>NW_027460291.1:34947767-35270683 GCF_050947875.1 Dermacentor variabilis
TGCTAGACCCCTCACTAATCTTTTGAAGAAAGGCGTACAATTCTCGTGGGGCCCTGAAGAAGCCGCCGCCTTCTCTCGTCTCGTCACTCTTCTCTCCTCACCACCCATTCTCGCCCACTTCGACCCTGATGCCCCTACAGAATTGCGTACAGATGCAAGCGGTCATGGCGTAGGTGCCGTGTTAGCCCAGCGTCAGCGTGGCCAGGATCGTGTTATTGCTTATGCGAGCCGCCTCCTAACACCATCGGAGCGCAACTATTCCATTATGGAACGAGAATGCCTTGCTGTAGTCTGGGCGGTTGCGAAGTTCCGTCCTTACCTTTACGGTCGCCCTTTCTCCGTAGTCACTGACCATCATGCTCTCTGCTGGCTCTCTTCGCTAAAAGATCCTACAGGCCGGCTTGGTCGATGGGCTTTGAGGCTGCAAGAATTTTCATATTCTGTGGTGTACAAGTCTGGCCGCCTGCACCAAGACGCTGATTGCTTCTCGCGTTACCCTGTTGATGACTCTGACTCCTCTAATATTGCCAGTGCTTCTTGCGTGTTCTCTGTACCACAGCTGCTTCATTTCGCCGACGAGCAACGCCGTGACGCCTACATCAGAGCACTCATCGACCGTTTTGAGCATTCTCCGGCCGATGCTACTCTACGCCTCTTCGTCCTCCGCGACGGTACTCTGTACCGTCGTAACCTTCATCCGGACGGCTCTGAGTTCCTACTTGTAATACCTAAACACCTCCGCTCCACCGTTATAGAAGAGCTCCACGACGCACCAACGGCAGGACATCTCGGCGTATCTCGAACCTATGACCGTGTACGTCGCCGTTTTTTCTGGCCGGGTCTTGCCCGTTCCATACGACGTTACGTCGCCGCTTGTGAAGTTTGCCAACGACGCAAGAAGCCTTCCCAGCTCCCCTCTGGTTACCTGCAGCCGCTTGACATTCCTGCCGAGCCCTTTCATCGTGTCGGCTTAGACCTTCTCGGTCCATTTCCAGAATCTGCATCAGGGAACAAGTGGGTTGCAGTCGCGGTGCACTACGCGAGCCGCTACGCCGTAACCCGTGTTCTTCCGACCAGTTGCGCAACTGATGTTGCGGACTTCCTTCTACATGATATTATTTTGACGCATGGTGCCCCGCGTGAATTGCTAACAGACCGTGGCCGTACGTTTTTGGCCAGAGTCTTCGACGACATCATGCGTGCCTGCTCAATACGGCACAAATTTACCACCTCCTACCATCCCGAAACGAACGGCCTCACTGAGCGCTTGAACCGCACCCTTACAGACATGCTATCCAAATACGTTTCCGACGACCACCGTGGCTGGTACCTGGCTCTACCTTACATTACCTTTGTATACAACTCTTCCCGTCTCGAAACTGCTGGCTTTTCCCCGTTTTACCACTTGTATGGCCGCGAACCAACGCTACCACTGGACACTGTGCTTCCGTCCGCCACAGCTTCAACTAGCGATTATGCCCGTGATGCACTCGCCCATGCTGACCACGCTCGCCAACTAGCGCGCGCTCGTCTACAAGTGTCTCAAGACAAGCAGAAGCAACGCTACGACCTCCGTCACCGTGATGTCCATTTTGTGCTCGGCAGCCTCGTATTGCTTTGGTCACCTTCGCGTAAAGTTGGCCTATGTGAAAAACTCCTTTCTTGTTACACAGGTCCATATCGCGTGCTCCGCAAAGTGACCGATGTCACATATGAAATCGTTCTAGCCACGCCCACTACGTCCTCTGCTGTGACAACCAGTGACATTGTCCATGTCGCCCGACTCAAGCCCTACAACTCTCCACGCGCCTTGGACATCTAACAGCACCGTGACGGTGCTTTTGCCGCCGGGGGGCTGGTATTACGATATCATCGAGCGATGCTCAAGAAAGGAGCCACCGCGAGAACGACGATGAAGTTGGTCGGTGCGCTTGGCGCGAGCGAGTGTCGGCTTGGCTGCCTGGCTCCAGTGTAATAGCCTGTAAATAGCCTCTTCTGTCTGTGTCTTTCCACACGCAACAATATTGAGACAATGTGGCACACCAAGTGCGAGCCACACATTAACGGCCTCCAAAAGAAAAGAAACTTGCAGATTGGAAAGGAGTCAATGCTAAAATTCCGTGTAGTCCATGTCGTTGTGAAGGCTGCGGCGGCAGATGCCTGCGTCACCCGATTGCTTCGCACTGAAAGTTGCTCATCTTTAACGGCGACTGTCACTGCAAACAGGTGGGACACTCTGTCAAATCTGTTTCTGCTGCTAGTTGTCGCTCGTTACCAGACCACCACATGCGACGAAGGCACGCACTATGCCTGTAGGTAGGCGGCTGAATGTACCGTAAGAGACCCGTGTACGTGAACGCTCAGTGTTGCGATATGGTTAGTAGCCAATGTATAATGTATATATCTCCTTTTTCTGCAGTTAGCGAAGGCTTTGCAGCTAGCCCGTGTTCGCTCCGTCTCTCCGTCGTATGCTTGGGCGGCAGCTCGAAACCGACATGTGTTCGAACTGCAGGCCGTTGATCTACGAATGCACTCATTGAGTAATAGGCACACATACATTAGACACTCGTGCATTGGCGTATTGCTCTCGTGATCGAGACCAACGGTATTTTTCGTGTGAAACGTTTCGCTGGTCACAGGCGGCGTGCATTTTCATGCGCCAGCCGCGACCCCAGCTCCTTAGGGTAAAAATGAGAAGTACCATGAGCCACAACAAACTTTATGAAATCCAATCCCAAGCAGGTCGGCACGAAATTTTATGCACATGAGACGTATACGATATCCTGCTTTTTCATGTCTTGTGAAGTGATGGCAAAACGCCAACTCATCCATGTCTTTGGTGGGCGACGTGATCGCTGCGAGCAGGCATCCTCGAGCTATCGCTTTCGAGTATACAATCGCTTACGCACGATTTCGCACCTTGTCATCGGACGCGTCGGAGGTCAGCTGTTGCGCTGCGAAAGGTGAGGTTGGCCCAGTGCGCGTTCTGCGCCCAGTTGCGCGAGAGTGATCATATGCCTGAATGCAAGTATATATTTTCAAGCTGGCAACGCATAAATGGGCCGACTACGCCGAGGGCGCGCCGGCCTCGCCGGGCGCTGCCATGCTTGTAGCGTGTTTACATTCGGCCAGCTGTCCCGGCGTTCGATTTTGCAAACTTCGGGCAGGTTCGGGTTGTCTTGGGATCCCAGCCCACGTGACATCCTATCAGAACCGGAACTAGCTGGCTGCCACCTGGCTGCCAGCGGGCTGCCAGAACTCCGAAAATCGAGGAGGCCCAGTGTGTTCCAGCTGTGCTGTGAAGCCACTCCTCGCGTGCGCAGGAGGCAAATGCCGCGCGGTGTTCCATTTGCTTTCTCTGCTGTTCGCGAGCTACATGCGGCAGTTGTTCGGAAGCGCTGAGCAAAATGACACTTTTTAGTGAAGGCTACGCTAGAACCATTGGCGTAGCTGAAATAGGGTAAAGTTCCCAGCCTCCGAAATTTTGTTTGTATGTATAATATACGCACTTATACAAACACGCACAAATCTACATATAAGGTCAAGGACCCCCTTCGAACCCCTGAAATAAAATCCTGACTAGGCCCGTGGCGCAAACAGCTCAAAAGTTCGCTTGCAAAGCGCTGTACCGTGCAACAAAAAGAGGTGCAATGTTTTCCAGCATGCATATGAAGTTTTCTCGCCGAGACCGGAAGGCAACGAATGTTTTAAAGGGTGTTTAAAGAAAACTTCAAGGAAGGTGGATAATTATGTGATCGCACTTTGGCTGCCGAAACCAGCCGCTTAATGATCGTTGTGACAAGGACTATCGTGCGTGCAGTTATGTCAGGGACCGTTAACAGAGCGTCATTTATCAGTCGATCACAGCAGCTATAAGTTTTTGATTTAGGCGGTGCCGACCCGTAGATTTAAACGACTTCAAAAGTTCACATGCGCACATTTTATGCAACGCTTATTTTTGCGGTTCATTCATACCGCATATTAACCAGCCGATTAGTAGCAGCAAATCTTCAAGTGGAAAAAGATTCAAGATGAACGAGCGTCTAGATCAAATTTATATTGTACAAGGGAATGAATGACAAATGGCTGCTGGCAAAAGGGCCCGAGTACTTTTTCTTGGAGCCTTGGGGGGCAGAATTCAAATTAAATTAAATTATGGGGTTTTACGTGCCAAAACCACTTTCTGATTATGAGGCACGCTGTACTGGAGGTCTGGGCTGATACACAGCAGCCATACGAGTCTCCGGCGCACGTCTGCCTGTCCGCGTGGCACCGCACAAAAAGGTTTGCCACCTTCCATGCGGTTTGTGCAGTTTGGTACGCTGCACCCCATCATATTGGAATACAAGTGTCAATATGATGTGTTTCGTATCACTTCACCAAGATCCTTGGCTTACCGCTCCTACAGTTCGCAGCCGATGAATGCACGCACGCTCAACGGTACGCTGATTGAAATGTCGATGGCACTGACGGAAACGACGAGTCCGCATCGCGGCCGTAAAGTTCGCTTCGCAGTGGTGCAATTGAACATTTGACGTCATTTTGCGCCACGGGATAGCGCTGGAATCTTAACCTGGCAAAGTTTAATGGTAGAACGTTATCTAATGAGGCGAGTCTAGCAGTGCTATAGGAGGAATTAGAGGGCAGTAAATGGAACATAATTGGGCTCAATGAAGTTAGGAGGACAAAAGAAGCATATACAGTGCTAAAAGGCGGGCACGTCCTGTGCTACCGGGGCTTAGCGGAGAGAGGAGAACTAGGAGTCAAATTGCTGATTAATAAGGATATAGCTGGTAACATACAGGAATCCCATAGGATTAACGAGAGGGTGGCAAGTCTTGTTGTGAAACTTAATAAGAGGTACAAATTGAAGGTCGTACAGGTCTACGCCCCTACATCCAGTCATGATGACCAAGAAGGCGAAAGCTTCTATGAAGACGTGGAATCGGCGATGGGTAAAGTGAAAACAAAATAGGCTGTACTGATGGGTGACTTCAATGCCAGGGTAGGCAAGAAGCAGGCTGGAGACAAGTCAGCGGGGGAATATGACATAGACTCTAGAAATAGCAGGGAAGAGTTCTCAGTAGAGTTTGCACAACAGAATAATATGCGGATAATGAATACCTTCTTCCGCGAGCGGAATAGCCGGAAGTGGATGTGGAGGAGCCCGAATGGCGAGACTAGAAATGAAATAGACCTTACCCTCTGCGCTAACCCTGGCATCATACAAGATGTGGACGTGCTCGGCAAGGTACGCTGCAGAAACCATAGGATGGTAAGAACTCGAATTAGCCTAGACTTGAGGTGGGAACGGAAAGAAACTGGTACATAAGAAGCCGATCAATGAGTTAGCGGTAAAAGGGAAAATAGAGGAATTCCGGATCAAGCTACAGAACAGGTATGCGGCTTTAACTCAGTAAGAGGACCTTAGTGTTGAAGCAATGAAAGACAACATTATGGGCATCATTAAGGAGTGCGCAATAGAAATTGGTGGTAACTCCGTTAGACAGGATACAATTAGCTATCGCAGGAGACGAAAGATCTGATCAAAAAACGCCAATGTAAGAAAGGCTCTAACCCTATAGCTAGAATAGAACTGGCAGAACTTTCCAAGTTAATCAGCAGGCGTAAGACAGCTCACATAAGAAAGTATAATATGTAGAGAATTGAACGTGCTCTTAGGGGCGGAGGAAATCTAAAAGCAGTGAAGAAGAAACTTGGAATAGGCAAGAATCACATGTATGCATTAAGAGACAAAGCCGGCAATATCATTACTAATATGGATGAGATATTTCAAGTGGCTAAGGAGTTCTATACAGATTTATACAGTACCAGTGGCACCCACGACGACAATGGAAGAGAGAATAGTCTAGAGGAATTTGAAATCCCATAAGCAACGCCGGAAGAAGTAAAGAAAGCCTTGGGAGCTACGCAAAGGGGCTGGGGAGGATCAAAGCAAAGACAGCTGGGGAGGATCAGGTGGTAACAGCAGATTTGTTGAAGGATGGTGGGCAGATTATTCTAGAAAAACTGGCCACCCTGTATATGCAATGCCTCATGACCTCGAGCGTACCGGAACCTTGGAAGAACGCTAACATAATCCTAATCCATAAGAAATGGGACGCCAAAGACTTAAAAAAATATAGACCGATCAGCTTACTGTGCGTTGCCTACAAAGCATTTACTAAGGTAATCGCAAATAGAATCAGGAACACCTTAGACTTCTGTCAACCAAAGGACCAGGCAGGATTCCGTAAAGGCTACTCAACAATAGACCATATTCACACTATCAATAAGGTGGTAGAGAAATGTGCATAATATAACGAACCCTTATATATAGCTTTCATTGATTACGAGAAAGCGTTTGATTCAGTCGAAACCTCAGGAGTCATGGAGGCATTACGGAATGCTACCTGAAGGCATCAATGTTGCCGGAAGGCATCCGGCAACATTGATGCCTTCAGGTAGCATATGTGGGTTTATTGACCAGTTGCCTTCACCCAATAAGAGGTTTCAGAAAAGAAACGGCTTCGACGTCTGCTGGTGTGCCGCTCCTAGAGCGGTGACCCGGGCGCAGACATGAGCTCACGTGAGCTACTGCAGGCGACATTTCAACCATCTCCGACGCAAGCCAGGCGGACGTGGCGATCATGGAGGAATGAAACTGAGGAGTGGCCCTACCCCCTCCGCGCGCTAGGAGAAAAGTGTGGAGGAAATGATGTAGCAGGTTTTCCTATTTTTTCTCATTTTTTATTCCTTTGCCGTAGCGGCCGCGCCTTTCGGGCCACAATGGCGGCTTTGTTTTGGTTCTGTGCCCTCACACGTGTTGCCCCGTAGGTTTCGTACCATGGCAAAGGCGCCGCGCGGGCAGGTTTGCGTTGGTCTCCGTGTTTTGTTGCACTGCGTTATCTCCACCGTGCTCTCCCGGATGTTGCTGTGCCCAGGTGGGACAGGAAGAACTAAAGTTCGTGAAATGAACGCGCATGCAACGCTGCACGCAATGTACCATGTCACGGCAATAGCAACGGACGAAGGATTATCCGCGGGAAATATGGCTCTTTTAGCGGAATCATGCTAACGTGCCATCGCAGGCCAAAACCGATGCGTTCAGATGAACAGACTAGAGTTATTTAGAAGTTGATATCACAGCAACTGGAAGAAGCAGAATGAAAATGCGAGATTGAATCGCATGATATCTGTCCAGAAATAATGTCGCCAATAACCTAGAAGCTTGAAAAGAACACCAAAAGGAATAACAACACAAACCATCAATAATCAATCCTGTGATAAAAACCAAACAACGGGAACATGTCAAAATTGAAATAATTGCCTGTACGGTACATCAAATATAGTAATGGTGAGCTAATTAAAAGAACCATAAAACTAAAGAGAACAATCTAGTGAAATATCGTATAGAATACTCAAACAAGAAAATCTGTGTAACAAGTGGGCACCACTGTAATGCAGAGTACGATGAGACTGAGTAATGCTAGATAACTAAAACAATCTTAGTACTGTAGTACACGAGAAATGAATGTGCAAGTCTGATTATGAGAAAGTTGTATCAACCTTGAAATTAACTGGAATGCACAGGAAGCTGCGCTTCAGTAACCAAGGGAGCAATGGTCATAATAAATACGAATAGGTTTATATAAACAGCATTGTACAAAAGGCACATATCTACCACTCCCGCAAAAACAGGCATAAGGTCACAATGGATCATTTGTGAACACATGAATACATTAGTACACTTTGCACAGACTCCGGTCTCCTAAAGGAAAAAAAAAAGAAATTGTCTCTCCATCCCGGCCCTGCGAAAGCGGATGTCCAGCGAAGCTGTTTAATACGACCACTACAACTACTGTCGGGGTATGCAATGCTTTACTGCTTTAGAGTTATGGTAATTTTGACAGCACGCCGCCGCCTGTAGCGGTGCTGCAACAACACTGAAATCAGGTGCTAGTCTGGTTATTCCTGCGCAAGCTGCCATCGCTGCGGCAGCTTGCGCAGCAGTAATCACTACCGGGAAAGGTATGCGGGAAAGGTGCGCTACGTGCTTCGCATTGTTACCAGACGCACCTTATGTTCAATCGTCTGGCTCGGATGATTGTTATGCGCTTGCTATTTATTGAAAGGTACGCTCTTATATATGCTGTATTCGTGATTCCAAAGAATGCATGCAGTGTGCGCTTCAGTTTACTGAAGCGTCTGCCTTACGGGGGTACGAGCCATTGCTCCTGGCCCTGCAGTGCTACTGCGATCGACCCACATTTTTGGCAACAGACACAAAAAATGCTAACAGCTTCACTGTAAAAAGCACTCTGAATGACAAAAAGCATTCACACATGTAGACCCGAGGTAGTTGTTTACCAGTTCATCCGCACTTTCACATCCAAAAATATGTGGCACACAGTCCAGGCAGAGTTCCATTGATGAGTTCCATTGATGAGAGTCAAGGTGAGCTGGGGAGCAGGAAATCCATGGTTTTCTCCGCACTCGGGAGGGGAAGTTAAACAGCACACAAACACAAATAACAACAACGCGCCTAAGCAGCAGGAGGATGCGAACAAAGTAATCACTGCCCTAAGACGCGAACTAGAACTCGCCCGCGTCAGACAGAGCGAGCTAGAACGCCAGGTAGCCGAGGTCACGAAGGCAGTTAGGGACCAGAGACCGAGCAGCCCTCCGCAGCCGCAACCCGACCTAACCCCACCGTCGCACTCGTCGCAGGCAAGCAACGAGAACTTTAAGAAATTTAAAGCCTAAATGCAGCAGATGATGCAACAGATGCAACAGATGATTCAACAAACAACACAACAAACGCAAGCGCAAATAACGGAATTACGCAGCTCGATCCGCAAGCAAAAATTCACCGAAAACATCAGAGAGAAGGCATACCACCATCCCGCACTGACAGCCCTCGCCAACGCGACCACGACTAACACAGAAGCTTAACATGACCAGAAAAACCTTAAGCAAACAAGAAAATCTAGACATATGGCAATGGAACTGCAGAGGCTACCGAAGGAAGCAGGGCCTACTTCAAAAATATATTCACACACAACAAACGGCACCCGACATTATTGCGCTTCAGGAAACGGGCCACCACACCAACCCTAGGAGGATACACATGCTACGAAACCCAGGAAAAAGGAAGGACGGCAATCTTAGTCAACAAAGCGATCATAGCCATAAGCCACAATAGGATAGCCGAAACACACATAGAGCACGTGATCGTAGAAATTATCCCAAAGAAAAAAAGAAAGGGGGCAGCATCTTCATCGTAAATACCTACATCCCGCCGAAACAAAAGAAAGCCAAATTCCAAGAGCTCTTCCAAGGCGCCAGCAAACTGGCAAAGGCAACACGCTAGTCGTCTTAGGCGATTTTAATGCCAGAGACAAGAGCTGGGGATACAAGAATTTCAACGTTAAAGGAAAGACACTAGCAGAAGCGGCAGATAATGCAGGCTACATCCTCCTCACAGACCAGGAAACTCCGACCAGAATAGGCAACAGCGTCAGTACGGACACTTGTCCGGACCTCACCTTCATCAAAAGACCATGGCAGGCGCAATGGCAAAACCTGATGGAAAATCTGGGAAGCGACCACTACATACTCAAAACCCTATTGACTTCAGAAAGACTGAAACGGCAGCTAGGAACAGTCAAAATCACTGATTGGAACGCATTTAGAGAAGCATGTGACGGACACCTCAGCGAGGGAGGGATCCAACCGATTGAAGAATGGGGAAACATACTCAAGCAGAGAGAAGGCGAGCACACCAAAGAGGTCAAAAGAACAACGCAGACACCCGAGGTGGTGCCAGGCTTCTTAGGCTATGGGAAGCCAGGCGCGGCTTAACCAAGAGGTTGAAAAGGCAGAAACACAACAGGAAGCTCAGGCTTAAAATAACAGAAATACAACGAAAGCAGAGGAGTACGCAGCACAATTGGCGAGAACGAACTGGTAACACTTCAGCGACTCCCTGAACGGAACCCTGAGCACAGCTAGGACGTGGCATATCCTGAAAGCGCTCATAGATCCGACTAAAACCAAGGCAGAGAATAACAAAGCAATATACCGCCTAATCCACCAATTCGAGGGAACCGAAGAGGAACTTTTGGACAAAGTGCGTGTCAAATGCTTCGGGGACACGAACCCGGGGGCATATACAGGGGATTACCGGGGAAGATAAAATCCAAGCTTAGACAGACCCATCACTCGTGAAGAGGTCTATGCAGCAATCAGAAGCACAGCTAGAAACACGGCAACGGGTGCGGACAAAATTAACAACGCACTCATCCGCAATCTCAGTGACGAGCTAGTCGCAGAACTAACCGACTTCCTTAATAAGCACTGGGCAGCGGAGACCGTCCCCGAGGATTGGAAACATGCGGAGGTAGTTATGATACCAAAACCGGGCAAAAAGTTACAAATCGAAAACCTAAGACCCATCTTCCTCACATCATGTCTTGGCAAGTTGTACGAGAGAGTGCTCACGATAAGGCTACAACAATACATAGAGGATCACGAATTATACCCCCACAGTATGCTCGGATTCAGGGCGAAGCTGTCGACCCAAGACGTACTATTACAGATCAAGGAAGAAGTCTTAAGAAACGTTCCCAGGAACGGAGAGAACGGGATAATGGCATTGGACATTAAATGAGCCTTTGACAACGTGAGCCACGAAGCCGTCCTAGCGGGCCTGGACGACCTAAACTGCGGCAGGTGGGTTTTCGGCTACGTCAAAGCTTTCCTCTCCAACAGAACAGCTACGATAGGGCTTGAAGAACTCAGTTCGGAGAAGTTCCATACCCCCAACAAAGGAACCCCGCAGGGATCGGTCATTTCACCAACGCTATTTAACATAGCAATGATCGGCCTAGCGAAACAACTCAAAGAGGTCGAGGGCACACACCATGCCATGTACGCCGACGACATAACCACTTGGACCAACACGAGATCACTTAAAAAAAAGAAAGACTACAAGAGGCTGCGACCGGCGTAGAGAACTACGTGAGGGCAAGAGGGCTCGCCTGCTGCACCGATAAATCTGAGCTGCTCAGAGTCTGGAGAGGGAAACAGAATCGCACGGTCCCGACTAGCGACGAGCTCAAGCTTGGCGTCTACCTCGAGGGAAAACTAATACCCGAGAAAACGCTCATAAGAATTTTGGGCATGTCGATACCGTCGAATCAACGCTGCTCACACATTCTCGCTCTACTCAAGACATCAACTCTACAAGTCGCTCGCATGCTTACGCGCATCTCCCACAGACACTCAAGCATGCGAGAGGAAGACACGCTAAAGCTGGTTAGGAGTCCGGTGATCAGCCGGGTTACCTACAGTCTCCCGTACTACAACCCAATCAAGAGCGAGGTTCAGCAGATAGACGCGATCATACGCAAGACATACAAAACCACGCTCCACCTACAACAATGCACATCCACGGAGAAGCTCTTGACACTAGGACTTCATAACGCTTTCGAAGTACTCAGAGAGGCACAACATGGTTGCTCAGCTGCGCAGACTACAAGAGACTCCGTCTGGCAGGGAGCTTCTGCAGAAGTTGCGATGCAGCGAACAGATGCAAGAAACTCAAAGAACCGCGACTATCCCGGACAAAATACGAAATACAATCAAGGTGGCTCCCATTCCTAAGAACATGGAGCCCAACCTACACGAAGAACGCAGGAAGGCGAGAGCCGAATACATGCAAAAGTCACTAGCTTCCCAGGCAACAACGGTATACGTGGACGAAGCCACATATACCAGAAGGGCGAGACAGACCAACCCCAACGCAGTAGCGGCGGTGATAAACTCTGATATGCGAGAAATCGTCAGCGCATCTCTACGGGACTGCACGGTACTCGAGGCTGAAGAAGCGGCCGTCGCTCTAGCGCAGCGGAGGGCTATCGGACTAGGCGTTCCTTAAAAATACTAACCGACTCCCAAACAGCATACCGAAACTACATGTTAGGCAGAATATGTCAAAGAGCGCACCGCATACTTCGCTCTGAAGATCCCCACACATAAAACCCAGAAAAAGAACAACCAAGTAGACGCACGATAATGTGGACGCCGGGTCACACGGACGTGGAAGGCAACCGTGAGGTCGACAGGGTAGCTCGAGGATGCACTGCATACCGAGCCCCCTCCGCCAAAGACCTCGAGGAAACCGAGCCAGTCCCCAGAGAATACTCGGCTATCCTAAACCGCTATAAGGGCAGCAGGAAGCGGTACCCCCCGGCCCGTGCCCCCGCCGCATAGCTCTCTCACTAGAGAGGACTCCGTAGCTTGGAGGCTGCTACAGACGGGTGCATATCCGAACTTAAACACCCTCAGTAAAATACAACCCACACAGTACACTGACAAATGCCCATGGTGCCAGGAAACACCCACGCTCTACCATATAACGTGGGCCTGCCAGAAAACAAATGCGGCACCAATAATACCAAACCCTAGTGCGGAGCAATGGGAAGGAATGCTCTCAAGCGACCGTCAGGACGTCCAACTAGGGCTGATCCGACGGGCCCAGCTGGCAGCGGCATCCAGCGAAGCCCTAGACTAGGGACAGACGGCCATTGCTAAGAAGATGGAAGACACCATCTGACTCCGCGAAATTCATAAAATTTTCTAGAGCTCAATAAACGTTTTTCCTCCTCCTCCTCCATTGATGAACAGCTTGGGAGCACACCACAATGGCACTGCCGTATTGCTGGTACTTGAAATGTTTTCAGTATAGACACACTTGCTGGCCTGGGCAGGTATGCCCAGATATTTGCACTGGTGCTCTATTTTGTCGAAGTGGACACGAAATTATGCACTACGCTGGTAGTTTAAATGTTTTGAATGCAGATGCAGTGGCTTCACCAGGACGACTTGTCTACATACCATCTCTGACACATGTATGCACTCACTCTTCACTTGGTAGCACTGAACTATAAGTGTTCCCTCTCGGCGTGCTTGCCACATAAGTGGGCAGGCCTCAAACTCATATTTTTGCAGCTTCTAATGAAACATAGCAGCACACTTAAGCTACAATGTGAATAATATGCAAAATTTTATGACTTATGAAAATGCTATAGGACAAAATATGCAACTACAACGCTGTATCCAGATCATAAAAACAAACTTAACGAATGCTAAGTATAAAAATCTATTGCGGAAATTGTTTTGAACAGGATGTTCAATCAAATGGGACCATAATATGTAGGTTTCACATTAAGTATGCTAAGCATTTCCAACTATCTAATGACAACATAAATTTCGTTCACTCGCCCTTCCTGCGCTAGAAGTCTGATAGATTGCATTTCTTAAATGATATGGAGGACGTCCTTTAAAGCAGATGAGGGAAGTTGCCCAGATGTATATCCACGTATTCTCCCACCCTTTGACCAGGGGCCACTGTGTTGATGCCAGTGGACTGAATGAGAATGATCAGTTGGTACATTGCAATGAAGCAAGAATTAAAGGCACCATGTACTTACAAAGTATCATCGCGTTTTATGTCACCTGTCATCTGCTTACCACCATTCATTACGCCACGCTAAGTTACCAAGCATTAGTCCGATATTTCCGTATTTATTGGCCCACTGTCGCCTTGTAATCACATTTTCTAGTAAGACCTCCAGGTAATGACCAGTGTATGCAATAATTCATGCACAAATCAATTCTACAATGACATGGCCAAAATTTCTAAAATAACCCATACTACATGGACTCTGAGCAGCGAATACTATGTACTTTTTTACCCACCAACTCACTCAATGAACTGACATGCCTAAATGCCTAAAAAGAGGTTGCTCCGTTTGACGTATGCTGGGAAACTTTGTTGCACGAGGACCAAGGACCAACAGCGGGTGCCCTGTTGCGCCAAGTGCACGAACAGAGCTCAAATCGAAAAAACCGCGCGAGCGCTTCCGAAACTCCGTGCGGTCTCATGGCACACGCATGAAATCGGCAGCCGGCCGACTAAGTTCCGCGAAGGCTGCGCAGCCTAAAGACTGGCACCAGTCAGAAACAGCAAGAAATAGTGACTACCTTGAGTAGCACGAAATCTTATGCCAAGGGGACTCACGACTCACGAATGCAGTATCCACTAGTGAGTTACACAGGGTATATGCGGTATCCGATCGCGAACTACAAACACTATAACAAAAACAAAGCTACAAGCAGCGTAATATATTCCTAGCATTCCGATGCGCCGAAGAAAATTGAATTCGGCCGTCTCATACAGGACAAAAAGTTCCTCTTAGGACTATGAAATACCAGTCACATGGGATAAAAAGGGCCAAAACACAATCGAAGCTTAATCGCAAGCGATAGCAGCACGGCGTGATTCACGCAATATTCTACGAGTGCGCTGTAGCCCAGGGCAAGGAAATAGGACGTGCACTTCCCCTCATGTCTTGTGCTACCGTACTCGTAATTCACATTAACAAATAGCTAGTTTGTCAGTTCTCTTGTCCGCAACATTCCTGCTAAACGGAAGACTGAAATACCACAGTGACGGCTGTCTATAGAGGATATAGGCAATGTGCGCAGACACGGCATTCCCGCCTTTCTTCGCATACTGCAAAACTTGCTACTATCATGCATGACGACCGACAGGCACCCAAAAGCAACATTTCGCCTTTTTTATCCTTAATACTGCTCTTAACGCCTTAATCACAACGTCCCTGCAAAGGCGCCTCACATAGCCATAGCGACATGACAATGAGATTGAAGAAAATTAGTGCCCTCCACTCAATGCTCTAGAATGAAAAGCGCAGCTACTCTCCAAATTAAAATCATACAAACAAATCGCTACACACACAGTGTGAAGCAAGACAACGAAGAACAATACTTGCTTGACAAAGGACAGCGCAACTGAAGACAGTGAGAAACACACGCCTGCCCAAACGCGCACAATTACGGAACTATGCACATCCCGGTTTCACACGGCAGCCACGGCTGCCTTCGCCACACACTTGGTCATGTGACCGATGTGACGGCGGTATCGTATCGCCATCTTGCGCAAGGTTGGATCATTTCTCTTTGGTTGGACCGGGTTGATGGGTTGTTGAAGAGCCGCTGCGTGAGCGCTTTGTATGCGCGTCGTGCGTGTTGTGCGCTTCTGCTGTTTATTGACTGCGAAAATGTATCGCTGAGTCAGACGCCGCCCTCTCTTCCGCTATTCCTTCGCGCGCTTGCTCGCTTGTTCGATATGCCACTCCGTCTCAAGCAAGAGCAGTGAGCGGGGAGATTCCACTATGCATTTCGCAGGCCTTTCATTTCCCCCTTTCATTTCGGACGCCGTCAGTGCCGCATCATTGCGGCTAGACCAGGCCCCGAACATTCTGAAGTTCCAGCGATCGCCACAGATGGCGAAAAATCAACCGTGGCGCGTTCCGTCCATAGAGTTAATATAACCAACTCTAGAGGAAAAGCTGGCCCGAAAAAGTGGGAACCGCTAGGCAACCACCCTGTTGCTACTGGTCAATGGGGCCAGCTCAGTTACTATTGAAAGAGCTGAAAACAAGTACAGGTCACCTTATGCTTTGTCATTTAAGAAGCATACCTGATGGCTTTATGAAGCTGATGCGCTAATATTAGGTTTACAGAAAGCGCTTGCTAAGTGCGTGACTTATGTGTATCACAATGTACGCATTCATGCAATAAAGAATGACGCGAATTTCGGTTTCGAATCTGTTTTTTGGATGCGTAGTAGTTTCGTACAGTTTAGATTTGACATGCGATCGCGCGACAACGTCGGACGCTACGGTACCTTCGTGCCTTTTGTGACGCACCCAACCCCCGAAGAGCTCTGGCATTTACCTTCACATGTAAGTACGCTAATGTATCTTCTTTTTCAGAATACCACGTGAGTAGACTGCTCTTGTGATGCGTCACAATCGTTTGAGAAGCGTCACAGTAGAGCATCTTTTTGCAAGAGGAGCGGTGTTTTTATTTGCAGGTTTCCCTTCAGTAGGAAATTGCTGGACAGGCGGACCAGCGCACCGGAAGTGTACAGGAGAATCCACAAGTAAGTCATAGAATCTGCTAATTGTTGCACTTTGAACAATCATGCTTCTACAAAGGCCACAGCAGAAAAGCCGCCTGATGTCGAGTATTTCTGTTTCACGAAGCAACCAAGAGGCGAATGCCTAATACGGACGAAGTCGAGTGTGTGAACCCACATATTAATAGCGTAGGCGTTCTATTAACTGTGCAATATTTTCAACACTTCCTTGCATGCCATTTCATTTGGCATATCTTTTCTGGTCACAAAGGTGTGCAGTGAATCTATTTGCATGGTTGACTCGGGGCCTGTGGGACCGTTCACTTGCACTTGATGCTGAGTCTTTTACATGTATCCATAAACTGCAGATATGCACATCAGATCCTTACGAGCATTCTCCAAATTAACACATTTTAAACAACACGCACATATGCAATACTGACATAATCTCAAATACCACTAAGCAGCTGGGACATATCATTGTTGAATATACTCGCACGTAAAATAGGTAGATCATGTGGACAGCTCCAGCTCATTTTTCTGAAATCAGTGTGTACAAGGGCATGCAAAAATAATTTTTTTCTCGCGCACCGATTATTTTGTTGTATAAGCAAGAGAACCCACCACGTTTGTGTAACATATGTTGTACATTACACTGATATGTGCTTTAATTTACGAAGTGAGATGAGTTACTTTTATGGCTCATTCAGTCAAATCACACTCTAAGCTGCATTCATAAACCTTCTATTGGATTTTGCAAATGTTTAATGAAACATGTTTTCCTGTTATTCAGATATGCAATGGTGAGCCCTTCTGTGTGTTCTCAAGGTAAAATTTAAGCTCTAAATTAAAGAAGACATTTCTAGCCAGAAACAACGAACAAAAATGGTGAATGCATAGTATGAGAAGCTCAAGGTACAGAAATTATGAGAAGTGTCGAATGATTTTAAGGAAATGATGGTATTTGAAAATGCAAGACTCTTTAGTGGAGGTCAAACAAGTCAATATAGGTAGAATACTCTGCAATGTTATGCGAGTAATTGGATAGCAAATAATGGGTGAGGAAATGCGTTGTTTTTCTGGAAAATAAAAGCTGATGATTGTCATCACATGAGTCACTTTAGCATCATGAGACTGCTGCTTGATAAATTCAGAAACCAAAAAAACAAGCCACGCAAGAATAAAAAAAAAGCAATTTAATGATGCTCTCTCCACACTGGGATAAATAAAATGAAACGGGTGACATCTAATGTGGACATATCGGACACCTTGTGAAACACTAAAGGAAAAATTCAGTTTCGAGCTACGGCACTTGCCGCATAGAGGGGGGGGGGAGGCGTTGGACCAGTAGTGATAGTTAACATTGCATTTAGAAATTGAAAGCATTCATGCAGACAAGAATGATTCTTTATATTTTTGGCTACCACTTCAAATGCTTCCACCAAGTGTTACAATGCTGCACGCAGCCATACTAAGGATCTCACAACAACATCTGCAGGTAAAAAGCAAAAACAGTCAAAGTGCTAGTGCATTCTCGACAATATCTTTGTAAACTTTTAGGTAAGAACAGTGTAAGAAGCCGACATAATAAGTGCATCTATTTCCATAATTCCCCATTTGAATGGCATTTTCTTTTTGCTTAGACAATGCCTACGCCTAGCCACAGCAGCTTCCTCATGCAGACTCCGCAAGCCAAGAGGCCGTGGAGGCAAATGCAGGTAAGGGGCAAGAAGCAATAGCGCTAGTATTGACATTCATCTCATTTCTTTATTTTTCGTACGTTTAGGCAGCCAGCACACTTCGAACAGTCACTTTGACTGCAGGTGTATCACCCTAGTTGTCAAGGAAGCATTTGAGGCAGAGCGACAGGCAATGTGAACAACCATGAACAATGTGAACTCCATGTAAATTATACTTTTTCTTTCGAATGACTCCCATGCCTCGCCACGCCAGCTCACCTGCGCAGACTCCACCTTCAAAGATGCCGCGGAGGCACGTGCAGGTCAGAGGCAAGAAGCAGGGGGAAAATGTTGACATTCACCCAATTTCTTTCTTTTTCTTACGTTGAGGCAGCCAGCGCAGCTCGAACAGCCACTTTGACTGCGGGTTGTCAGCAGATTCCCGTTGTACATATGCTCATAATAAGCTTAGATAAACTTTAATTTGATAATAAACTTCAAGGCAAATGGGATATTGATGCATTGCTTTTTTGAATATTTAGTGTACACATACATGTTATATTTTGCAGCGCTACAGAGCATATTGTGACACGTTGACGAAGAAGATGTTTTAATCATTGTCGGAAGAAGACGATGTTCTGGGCTTCGCACGCTGGCTGCCATCTTGTCAGCTGATATAATTATTGTAAATATTCTGTAAATACACGTCTGACTGGTTTTAACCCCGTAACATTTTTGGTGGAGGTTGCGGGATCATTATCAAGACGGATTCACGCAGCGGGCGCTCCTTGGCTGCATCTACAATGCCAGCTCAAGGCGAGGATGCTTCGGGCCCGTTGGCACCCACGCCCACCGTCATTCTAGCACAACCCCGCGACCCAGGAACCTTTTCTGGCACCGACGACACTGATGTTGAAGACTGGCTTCAATTATATGAGCGGGTGAGCGCCAGCAACCACTGGGACC
The DNA here is from genome assembly GCF_050947875.1 of Dermacentor variabilis. NCBI lineage: Eukaryota > Metazoa > Arthropoda > Arachnida > Ixodida > Ixodidae > Dermacentor > Dermacentor variabilis. Next base: position 34,966,422 of record NW_027460291.1, read on the forward strand.
AGACCATCATGCTCGCGAATCTGATATTTGGGCACGGCACGCGTCTGGTTTCAGACCCACGAGGAGGAACTTACCAGCTCGGACATTTGTAAACAGAAGCTCAAAGATTTGTTTGGCAAGCCTGTTGGACGTCAGCGCGCCGCCCAAAAAGACCTCGCTTCGTGTGTCCAGTCGTGCACTGAATCCTACCTCACGTACATCCAGGACGTGCTCGCTCTTTGCCGCAAAGTGGATCCGAAGATGTCCGAACCTGATAAGGTTGCACATGTCGTTAAGGGCATAGCAGATGATGCCTTCCATCTCCTTGTCTTCAAGAATTCTTCCACTGTGCAAGCCATCATTACCCAATGCCGGCGGTTTGAAGAAGCCAAGAATCGCCGCATTGCCCAGCCATTACTCCGCCTTCCTAAGACGGCTGCTGCGTCCACCTGCGAAGACCTCCGCAGTCTACCCACACCCAATCGCTTTGATGACATCCTCCATGTCATCCGACGTGAAATAGAAGCCGCATCTCCTGTCACGACTCCAACCCATGGCCCCGACGATTGCCAGGCGACCGTCTCATTGATTCAGTCCGTCGTGCGCCAAGAATTGGCCAACGTTGGCTTGATCAAGGTCTGCTCAGTTAATCGGCCTGACTACACTCCGTCCAACACTGTCATACGCACCCGCAGCCTGAATGCCCCAACGCGGTATCGCAACCCGGCCGAATGGCGTACTCCAGACGACAGGCCTGTATGCTTCACTTGTGGCCGTATCGCCCATATTTCACGTCACTGCCGGTCTTCGTGGAATTCGACCCCCTGGTCTTACCACCCATCGCACGACCCTCATGCTGCTCCCCGGTTCGCCCCGCAAACGCAGCCAGCAAATACTGGCGACACTTCTCGTCCTACCCGCTCTAGCCGCTCTCCTTCGCCACGTCGCCGCTTCTCCCGATCGCCCCCATCTCGCCGATCACTGTCCCCTAGTTCCTTCCGGCGCACCCTTCCAAAAAGTAAGGGGTGCAGCAACTGGAGGTGATGCTGCCAAACGGACCCGACGCAAGAATCATCTTTTGACCTTGCCCACACATCGGAACCTCATTAACGTGAACGTGAATGGTGTACCTGTTACGGTTCTGATTGACACTGGCGCGCACGTATCTGTGATGAATGCTCAGCTTCGGAATCGACTCAAGAAGCCCTCACTCCTGCCCCTTCGCCTGTGGTTTAAGTCGCGGACGGTGGAACACCAGCCGTTATGGGCATGTGTCCGGCTCGCGTGAGTGTCGCCGGGCATCATACTTCTGTTTTATTTTATGTGCTAGAGCACTGACCTCACGACCTCATCCTGGGCCTTGACTTTCTATTTACACATTCCGCTTTGATAGACTGTTCTGCTGGTGTTGTGCAACTCACTCTACCTGCTGCTATTGAGCCTCCCGATAGTGCTTCGATACGGCTATGTTCCACAGAGCATATTCGCCCCTCTCACCATGCCGTTACCTACATAGGTGTCTCCCCCGTTACGCTTGTCCCAGACGGTGATTACATCGTATCTCCTAATCCGGATGTCCTGCTCTCGCATAACGACGCTTTCCCTCACACCGTCGTTAACATTTTGGACAACATATCCTGCCTTCCGCTTGTGAACTTTGGACTCTGTACACAAGTACTCCCGCGCGGAATATCCGTGGCGCAAATAACACCAGCCAGAGACTACCACATTTCGGCTTTAACTTGTGACAGCTCCTCGTGTTCAACGCTTGCTTCGCCCCCTGTCCCTTCAGATTTGAATGCCCTAACAAAAATGATTGCTCCCGACCTTCCTCCCCAGTGTGCTCAAGAACTACGTTGCCCCCTTGCCTCATACTGGGACATATTCGACCTTGGAGAACGCCCTCTTGGACAAACATCTGTCATAAAACATCGAATAAAGACCGGTGATGCGAGCCTAATCCATCGGCGACCCTACCGCGTCTCGCCTACCTAGCGACATATCATCCAACACGAAGTTGACAAGATGCTTTCACGAGACATCATTGAACCTTCTTGCAGGCCATGGGCATCCCCTGTTGTGCTAGATAAAAAGAAAGATAACAGTTGGCGATTTTGCGTCGATTATCGATACTTCAACGAGGTAACAAAGAAAGACGTCTATCCGCTACCACGCATTGACGATGCCTTCGATTGCCTGCATGGAGCACAATATTTTTCGTCCATCGACCTTCGCTCCGGCTACTGGCAAATTGCCGTCGATGACATGGACCACAAGAAGACAGCTTTTATTACTCCCGATGGCCAAAAGGTATCACTTCAAAGTGATGCCTTTTGGTTTATGTAATACCCCGGCCACATTTGAACGAATGATGGACGCCCTCCTACACGGTTTCAAGTGGTCCATCTGCCTCTGTTACCTGGATGACGTGATCGTTTTTTTCTCCGACTTTTGCGAGACACCTCGAGCGCCTGTCGACGATCCTATCTGTTTTCCGTCAGCCGGGGCTACACCTAAATTCGTCCAATTGCCACTTCGGTCATCGTGAAATTCCTGTGCTTGGACATCTCGTTGATTCTTCTGGTGCACGCCCTGATCACGATCAAATACGGGCAGTGAAAGACTTTCCCGTGCCAATATGTGCCAAGGATATTCGCAGCTTCTTGGGCCTTTGCTCCTACTTCCGTCGGTTTGTCCGAAATTTTGCGAACGTTGCGCGCCCTCTCAATCAGCTGCTCAAGAAAAACGCTGCATTCATTTGGGGCCCTGAGCAAGCTGGTGCTTTCACAGAGCTTATTGGGCTGCTTACGTCCCCGCCCATTCTCGCTCACTTTGATGCGTCAGCTCCAACAGAACTCCCTACTGATGCCAGTGGGCACGGCACTGGAGCTATCTTGGCACAGAAACAATAAGGGCGAGAACGTGTTATTGCCTATGCCAGCCGCCTTCTTTCCTCGGCGGAGAGCAATTATTCTATCACCGAACGCGAGTGTCTGGCTCTCGTTTGGGCAGTGGGTAAATTCCGCCCCTATTTGTACGGCCGCCAATTCACCGCCATCAGTGATCACCACGCTCTGTGTTGGCTTTCGTCCCTTAAAGATCCTTCAGGGCGCCTTGGCCGCTGGGCTCTGCGACTCCGAGAATACAACTATTCCGTTGTATACAAAACCGGCCGGTTACATCAAGATGCGGACTGCTTATCGCTCCATCCTGTCGACCCTCCTGACGTTTCTGCGGGCGGCATACCTGTCACCGTTCTCTCTCTGGCTGCTTTTCGAGACATTGGAGCCGAACAACGTCGGGACCCCTCCTTGCAGCACCTTATTCAACGGCTCACTTCAACGACGCCCGATCCTTCCCTTCGGATGTTTGAACTTCAAGATGGTATATTGTACCGCTCTAACATGCGCCCGGACGGACCTGCCAGACTCTTCGTTGTGCCTGAGCATCTGCGTCGGACTGTTCTCGCCCAGCTTCATGATGCACCGACTGCAGGTCACCTTGGCGTGTGACGGACTTACGATCGCGTTCGTCGGCGCCTCTTTTGGCGTCGTCTATTGGCCTCGAGCTCCACCACTGGAAAAGCTGGCGCCACCGTCGGCGTGACGTGCTAGGAGGGATCACGTGGACATAGCGGCCGCGTCGGCTGCTTCGGGCGCGCCTAAGCGAGCTGAAAACGAGTTTAAAGTCCCTGGTACGCTGCGGTCCTCATTTAGTGGCGAAATTTTCCCGCTTCGAGCGTCTCCTTTACAACGCTTGAAAGCACTACAATAGGTAGTGGCTGCATTTGAAGGCGCGCAACATGGCAGGCTACTGCTCGGTGCCGCAGGGCCGGACGCAGGTAACGGAGGCCGGTGTCGGCCTTATTCACACGTAGCCGCAGGACCAGAAGCTGCGTGAAGCTTGGCTCACGAAACATAAAACCGGGAAATAGTCATCGGCTACAACTCGGGTATGTAGCAAGCACAGACGCGAGGAATATTTCTGCTAGGACGCCCGGTTTGCGATGTTCTGGAAACGCGCACTGAGACGCTCGCCCGAGTCCGCTGCCCGACTAATGGTCTATGAACTTGTCGATGCTATAGATACTGGCAAGCTCAGTGGAGTGGAAAGGCAGCGGTAAGAAGCGCATTTAAAGAAAGCATGGCATATCGTCATATTTGTGTTATGAATTAATGCACTGGATTACAAAAAAGTTGCAGCGGGAAATTGAACGCTGAATACACTGATAAACATACGGTGCGGCGCAACTCGAAAAATAATGTTGAAAGGTAAAAGATTTTAGAAGAAAGAAAAACGATTGAATCGTTGCGACGGCACCTCACAGTCCCTATAGACGTCGAAGTCTCTACAATGAAATTATTTTTGAACAGCTCTGATAGCGCCCACGCAACAATGGTTGCTTGTATACTGTCAAATGCTCATATTCTGCGGCCTAAAGCTCATGGCACGGTGCGAAAACGCGCGCGCGGACAAGCATGCAGACGCGCAGTCGGTCGCTGCGAATCTGCGCGATCGCTGCATTGAGGCTTCGTTCTATTACGCTCCATTTAGTTATACAAACACTATAAGGGCATATTTCACATAGTTTGCTCTCAGCGTTTACCTACCTTTCACGCAAGAAGCCGGTTCGGGAGACTCCATCGCGGCGACCGCGCGCAGTGGCGTTCACTGTATGTATTCGTTAAAGAGATAGCGTCTGTAAACGATTGTCTGCTTTCAGTTTGACGAAAATTATTATTTAGACAGTAAGAAACTTCTCTCGTTTCGAAAGTACTTACAGAAATGTCCGGGAGAGCTCGCGCGTGGTGTTTTCAGTGAGCGCTGACAGCAAAACCTATGAGGAGAGCGCCGCGTGATCCCTCATACCACGCCAGCGAGGCGCTTCCGATAGATGGCGACTTTGTAACTCCTCGCCGCCAAAACCGTGACGTCTGCTGTTATGTCGTTGCGTGTGATCTCTGTCAACGATGAAAAAGTCGACCACACTCCTTGTTGGTCGACTTCAACCACTGGACGTACCATCAGAACCATTATTCCGTGTAGGTGTTGATCTTTTAGGCTTTTTCCCTACGTCTGCTTCGGGAAAAAAGTGGATTGCTGTAGCAACAGGCTACGCCACCCGATATGCAATCACACGGGCTCTTCCGACAAGCTGTGCAACCGATGTCGCCGACTTCATCGTAGAAAATGTCACCCTTCACCACGGCGCCCCTCGACAGCTCCTCACCGACCGAGGCCGCTACTTTCTTTCTAAAGTTGTCAATGACATTGTACACTCGTGCGCGACTAAACACAAACTTGCTACTGCTTACCATCCACAAACGAACGGTCTAACCGAGCGCCTTAACCACTCCCTTACTGACATGCTGTCCATGTATGTCTCCGATGACCATCGCGACTGGGACATTGCGCTGCCGTTAGTTACTTTCGCCTATAATTCGTCTCGCCATGATACCGCAGGCTCATTCTCTTCATTCTTCCTCTTGTTTGGCCGCGACCCTACACTACCTTTCGACACCGTTTTGCCTGCTAGCCTGAATTCCACATCTGAATACGCCCGTGAAGCCATACTCAAAGCACAAGAAGCACGCCATATTGCTCGACGTCGACTTGTGGAGTCGCAGGACAATCAGTGGCGCTTATATGACGCCCGCCATCGTGACGTCCATTACACACCGGGCGCCCTGGTTCTCTTTGGTCGCCGTCGCGACGCGTTGGCCTCTCGGAGAAGTTACTTTCACGCTACTCCGGCCCTTACCGTGTCTTGCTTCAAGTAACTGACGTCACGTACGAAATCGCCCCTCTTGAACCAACCGTGGCTCCGCACCGCTCCGACGTGGTCCACGTCGCGCGTCTTAAGTTGTATCACTCGTCCGCCTCCTAACCAGCACCGAGCCAGTGCTTCAGCCGCCGGGGATCATGTGACACGCTGACGAAGAAGATGTTTTAATCATCGTCGGAAGAAGACGATGTTCTGGGCTTCGTGCGCTGGCTACCATCTTGTCAGCTGATATAATTATTGTACATATTCTGTAAATACACGTCTGACTGTTTTAACCCCGTAACAATATTTTGAAACTTCTCTCTATGTTTTTCACCTTTAATTACATATGTGTCGTGTGGCCCTCAATGCAGTTCATGCTGTATCAGGTCCTTTGTCAGTGTATTGCACACTGGATTAAGTTTGTGATATCCACATGTGCAAAAGGCCTATACTTCTCTCACATATGCAAAATAAGGTTCTATGTAGTTTTCAGTGTTACAATAAAAAATAAAAGTAAACAATTCCATCGTAGATACAGTAATTCCTATACTGTTATTGACAAGTTGACAACTTGAACTTGTCAATCCGTCATGGGCAGTAATTGTATGTATACATACAGAATAAAAAGGGGTATATGTGCGTGTTTCTAGGGGGGTATAGGATTAGGGCGGTACGAACGAACGTTCCAACACCGTCCTCTAGACTGTTAGGGTTGGCGTCTGACACCACGTGGCGAGCGGTCATTCACCCTACCACCTGAGCCGGAGCCCACGAGCGCCGGAGAAGCCATTCACGCTACCCCTGAGCCGGAGCCCACGAGCGCCGGAGAGGTCATTCGCCCTACCCCCTGAGCCGGAGCCCACGGGCGTCCTCTTCCACTCCTCTCATGGTCGTGGCATCGTGTGTGCTTACCTGATCCCCCTCACCTTCTCTTGGCCGGACCCCACGACGCCGGAGAGGTCATTCACCCGACCTTCTCCCCGGATTCGTCGATGAGAGGATCGACCTCTCCTTCCCGTGCGTGGTATTGCAGGAGGAGGGGCCTTCTCTCCGTGCCTGTCACGTGTCCTTCGACGGAAGCAAGATCCCGCCCACACTTGTAGAGAGCCTATTTAAGGGGCTCCGAAATGTACTTTTGAGAGACTTCATACTTGATACTTCATATTTCATGCTTTTCTTATTTTCTTTCAACTACCTTTGAATAAACCGTGCAAGTTTCGCACTAGCAAACCGTCTCGCCCCTGCTTGGTCGCCATGATCTACCGGATGCCTGCAGCCCGCCAACAACGCCACGCTACCCAATAAGTAATGTCGGTCGAACTTCGATAGGCAGGCGTCGCTACTTCTCGGCAGCAGTACGGTACGCTACCCTGGAGTACGCAACAAGACCCATTCCTTTAAGGTACCGTAACAAAGCGTATTATGGATAAAGTTCATACAACTATGATATTATTACACACGCCCGGCGACACGAGCTACATATGCCACTACTCGCATTCGCGACTGCACCGGATGCCCTCCATATTATTCTGGTTAATCGTGCTGACTGCACCGAGGCAAAAGAAAGATCATGGGCGCAGGTGCCTTTAAAGTACCTCGACCTAGCGAGGCACTGCGGCGCGTGGCAGGGCAGCTGTCTGTGCGAACACTCCCTGGCACACACCTGCCTCGGTGGCCCCAACCTACGTACCGTTCTCCTTCGAGCTTTGATCCCCCAACTGCCCCTTGGGTGCCCTGAAGATCCTGCGCCGCCTGCTTTATTATAATCTCAGGTGCTCTCCTAAGACTTCTGTTTGTCGATTACATGTGTCCTACCAGCTGGATCAGTACTTGTGAAAAAAAAACAGATCTCTCATCGCGACGAGAAAAAGCACCTCGTAACGAAAAAAGCGCCGAGCGGCTTCTGCAAAATACCGCGCCTGTGCGACGAGAACTACGGAACGCCAACGATGAATCTGACCGTAGCTCCGCGCTCCTAACTCGTAACCTCGTCGAGTGACACTACTGCAACAGGCGTGACCGCTGAAAACCGCATACCGCCGGAAACTTCAACAAGATCATCCTGTGGTTGCATAACTGCCACCTTCATGGCCAACATGGACCGCACCCACACTATGCGGCGGCATAGAATGAAAAACGAACTTATAAAGCCCAAACACACGGCTGCACGCACACCACATCACCACACTACAAGCGAGACGCCATGCTGCTACGCTGATTAAAACTGACTAGTGTCACCAAGTCTAGCAAGCGTCTCAGGATTTGCCAATTTCAGTGCGTAGCAACATGGCGGCGCTCTTACCCTATCACATATCACGTGAGCATGTCAGGCAATCACTGCTGTACCCCCCATACAACACCCTACAGCGGAGCGATGGGAGGAGCTGCTGGCCAGCGAGAGCCTGGAAGATCAGCTGAATCTGATTGAGCGGGCCCACAGAGCAGCAGGCGCAAGCGGAACCCTTGACGCATGGTCCCACCCATCGGAAGCCAAGTACCTCCGACCACTCGGAGTCTCCCCGCAGCAATTTCGCTGAAAATAAGTTTTCACCACCACCTTGCGGTTCCCGATTTCAACGCTTGGGCCCTATGAGTAGCTTATCCTCTAGAGTCAGTATAGTAACCCTATGGTTCCAGCATGAAGCGCGCAGGTGGAGCTACTGTAATTTGGTCGCATACTTTAATTTGTATTTTTTTGTGCTAGGGGCGCCGAATGCGGCGAAATATTTGATGAGTAAATGTACATATAGTAACCGTCGATCACAGTTAACGTGTCATTTATTGCAAAATAGGCAGACAATTGTTTTTATTGGACTTACATTATTAAAGCCTGTGCTTTATTACTTGAATAAAGGTTTTGAGACCTCACCGACGTGGGATAAGCAGCAGCCCACTGGTATCGATTATAGTTCGTGCCCGTTTATGGATTCAAATTATACGGCGGTTATATTTGCGAGGGGGGGGGGGTCGTTTCCTTCGTACAGCATCACGCAGGTTCATTTCAATTAGACAACAATAATATCTTAGCCAGTTTATGCGTCGAACAGTCGATAGCCGCTACCAGGCGAACGTGTTTAAAGACGCCGAATTTTAGCAGCTGCGGCGTTTGAGTGGCTTAATGGCTACTTACACGGCTTCCGTCGTCAGTGATCTGCCGCGTCTGGACGCGTAATGACGTGTTGCGTGAAAAAAATTGCTAGCTAGCATGAAAACTCATCGCTGGAACGGAGCACAGTCTCTTTGGAAACTACCCAAGAAAGCTGATTAACCTTAAAGCCTCTGGGTGTGTGCACCGGTGAGTAAAAATACACTGCTTCGTATTTTAAACCTTGAATTTCTTTGGTTGTGAGGCGGACAAAACAGATTCCTGTATTCATTTTTTAAAGGTAGAAATCTATAATAGACTTGTTGCTCTTCAAAGGCAATTCAAACAAGGCTCTTGGTGCTTTATCACATTGCTAAAATTTCTAACACGCAGTACAGTACAAAAAATAAATAGTTTTGGCTGTGTCTGCATGGATGATACACTGCGATAAACTTACTGCACATTAGTGCAAATGTACTTCCGTTGATACAGTTGGATTAATAGCATTTGATACATAATAAAATTACTGTGTTTAATACCTAGTATCTGGCAAAAAATTTAATCGAGGTTTCACTAAGCACAGCCCACCCAAGGACACCACTGAAAGAAATGCACACTCAAAAGAGTGTTGTGTGTGTGTGCTTTTCTGTCATGGAACGCTTTGTGTACTGTTCTTAGTCATACTTGAATCATAAACTCACCCACCCTTCCTCCATAGTAATTGACGCTCTTTGTTCTTTTGCGTCCAGCCTCCAAGACGCTGCTCATAGTTGATCCCCTCTTTGCAGTCTATTGTCTCTGGACGTACAAGTCAACAGTGAATGTGTCACCACATAGCCAGAGTCCTCGCAAGGCATGTTTCGGGACACTTCAATTAGAACCATGATTTGTTCATTTAATTGACCAACGTTTGTTTCAACCCTTTCTGCATGCATGTTTGTCATGGTTTCATCATCTATCGTTTTAGGAAGACGGACAAAAGAGAGATTATTGGTCTGCAAGCTGTCCACTGCAAACCATAAGAACCTCAATGGTCACCATAACGACAGCAGGTCGTCTTGAATGAAGTGCCTCACCATGATATGTTTGCAAGTTTACCAGAAAGAGGGCTGTGAGCTGCATCAGGAAAACAGCAGTATACAGTTTTGTATCGTACCCAGCCGGAATGCTAAAACTTGGCCTACTAGCTTGCATGAATTTAAGGCCGTTTTATGACAATCGGAGAAATAACATGTTGAGTCCCAACTTGTTTCTTGTCATTATACCCATGACGACTAGAATAGAAACAATATAGCAAGATCCTACTTCCTAATGCGCAAACTCTGTCATCTGCTATTTGCAAAACAGGTTGACGCGCATTACCACGAAGTGTCACAAGCTCCCTGATAGCGTTAATTTGTTCAATGAAACTGCAAATAATTTTAAAACCTTCAAGACCGCTCAGTGCAATTTTGTGGAAATGATGTTTATGTTGACTGAATCTCTGGCAGCTACTCTTCCCTTTATTATTCTAGTTTGTATTTTAATTACGCTGAGGACCATATGCCATTAAAGAGGGAGGTGGTTACAAAGCAGTAGAGTAAAACAAACAAGAACAGTGAGTTCTGGTAAAGCAATGATTCTCCTGATTATACAATGTTAGCTACTGTTTTGCAAAAAAAAAGTTTGTTATCGGTGATGGCTACGATACTTGGGGGAAGGTGGTTCCATTCCTGTGGTGTACGGGGGATGAAAGGTTGAAAGAAAGACTTCGTGTAACAAGAATCAATTCCTGCCCTACCGCGATGATTGATGTGGTTTGAAATGTACTTGAGGCCGCGGTATGAAGTCGTTGTAAAACGTGATATGACGGAAAATTTTATGAAATAGCGAAACACGAGCGAGTGCGGCGGTTAGCTATGGAAATAAGTGCTGGTTTGTTTCATTAAGGTTATACTCGCGGTACCGTTATAATTAGAAAGAATGCAACAAGCAGAGTTATCTTGTACTAGTTCAAGTGAAGTAATAAGCTTAACGGGACTAGGTTCCCATATTGCAGATGCATATTCAAGTTTCGAGCGTATTAGAGTCTTGTAAAGGTGTAGTTTTAAAGTATACAGTGCTTTGGAAAAGTTGCACTGTAAGTAACCGAGCAGGTGAATAGCATTGGTAATGACGTACTCTATATTGGTCCAATTTAAGTTATTTGTAATGTGTACAGCAATATATTTATAGGGCATGATCAAATCTAAGGGAACGTTAAGATGGTAAGTGCTAGGATTAGAATTAGATCTGGTTATTGCATAGTTTTTCATTTGTTAACTACAAAATACTCATGTACAGTTTGCATGAAATCAGTAACTAGGCTAGTTCTGCACCGTAAGAGGTGGCTAGAAAAGGTAACTTCACACAACCGGCCTACTCCACACTTCTCAAACATGACAAACCAATAAAATCAATTTTTGTTTCTCTTCAAACAGCAAATGACATACCTGAGGACAGTGTGTTCACAAACAGGTTTTGAAATATACTCGAAGTCTGGCTTAACATTCAGCAAATCAATAGTCGACGAGCAAGGGAAGCCTCAGCGTGGGAACTTGTCTTCGTCACGGCCCTCACAAATATGTTTGATGGTTGAAATTTAAAGTTACAGCGCAAACACCTAAGACGAACCACAAAAGTCAGTTAGTCAGCGCCAGTGTGTGTCGTATCTTCCTTTTGTGGTTCGTCTTAGGTGTTTGCGCTGTAAGTTTAAGTTCAGAACTATGTACCAACCAGGCCCAAATGAAGTTTTATTGATTGTTGAAAGGTTGGCTACAAGCTGAAGCTTCCCTTGCTCAGCTCTGTTACTCAACTAAAGTGTTCATCTCCTTGTAACTCTTTCCCATTGTTTGAACACACAAACCGAGATGTTTTTTTCAACATGAAACCGTAAATTACATTTTCCGAGGATCGGTGAGCATTAATTGGGTATACTTATATGTTTACTTACTGTACTTGTTTATACACAATATTTGCAGAGGTCCTTGTAACCACTGCGGTCTCCATAACGTTCGTCGCCTCCCTACGTGTGCTCCATTTGTGCCAAAGCCTTTACAGCTGCACCTGAACACTAAATGTGCAGCAGAAATATCAAGAACACACAATACGTAATCTAAAATTTAGCATAACGTTTTTTTCCTTTACACTTCAGGCCAATCGCCAATGTTTTATGAAAACAATGTGACGTAGCCCAGCTCGAGCTTACCTTTCTGACAGTACATCTGGTCCGAGCACTTCTTATGATTCTTTTTTTAATCCAGCTGAAATCGATGAAGGCAGATAATACACGTATAGTATGAAACACGTCAAACAGTACTGCACGCAGTACAAGTACGAGTGTAGCCGAGCACAAATATCGTTGTCTGAAGCTTCCTTCTCGTTGCTTTAGCGGCACGCCAAACACGATGAGAAAACTTCGCTCGATTTCAGCTTTCAGTTATGTTAAATAGATTACTATCTGTTTTTCTGCATGTTGTAAACTCGGTGACTGACAGTGTTAGCTCCACCTTACCTGTACGAAAATTGGGGGCATGTATTGCTTCATTCACGATTAACAATAAACAATGTAAGCTCATTTGCCTGACGAGTTTTTTTTTGCCAGTTGAGGCCTCTCGGTCATCTGGCGATATAGTAAAGGTATCTGTAGTCATTTTGTAGTACCTTACACGCGAACACCGCCCGAGAAGCGGTAGCAAAACGCCTAAACCAGCGTGCGAGCAGCGCAACGAGCCTCACCAGCCGCTACCGTAGCGGCCATATTGCTCACTACGTAATGATGATGATGTTAGTTTTGATTTTGCCAACGCCATCTCCCGGTCGCATACTTTAGTTTACAACGCCACCGCTACTCTCATTTGCGTTGCACTGTGGAAGGTATAGTTTACCTTCTCTAAGTTTATATAGGTGTTATGTGGCTCAGTTTTGTGTGGGCAAGGGAGCAAAGCGCACACAAGTGCCGCCTTCCATCGCACGCGATACATTAGGGGGAGCGGAGAGAGAGAGGGGGGGGGGCTTAGGATTCTCTGCTCTGTCATTGTGTGATTGGACAACGTGTTTATTTGCCCGGTTTGACGCCTTATATAGAGCGACTTTTTCTTAGATACATATATTTATTGGAGACTCGTACCTACATTTAAATATCTTGTTGCAAGGTTTGGTGTACACGTGCAGTGAACTTTGTTCCCAGTGACAATTTTTTGCCCTTTATCAAGCTGCATCATCGCATTTGTATATTCCATTGTTTCTTCGCATTTCTAATGTGCGAGGGCGAGTCAAATCGAAGTGAGCGAACCCACCCTGCGCAATAATGGTTCTGTTCATTATCTGCGAGGCATGCGCGTAGCACACAGGCATCTGTCACTTACAAAAAATGACACGCAGGTGGGAGTATAAATGTTCTTTAATGCTCTCATACACTGGGTTGAACGTGATTGCGTAACATAGCGGACGCTCCAAAAGTTGAACAGCGTGGTGTCATGAGGTTTTTGACACCTGAAGGTGTTTCACAAAAAAGAAATTAGTCGCCGTATAGCTGCAGTGTACGTTGAACATTGCATTTAAATTGCCACTGTGAAGCATTGGAGCAAACGGTTCAAAGAAGGGCGTGAAAGTTGCAAAGACGATCTAAGACCGGGCCAAAGGCACCGCGCAATCACCTCCAATACAATTGCAAAGCTTGATGAGCTGATTAGACAAGAACGGAGGATAAGTATCGATGAACTGGCAGAGCGTGTAAACATCTGTCATCATAATTCATGAACATCTCGGTTATGAGCTCTTGCGTGCGCAGTGGATGCCCAAGATTTTCAACCACCGCCAGAAGACGGAGAAGTTCGGCGCTGCCTTGAGTGATCTGATCCGGCATCATGATGAGGATGACGACTTCTTGTCTGCAATTGTGACCGGGGACGAATTATGGTTGCTGCTACTAAGAGCTTGAAACGAGAAGGCAAAGCTTATAGTGGAAACATTCGACTTCACCACCCCCAAAGAAAGCAAAGGCCGTCATTTCTGCCGGAAAGGTGTTGTTGAAATTTTTTTCTATCGTCAGGGGCTATTACTGATCGAATTTACTAAACATGGAGAGATTATCAATTGTTTCCAATATGGTGAAACGCTGGATCGGCTGCTTGTCGCATTCAAGGACAAACGACGTGGAAGATTCACGAATGGGGTTGTCTTGCTCCACGACATTGCCCATGCCCACGTCGCTGATGTGGTTAACACAAAATGGCAAACTTCAAGTGGGAAACGCTCAACATCCGCCGTACATCCCAGACCTGTCGCCTTGTGACTTCCATATTTTCGGCCAATTAAAAAAAACAGCTCGTGTCAGACGATGACGTGAAAGAGTCAGTTACAGACTTTTAGAAGCAGGAAACCAAGGAGTTTTATGAGGCGTAAATCACTCGACTCGTTTGTCAATGCCTAAATACTCAAGGATACTACTTTTAAATAAAGTACCCGTTTGTCATGCAGTCGCACTGGCTCACTTTCTTTTGACTCACCCCCGTATATTTTACACAACTCCTGGTTTTTATATGTGCTCGCTGTTGCAACTATAATTTCGGTGCAATTACTCACAATACACGACCGGTGAAAGCTGCTCCTGCGCAATACATTGGGAGAAAGGACAGCGTCATTGAGATTTTTCTCTGGCCCTTGCATATGCTCACCCGCCGTGGTTGCTCAGTGGCTATGGTGTTGGGCTGCTGAGCACGAGGTCGCGGGATCGAATCCCGGCCACGGCGGCCGCATTTCGATGGGGGCGAAATGCGAAAACACCCGTGTGCTTAGATTTAGGTGCACGTTAAAGAACCCCAGGTGGTCAAAATTTCCGGAGTCCTCCACTACGGCGTGCCTCATAATCAGAAAGTGTTTTTGGCACGTAAAACCCCAAATATTATTATTATTATTGCATATGCACAAAAATGTAAACAAGGCTCTTGAATGACAAAGTTTCATTAACATATTTGTCTTCAACTTGTCCATTTCACAGCTTTTACATTTTTCATATCAGCGGCGTGCACTGCTTTGCTGGTTTCATACTGTTGTAGTTACATAGAGTTCGTGTGATATTTATTTTACTTATTAAGTAGACAACAAACATGGAAGCATTGATATCAGTTATTTCGGGCAGACTTTTTGGGACGTACGAGTATACATTTTAATGAAAAATGGATATTTTACTTGTCTTGACAGTGTGTAGCGTTGAAGAATTCGTTTGCAGCATCTTTGACAATGGCAGTGTAGTTATTATTCATATATTTGATCATTCTACAAATTCTATAAGGAGGACGCCAAGCTGCAACGTGAGTCCCCCAAGGAAATTTCTGGCTGCACAACTTCCGAGTGCATAATACGCATGAAATGGAGTGCATATTATTAGCGTAGGCGTTCTATTAACTGCGCAATATTTTCAAAATTTACATGTCATTTCATGTCGCATATCTTTTCTGGTCACGAATCTGTGCAGCGAATTTATTTGCATGATCGACTCGGGGCCTGTGGGACCGTTCACTTGCACTTGATGCTTAGTCTTTCGCATGTATCCATAAACTGCAGGTATGCATATCAGATCCGTACGAGCATTTTCAACATTCAATTATTTTAGACAACACGGACCATATGCAATCCTGACATAATCTCAAATACCACTATGCAGCTGGGAAACATTTCTTCCAGTGTACTCGCAGGTAAAATAAGCAGATTATGTGGACAGCTCCAGGTCATTTTCCTGAAATCAGTGTGTGCAAGTGTGTGCAAAAATATATTTTTGTCTCACGCACCGATTATCTTGCTATACAAGCAAGAGAACTCACCACATTAGTGTAACATATGTTGTAGATCACACTAATATGTGCTTTAATTTACCAAGTGAGATGAGTTACTATTATGGCTCATTCAGTCAAACCACACTGCAAGCTACATTCATCAATCTTCTATTAGATTTTGCGAATGTTCAATGAAACATGTTTCCCTCTTAGGCCGAGATGCAATGGTGAGCTCTTCTGTGTGTTCCAAAGGTCAAATTTAGGCTCTAAATTAAAGAAGACATTTCTAGTCAGAAACAAAAAGCAAGAATGGTGAATGCATAGTGTCAGAAGCCCAAGGTACAGAAACTGAGAAGTGTCAAATAATTTTAATGAAAGAATGGTATTTGATAATGCAAGACTCTTTAGTGGAGGTCAAGCAAGTCAATATAGGTAGACTACTCTGCGAAATTATGCGAGTAATGGGAAAGCAAGTAAGGGGTCAGGAAATGTGTTGTTTTTCTGCAGAACGAAAGCTGATGATTGTCATTACAACAGTCACCTTAGCATTATGAGACGGCTGCTTGATAAATTCAGAAACAAACCAAAAAACAAGCCACGCAGAACAAAGCAACTTAATAATGCTCTCGCTACACTGGTGTCAATAAAAAACGGATGAGATCTAATGTGTACATATCCGACACCTTGTGAAACAATAAAGCAAAAATTGAATTTACCAGCTATGGCACTCGCCGCATAGACGTTGGGGCCTTGCACCAATAGTAACAGTTACCACTGCATTTACAAATTGGAATCATTCATGCAGACAAGGATGATTCTTAATATTTTTGGCTACCAGTTCAAATGCCTCCACCAAGTGTTAACAATGCTGCACGCAGCCATACCAAGGATAATCACAGCAACACCTGCAGGTAAAAAGCAAAAGCAGTTAAGTACTGGTGCATTCTGGACACTATCTTTGAAAGCGTTTAGGCAAGAACAGTGCAAGAACGGTATTTATTTCCATAATTCTCCATTTGGGGGGGGGGTGGAATGGCCTTCTCGCTTAGACAATGCCTACACCTAGCCACAGCAGCTCCTTTATGCAGACTCTGCAAGCCAAGACGCCGTGGAGGCACATGTAGGTAAGAGGCAAGAAACAATGTCACTGGCATTGACATTCATCCAATTTCTTTCTTTTTCTTACATTTAGGCAGCCAGCACACCTCGAACAGCCACCTTGACTGTGAGTGTGTCACCCAAGTCGCCAAGGAAGAATTTTAGGGTAAGCGATATGCAATGAAAACGGCCAGCTCTCCATGTAGACGATATTCTTTCTCTCAGATGACTCCTACACCTCGCCACGCATGACCACCTGTGCAGACCCCATCAACAAAGATGCCGTAGAGGCATGTGCAAGTCAGAGGCAAGAAGCAATGGCACTGGTGTTGAAATTTACCCAATTTCTTTCTTTTTCTTACGCTGAGGCAGCCAGCACCCCTCAAACAGCCACCTTGACTGCGGGTGTGTCAGCAGATTCCTGTTGTACATATGCTCATAATAAACTTGAAGGCAAATGAGGCATTGAAGCTTTCCTTTTTTTTGAACATTTAGTGTACACGTATATGTTATACTTTACAGCACTACAGAGCATATTTTGAAGCTTCCCTCTATGTTTTTTACCTTTAATTATGGATGTGTTGGGTGGGGCCCTCAATGCTGCATATCAGGTTGTAGCAGCTGCTTTGCGTATTGCACACTGGATTAACCTTGTGATATCTATAGAGGTCACCACCTGTGTATATAAGGTGGCACCTGTGTATAAGGTGGATTAAAAGGCATATAATATGAAAGTACCTAGTATATAAAGGCCTTTGGGGACTGGGAATAAACATTGTTTTGGTTTTCGCCTTGCCGGTAGTCCTCCTCAACGTCGGCTCCAGTGCAGAATAATATCCACATGTGCAAAACGCCTATGCTTCTCTGACAAATATAAAATGAGGTTTTACATGCAGTTCTGAGTGTTACAATAAAATAGGTAAAGAATTTCATCGTGGGATTGCGTTTATTACGGCAATGCCTATGACAGTTATTTTTTATTGACAATTTGAACTGGCCAGTCCCTCGTGGGAAGGGATGTGTATACCCATAGAAAAATAGGTGTGAGGGAGGGATAGGGCTAGACGCGGTACGAACAAACGTACCAACACCGTCCTCTAGACCCATTCATTTAAGGTACCGTAACAAAGCGTATTATGGATAAAGTTCATACAACTCTGATATTATTACACACGCCCGGCGACACGAGCTACATATGCCACTACTCGCATTCGCGACTGCACTGGATGACCTCCGTATTCTTCTGGTTAATCGTGCACACTGCACCCAGACACTACAGATCATGGGCGCAGGTGCCTTTAGTGTTACTCGGCCTTGCGAGACACCGCTGCGCGTGCCAGGGGAGCTGTCCATGCGAACACTCGCTGGCACGCACCGACGTCGGCGGCCCCAACCTACGGACCGCCCGATTTGAGCTATGATGCCCCCACTGCCCCTTGGGTGTCCTGGAGATCCGCGCCGCCTGCTTTATTATAATCTCAGGTGCTCTCCTGAGAACTCCGTTTGTCGGTCACATGTGCACGCCCTCCTGCTGGATCAGTACTTATAAACAACAACAACAACAACTATCGTCGCGATGAGGAATGCACCCCGCAACGAAAAACGCGCCCCGCGGCTTCTGCAACATACCCCGCCCGTACGATGCAAATTACGAAACGCCAACGAGGAAGCTGTCGACCTTAGCTTCGAGCTCTGTCGTCGAGTGACATTCTTATAAAAAAATTTACACCCTTTGGGGCTTACCTTGTCCCACAACAATAATCGTCATCTGTCTTGCACGCGTTTCCTTTCTTTAACGCTGCGAGCCCGGTACTTCCCAGTCACGAACGGCTTGCGCGTTATCGGTGTGACACAGCATTTTCGACAGGAAAGTAGCGAGTGCCGAGTTTTCAAGAAGGGAAACACAGGCAAGGCAGATGATCAGTATTGTTGTGGGACCAAATACACCGCAAAGGGTGCAACTGTTTTAAGAGTGGATACTTGCAACAACAAACAGTGCGTTACCGCTGAAAACTGCATACTGCCGGAAACTTTACGTGTATGAACCTTCGGTTGCATAACCTTTAAGGTACCTTAACAAAGCGTATTACAAGTGCACAGCCAACATATATGCCAACATCGAGCACACCCACACCTTAGAATAAAGACGTAGAAAAAAGAACGAACTTTTAAAGGCCACAAACATAGCTGCACGTACACCACAAGACGCCATGCTGCTACGCTGCTACGGTTGCCAGATTAAAACTGACTACTGTCGCCAAGTATAGCAAGTGTAATAATAATAATAATAATAATAATAATAATAATAATAATCAGCCTGGTTACGCCCATTGCAGGGCAAAGGCCTCTCCCATACTTCTCCAACTACCCCGGTCATGTACTAATTGTGGCCATGTTGTCCCTGCAAACTTATTAATCTCAACCGCCCACCTAACTTTCTGCCGCCCCCTGCTACGCTTCCCTTCCCTTGGAATCCAGTCCGTAACCCTTAATGACTATCGGTTATCTTCCCTCCTCATTACATGTCCTGACAATGCCCATTTCTATTTCTTGAGTTCAACTAAGATGTCATTAACTTGAGTTTGTTCCCTCACCCAATCTGCTTTTTTCTTATCTCTTAACTACAACCATCATTCTTCTTTCCATAGGACGTTGCGTCGTCCTCAATTTAAGTAGAACCCTTTTCGTAAGCCTCCAGGTTTCTGACCCCTAGGTGAGTACGTGAGCAAGCGTCTTAGGAGCTAGCAACCTCAGTGGTAGGTTAAAGACCTGCACTTCAAAAGTGGATTTACCGCTCTTTCTAGGCATGCGTGATGAGCCGAGGTTGCGAAAGAGAAAATGTGGGGACTTGCAGTTCTTGAAATTTTTCTTCATCTAGGTACTATGGACGAGAAAGTTTGCTGCATTCGTCGCTAGCCGATCACAGTATCGACAGAAGCTTCGCTGGCGCGGCGAATAAGCCGTGTCCGAGATGCGTTTGTTGCGTTTTGTTGCGATGGTAGGATATTAAATTCTGATAGTCGCATGGGGATATGTTTGGAAGTGAGATGTCTTCTCGGATGACTTTAATGCCAAAGCATTACATCGGGCCGACGTATCGTCCATGAGTGTCGTTGAGCGTACCGCACAATTCAGGAGATTCCGGTGGAAATGGAAACTGTGTGAGTTGAACTCTTTGTATGTGAAAGTAAGGAAACTGAACCTCGCCATGCAATTTAATAACCGTATATCATTGTGACTGCTGCACATCAGCAGCGGGAAAGCATTACGCCGTGCCGATGCATTACTTTTTTATGTGGCTCAGCATTCAGCACACTTCAGGGGATTCGCGGGAACCGAAACAGTTTACGAGTTCAACTGTTTTTATGTGAAAGTAAGAAAAGGGAACGTCACTAAGCACTTTAATAGACCTAGATAATTCTTACAGCTGTACAGCAACATTGGCAAAGCATTAAGCCACGCTGACGCTTCGATTAATTGAAACACATTTCGTATCGTGTATGTTAAAGTGTGAAAAATGAACGTCACCATGCAACGTATCATAGCTCTATATAGACCCTTGCCAAAGCTGTTGATGAGCTCCATGGGCTCCACTGATGAGCTCCGCGGTACAGATTCGTAGTTACTCTGAGGTGCGTGCGTGCTTGTATATAATAAAGGAGCGCGTACCGAATTCCCGTTACAGTCATGTATACAGTGCGTGCTAGGTTGGCGAAACAAGCGCTCATATCACCACAGCTAAGTCCGAAATAAATCTGAAAGCCTGCCAGTGCATTTATCAGGCGCCTCTGTGCTTGTACTGTGACAGGGGACGTGAGCGCCGCGAGTATCGCGCTATATCCCGCAACAGTGGCCCCTCTACCGTCTTGGTGTGCTTCACAGCAATACATTGCGTATGCTTGTCGGCGTAATTTTAGTGCGTTACGGCGAAGCTAATGGTAGGGAAACGGCATGGTGCAGCGCTCGAGCCTTCTCAGTGACTGTGGATCGGAAACCCGAACACGTTCAATAGCATTTCACCGATCTTTACACCTCTTTACTGAATGAAAAGGATAACGCACGCCTGTGTCCGTGAGTAAAAGATTGATAAGAACTCTGGGCACTTGCCGTGTGTGAAAAATGGGAAACTTTATGCAGACGTCCATGCTCCTGTAAGAAACTGCAATTCAGTGGTGACCCTGTGGAGCTGGATTCAGCCCTATGGAAACAGAGCCGGCTCATGAGTCTTAAAAGTAGGAGCTGAAAAGAACACTGTAATGCTGGTATATATACCCCTTTATTAGTTAGCCAGTGACAAAGCCATTGCACTAAACATTGCGACGATGCCTCAGTGCGTAGCGCTTATGTGGCGAATAGGAGAGCAAAATGCGAGAACGATGGTTTGAGATGAGGCAGCACTGCCTTCATCTGTGTAGTGAAATCGTGTTTATTATTTGTGTAACGTCAGTCAGCTCATTTTTTTTAGTATAACGTTTACTACAGCTTGCAGCCTTTGCCAGTGCGGGTGCTTCTTTACTGGAAGCAACCTTTCATTTATCAAATAAAATTGCCATTTGGTAGTTTTACAAGCTTTCCTCCGGTCTTTGTCTTTTCTGAATCTGGAATATCTGGCAGAATGCATGTATGTCAGAGTTTGTCCTTCATCAGATTTAATGGTACCTTTCACCTCGAGGTAGCCGACATCCAGAGTCACATGATAATACACATGGTTCAGTGCAGGTCAGCACTGCGAATTCAACTCTTTGTAAGATACCTAACTCCTCCTTCTGCTCGCTCTTATTATTAGTGCATTCTCCAGCAGATACTGCACTTATTTCTGAGCACGTGTATCCCCGTGCACTGGCAAGGGCCAGAACAATTCCTTTGAGGCTCACAGTTGGCACAAACCTTTGGCGCGTCACAGACTAGTGTGAACAAAAGGACATGATGGAAATTGCTTGCCGTCATGCCATATAACACTGTGCCAGGCAGGCATGACATGTTTCCACTGTATAGATGCATTTAGACAAAGAAGTGAAGTTGGTATGCGAGTTCCTGGTTTTAGTCGCTCCTGGCATCAAAGTCACGCCTCCCCTTGTGCTCCAATAAATGTGCGAGCACAGACTGTCTGCCTACTATACCAAGTGTAAGCTTCTGGGTGATGTAACACTTTTTAGTAATCTTCATTGCTGTAGAATAATCCTAGACCTTTACTTTTCCACTGTAGGTCAACATATAAAGCAAAAGCCCTTGAGCCGAAAAAATATTTATCGCACAAATGCTAGCATGCTTAAGGAGGCGATGCAGTGTACTTTATTTTTACAATGCTCAACCCCATTGGTGGTATGCTTGTACTATAATATGTACAAACTGTACAGCATATACAAATAAGGAAGTGGCTTGCACATCACAGTTATGGGGAATCTCGCGCTATTTGAATTGGGACAGTTTATATATGGGATGGATGATGGCATCCAGGCTCATCATATCAGCCTTGCAGTGGCAGCGATGATGCTATTTATGTATACAGGAAAAACAGTTCTATTGGACGGTGGTGCTTTAAATGCACCTGTCTTCAAGCGCACAGATGCCTTTGCACATCGCCTGTGTCGATATGAAGCCATTGCAGCTGGTGAGCAATGTGCATGCACATGGCACTGGCTTTGTCCCTTTGGGAAGCTATCTTAATATTGCACAATGTAGCGAAGGTGAAGGCCTTTAAAGCAATGCCTGTATTTGGGTTTTTGACTCCTTTCACCTACTTTTGCTAACAGAAATGGTGTCTTCTGGTCAGCCAGACATCTGTGAACATTGCAAGGCAATGTCGGGCAATCTTTCATAGTCTTCAGCATAAAACTATAGAACGCTTTCTGTTTTGCATACATGTAATGAATGGGAACGCAAGCTGGACAGACTAAAGGCTGGCTGATTTTACAGCTCGGCATAGCCTGTACTGCTTAGAACAGGCAAGTCACATTGGTCATGGGAGCTATAGTAGAGGCATGAAGGTTGATGTAGTTATTACCTGTAGTATATTGTGTGTGCATATAACCTTTCTTTGAAAAATATGTTCAGTTACCTATTATTAACTTTACCTTATCAGGACATGCAAAATCACTTAAATTACTTGGTCTTCAAGTGAAACAAGTGAACACTTTCGGCATAGTAACATTTATTCACATGAAATATGTATAGGTGCTGACCTGAAAAGAGTACACAATATTGAAATTATTGAAGAATTTAAACAGAATGTTCAAAAGATGATAAAAAGTTGATACATTTAGATAGACTGACAAACTGGGTTGTGCATCACAAATAATAGTAGGATATTTGCAAAAGACTTTCTTGATGGCCTAGTTCCTACAAGGTATTCTAGAACGAAAACAGTGCAAACTTATTGGAAAAGGGAATCAGACAGACACGGCACTGATTTGTGACCTAATATTTATTTTGTGTGTGGCAAAATATACTCACGGAAACAATGGGCTTCAAGGCAGGGGCAACAAGAACACATAATGTGAGGTCGAATATGGGGCAGGAGTGAAATGTCTAAACAAAGGCAGCAAGCTAACTTCGAAACAATAAAGAGAGCAGGAATGTAAGGGAAACTGCCGTGCCTGTCATAAGTGCAATAGCCACTCTAGTGTTGAAGTATTTTTTCAATGTCCCGTTAGTTTCCACTGTTTTTATTCTAAATGGGCTAATTGATCTGCATTCATTTACCAGAAAACATGCATTTTAACCAAAAGACGAAGCCTACTGGTGCTAGTTCTTTCTAGGTTACTGAAACAAAATAGCATTTGGTACAGTCAGTATTGAAGTAAGCTTTCAATCACTCCCACCATGAAGCAGTTCAGTTCTTCACCTTGAACAAAGCAGTTTTGAGCCGCTATATTGTCAAGATTTGTTTATGATTTACCACTAATGACCTGCTGTTGATGGTGATAATGAAGCTAGAGTTCTGTTGCGACCACTCACGCAGCTTGAAAACTAAAATATTTATTGCATTGTTTCAGGCGTCATTTCCTCAGAGTCTGAGTCTTTATTCCAGACATGCATACGTAGGTACATGGCTAAGGAGAAGGGGAAAAAAGCCACCGATTGGCAGCTTGACGGTGTTCCCTTCCCCCATGTGCACACTGGTGCAGCAGTACGCACAAAAACAGACAGCACAGGGCAAATATATTTACAGGGAAGACTAAAAAATAAAGAACACGTGGTGCAGAATAAAATGAACCATAGATCAGATACAATAACATCTCATTGCAGACATTTAATCCAAATAAGAGAGAAATAGTGGTAGGGCAATGCACAATAAAAAATATTAACAGAAGATGCCTGAAAGGGAATTATAAGGAATTTCATAGATCGAGGTGTAAGATAAGTGAAGACTGTTTAGTAAAGAAGGCAAAGTATATTTTACATATTGAAAATCATAGTTCATACGTGGGTGAGACGCAGACCAGTATTCATGGTGTCGTGTAGGGTAGTAGTGAATGTTGGTGTGGTGGTTAGCAACTCCCGATAAAAACAATATGCCGTGTTCAATCTGTCATTTGTGTAACGGTAAAATATGGTAACAGTACATGTTGGATAAGCGCACGATGTGATAGGTGGTAAACAGTGGTTCATAGTGTGTTCTGTAAGGCACAGCAGAAATTTCTCTAAGCGCGCTCTCTTGTATAACCAAGAGCTTCATGATGCTTTTCTGTGTTGTACTGCCTCCCGCCAAAATGCAGTATTTGAATTGCAATTGAAAGAATGCATGGCATAACGCAAGCTTTGCTTTTCATTGTAATAAATACTGCCATTTTTTCGTGATTCCAACTACACAAGCAAGCTTACATTGCAGATGCTTAATGTGAGCATCCCATAACATAAATTCATTGAAATGTGCTGCCATCATTTTTGACTGTGCTTGTAATTTCTATGGCATTTCCTCCTAAAATAAGAGTAGTGCTGACAGAAAGAGCTTGATTTTTGGCTCTGAAAAATGTGGCTTTACTTTTGTTAGAATTTATAAGATAATTTTTAATAGGCCAAGAGTGCAACTTGTCTAAGAGATGTCCCCCTCCTCCCATTGTAGGCAACCACTCTTCCAAATATGCATATTCGATTTATAATTTCATTTTTTCTTTATTGTGTTAAGCTGGCCATTATAGTTTAAAACACTGAAAATCAGTAGGAGTGACATCAGTATTGCCGCTGAAAAATGACATTACCCTGGGCTGGTTATGATAAACAAAAGCACCTGGGGAACATAAATTACAAATCCAACACTCTCTTTCACATACTCTTGGAATAAAGCAATGCTGACTGTAAAATGTATTGTCTTTTTCTATTTGCTCACTCTGTCACTAACTATTGCACACATGCTCAACGTCGTGCTTCGATAAGCAGAGATGTCTTGAAGACCAGAAAGCTCGAAGTTCATTACTGAAGTTCCGGAAAATTCCTACACCATTCGAAAAGGTATAAATGGTGGACTATTTCATCATTATCATCAGCGTCTTTTATGTCCACTGCAGGACGAAGGCCTCTCCCTGCGATCTCCAATGAAGTTCGAACAAACTCCTTCTGTTGGCAAAATCATGGCCAGTGCTTTTTGGAATCGTAAGGGGATACTGCTGATCGATTTCATGGAACGTCGGACAACAGTCAACTCAGACAGTTATTGTGCAAAAGTAATAAAACTCAGGCGAGTTATCCAGAACTTCCGGTGAGGACGACTGGCAGCCGGTGTAACGCTGCTTCACGACAACGCCCGACCTCACGTCTCCCCTCAAACCCAGGAACTTTTGACAAACTTTCGGTTTACTGTCATGCCCCACCCATCGTAGAGTCCACACCTCGCGCCTAGTGATTATCACTTGCTCCCCAAGTGAAATGAAAATTTGAGTGGCCAATGCTGCCGGAGCGATGATGAAGTCAAACAAGAGGTGAAACGCTTCCTCAATGGGTTGGCGGTAGAGTTCTACGACATTGGGGTACAAAAATTAGAGCACCGTCTACAAAAATGCGCAGAAAAAGATGGCGATCATGTAGAGAAATACAGCAAAATTTCATCTTTGCAATTATGTAAATTTCTGTGAGAATAACCAATGACTATAAGGACTGAATAAACAATACAATATTTTAAAAGTTGATGGGAACGTTATTTCTGGATGAACCCTCGTACATCAGCGCTGTGATTAATGACCATATCTAGTTGCACTTGAAATACAAGACCAAATCATTTAGGCTAACTTACCGCACTCCTTGCACTACCTCACAGCTGTCATTTCACCGTAACCTAGTGTTACATTATGATTTTCTTTCACTTAACATTAATTAGATGTCCACTTTGTCTCATATAACAATTACTATGTTTTGTCAATTCTTCGGGAATTTGTATATATGTAACTTTCCTATGTCAGTGCTCGTCCGATCTGTTCGCCTTTATCTGTGCCGCATAATTTGCAGCAATGGGGGTGATATAGCGCTGGAAGACACGGACAACAGGATGAGCGCTAACTTACAACTGATTGTTTAATTAAGAAAACCACCGTATATCTACCCCCGTACTTGAAAAAGGTGGTACCAGCGAAACACAAAGGAGGCGCACACAAGGAAAAGGCGTTAGACACGGACGGACGCTGGTCCGTGTCTAACGCATTTTCCTTGTGTGCGCGTACTTTGTGTTTCGCTGGTACCACCTTTTTCAAGTTCATCATGCACCAACTGGTCCAAAAGCTTGCGCTAATTCTACCACCGTATGGTTTCTTCCACAGGTTAAAAGACACGTTCGCTACGCTTTCTGTTGGAGCTAACAATGTTAGAAACTCTTTAACCATTTGGGGGCCGAGTGTTACTATAAACTTAAAAATTCCAATTGCAGTTTAAGTTATGCATTCCAAGTCTTTAAAATGCTATTTTCTTCCAATATGTTGCTGAACGTATTACATACATTTTAATACCTTCGAAGAAAATTTAAGCCTTACACTAATAAATCTTTTTCAATAAGGACAGCTGGTGTTCCTCAGGCAACATGGCCTTTTAATCGCCGTCAATTTCCCTTCAATAAACCTCGTAATTATCATTGAAGTCCTGTGAATAAGGATTTACACGAAGTTCTTGAATTGTAACATTATGGTTCCTCACCTGCACAATAAAGCACCCCAGGCCATATGCAGACACCTCGTCATTAGCGCTAATGCACTTGCCCGCACGATCTACAAGTATGCAGCTGTGTAGGGTAGATGCAGGTAAAATTGCAACCAGCTGTTGACGCTGTGCTGGTCTGCTCTCAATTGCCTGAATAGTACCACAGCCCTGCACTGTGAATTCACAGTACACGAGCCCGTCTCTCTTGTACGGCAATTCCTATTAGTGACTCCTTGAATGCCAGCTCACCGCAGCCGCTGCGCGGCTTTCAGAGGATTTCAGAATGAACAACTTGAAAACGAAACATGACAATTATAACTACAAAAGCCTTGCACATTGAGACGGGGTCTTTGCAAAGAAGCTTCTTTGTATTGCTATGCGGCAAGCATCTCTGAGGTTGCGTCTCACCGAGTCCTTTCGTGACAAGCCAATCTGGTCGTTCACACTAACAAATTCCATCTTATTCTTTAGTACTTGGAAAAATAACGGAGCTAAGATGAGGCATCTCTCATATATGTTGATCAAGTATACTTCATGAATCATTCACGACACTAGCACTAACTGTTTTGCACCATTTTTTGGGATTGCCAGTTTTTTTTCATTGTATGTTTCTCACGCTTCTAAAATACATTGCTCAAAGTCCCTGTGCACTGAAGTGGTGTCGACAAAAATGGACTACTGGGCCAGTTGGAAGAGATTCATGCTTTGCAGCGCAAAAACATGCTCATGTCACCCCTGGCTTTTCTTTCTGTACGTCTTTTCATATTTTAAATCGGCAAGTAGGCTTGATGGTACAATAACAACATGCAAGTCTACTGTTGCTCGTGAGGCCAAAGCTCTGAAAGATACTTTTGAATGAAAGCATTTTCATTTACCGCGCTTCTGCGTGCACATACAATGAACTTAAGGTTACTTCAGCATGTCTTGAGAATTCGCAGCAAATTCGTAATTGCTTCTCTGTCGGTAGGTAGTTCCTTATAGGCTAGTTTACTAAAATATGTCAAGAAACGTTACGCTATTATCTATTAGATAACCTCTCCATTTGATTTCTTTTGTCAGGTGGTCTCTCTGAGGTCTCTTGTTAGCATGTCTATATGCATTTCATGATGGCTATGTGCACTAAGAAGGTTCTCCGCAATACTTTTCTGTATTGCAGTGAAATTACGTTGCAAGCAAATGAGAACTTGAGATATTATTATTAATAACGAGTTGATTTCACTTAGTACGCGCGGAAATTCGCATTTGGCTTCACTGCAATACAATATGCTTCACCATGGAATATGCAGGTCAGTACCTGAGGCTCCTCGGTGAATAAAGGCGAGAAACGTGGCCCAGTGAGCTTTGTAGTTTTTATGTCATGATGCTTACATTTATTACGCGCTGAAATTCTCACTTCGCCTCACTGCATTACACTATGCTTCACTGCAGAGGTGTCAGATGGGCATTTGAAACAACTATCATAATAGTGAGAACCATTTCACTCTGTGAAGATTGAATGGCAGCGAAAGTTGACGACAGTCAAAGCTCTCAAACGAAAAACAAAGTGCTTTCGCTGCCATTCCATCTTCACAGAGTGGAATGGTTGTCGTTTCTCGTTCGGAGAGGTCGGGGCTCGCGATTGTCATTTTCGTTCAGCATCGTGGGAATGCTCGTTGCTGTTCCCTCCGGCGCTCCTCGTACGCATGTTGTTCTTGAAGTGTGCGAACTATACGTGTCTGCCCCATCGGTAACGCAGCTGTCTTTAGCGCCAATACCTCTGCTGCTTGTATACTGCGATAACCACGACGTCACACTGTTGTTCACGACTTGCATTCTAATCAGCTCCGCATTTTGTCATTTGTGCCAACGCACTGCACCCGTACGTGATCACACACACAGCAAACAATAAAACCCACTGTTTCTTAGAAATAGCTAAGTCCGTTTCTGTTTCCGGACACCGAAAAAATTGCGGAAGGTTAGTCATATACAGCTTTCGCGGTAATAGGTTGATTACACTTGGTACGTGCGCAAATTTTCACTTCGTCTCACTGGAGTACACTCTATGCTTCACCGCATTAGACAGTTGCATTGCGGTGAAGCCATAAAAAGTACTTTATTTTTTTTTAGTAACTTTTAAGAATCACAGCAAGCTCTGTGTTTTTGTAAAGTTTCCCCCTTGGTTTACAATGACCTGTTGGCCACATTCTTTTTATTTAATGATAGCATACCGTCTTGCTGTTCCCGCGAATGCAAACCTTGCGCGTGGCAGCAGGAAGTGCTTATGGTTTGAGCATGGAGGAAGGAAAGCGTAGGAGAGGCCCCGGCCAGCAAGGACGTGTTTGAGAAAGTGTGGCAGATGTCACGTGTTGTTTTTCGCAAAGGATCACGGGGATTCGTACTCCAACCGTCAACGTTGTCATAGCAACCACGCTCCTAATGCTCTCGCAGCTGCTCTAGGCCTCTGAAAGGTGAAATAAAATTTTTCCACCCGTGTCTTTTTCGCAGCACATTCTGTTCGCGAGACAAGCTGACTTTGGAGCGTGGTGTGTTAGCTTAAAAGCTGGGTTTTGGGTCTTTGAGTGTGAGTGTCAGTCAGCAACAGACACACTCAAGTAATCACGGCGCGAGTCTTCGTCGTCGTCGTTCGAGCCCGGCCGAGGCTGCGAGCTGTTCCTTTTTATTTCAGTCCACTTTCCCCTCTTTCTTCTTTCGTTTATAGTAGCCCTAAAGCTTCTATGACAAAGAGTCAGTAGCAGCAGTCCGTAAGCCAGAAGAAAGCCAGAAGTTTAAAGGGCTTCTCTTCATGTTTAGGAATAGGTACAGTGTAGGTATGTTCAAGACATGCTGGCCGTGACGTGATTCCGGCTCATGCAAGATCTTCCGTCCCCTACAATAGGCAAAAGTAATGGTGTGCGAGATTCGCTATATTTTTATTTTATTCTTCTGTGGGAGAGCCTGCGCTGAAGGCACGATTCGGCGCTATACTTATTGCAAACAAGCGATATCGGTGCATAGGTTACGTAGCGACGATCGTATCTGCAATGTACTAGATTATTACACCAGTTTACGATGCGAAAAGAGATTTAAAATAATTTGGTCTATTTACATTCTAAACAAAAGTAGGTTACCGCAGAAACAGCGAACATCGTTGAATTTTTTCCCTTCGATGAAGTTATGGCTAGTGATAGAGGTATGCACTGTTGTCGCAGATGGCACTGAAGCATAAAGTGACGTTTAGTCTGCACGATAAGTTCTTGCTTGTAGGAGGCTGCGTTAATCAGTGATATAACTAATTTGATGCTTCCGAGTGTCAACAAACGAGCGAGGGGAGCAGGCATGCTGGGCGTATGCGGCCTAAAGCAACGCCACTCCAAGGCAATGACCAGTAGGCGTCACCTGCTGGGACACGACTCAAAAGATGCCGATATCTCTGGAAGGGAATGGTGGAGCCATCTTTCACCCCTACGGCAAAACACATGAAAACATAGATGGCGCCGCTGTTCCGTTGCAGTTAAGATCGCTAGATTAAACAAGTTTACAATGTAGTGACACTCATTGTTCCTTGAGCGTCTTCGTCAGTTTCGCGCTTACTCTCTATTTTATACTTTATTCGAGTCTGTGATTGGCGCACTGCTTGCACGTGATGTTCTAAATGCCTAGAGGTGTTATTTATTATATTGCAGGAGGTTCAAAACTGGGGCGCATGCGCCAATGATCTGGTCGGATTCTTGGCCCAAGAAAAGGCGCAGTTGTAGCCAACACATAGGACGATGTTTTATAGTATGCCAAGTCAGCTGGCATAAAAAAGCACACGGCGCTGTAGTCATCTACATGAGGAGCTCCTTCCAGCTCTGTGGAAGCTGCTGGTGCCTCGGATAACGAGGAAGTCGAACACATCGAAATGTTTTGGTCCGCGTTTTTTCATTTGCTACCGACGCCTGGAGCGTCCTAAGTGTCCGCAGCGTCTGTC
The DNA here is from genome assembly GCF_050947875.1 of Dermacentor variabilis. Lineage (NCBI taxonomy): Eukaryota > Metazoa > Arthropoda > Arachnida > Ixodida > Ixodidae > Dermacentor > Dermacentor variabilis. Next base: position 34,997,216 of record NW_027460291.1, read on the forward strand.
GCTGCCCAAGAATACCTAAGTGTGGCGTGGTAACAGACACACAATTTATATTCACCTTGCGGAAGCACCTGCATTCCCATACCCAGCAGCCTTGGCTCTAGTAAACACCGCTTATGAGAGAGTATACTCCACTGAAGGTAATTTTTTAAAGCGAAGGCCTTAGATCTCTATGCTTCAAGGTCGTGTTGTGAGGTACAGAAAATATCTCGTGACACATAGAACGGCCAGAAGCGAACCAATGCATGCCAAGCCATGTATAAGAAATGATTAATGATTAGCACATTTTTTAAACAAATGATTAGCGATTTGATTATGTGGATCAAGGTATATAAAATTATTAGGCTGGATTAAGGTCGACTAAAGTGGATGAAGGAAGATTAAGGTGGATTAGAGTGATTTAAGGCGAATCAAGGTCAATTATGGTGTATTAAGGTATATTAAAGTGCATTTGGGTGGATTAAGGCGAATTTAAATAGGCTTTACTAGGCTTTCGCCTTCGTGTAAGGAGACCTCGTGAGTTTTTTTAGAGCAAAACGCCGCCCACGTTGGGGCCCCGAAACGGCCGTATGACGAGGTTGTCGGCGCGAGCACGCAGCCGGACACCGGCGTCGGTGATGGAGCACAAGTGGGTTGGCGCTGTGAAATATGCCGAGTTTACTTGAATGGCGACTGCGTTTGAATTGTAGTATACTGTTTCTCAGGAGTTCGTTGAGGTTTCCTTAGGCGACAACAGGACCAAACGTCCTTCGGAATATCCTCACCCACGCCTGGCGTCTGCTCGGCGTCTAGTTGGAGTCTGCTCGTCATCGTCATCGCGTACAAGAACGGAATAGAAAATAAAGCAATGAACAATTAGGCATTTCAAACGTTCTGCATTGCCAACCCATCATGAGCGCTAAGTGCCATCCGCTAGGGGAAAAATCGAACCCCTTTGATATTTCGGCATCGTCTGTGTAGGCATAACAGCGTGAAAACAACGGGCTAATCTCAATGACAACTCAAAACATGCATAGTGTCATGCCCACAACATGAGGTGAGACTAAGCGATGGCTGATTTCATCTTCCATTTCTTGCTGTCGGACTGGAGAGCAAGTAACCGGTGTGAATCTGAATCGAAGCGGGCGCATGCGAGGGAGCATGCGAGACGCCGTGGCAAGTGGTATAAAATACAGCCTACACAGTGTTGTCAGTTAGATTGCCCATACCATGCTTCCTTATATAGTATACCTTGTACTGGAAAGTAAAAGAAAGCTTACTCTGTATGTGAAATAATGCGTTTATGAAAAATTATTCATAGTTGACGCGAAAGTAAATAACAAGTACTGCCATCTTTCTGTATGGCCTGATTATCTTTGAACTTTCTTAGGGATGCTTCCGTACAGCGACAGAAAGGAGGTTGGTGCAGGAAAGGATGAGTAGCGCTACCTTGAAAACATTTATCTAGGCACCTTAGTTGCAGTGACATCACGAATTGCCTTTGTGGAACCATAGGCAAGGCCAGGGAGAAATGAGGAATTCAGGAGGGGAATCTGTCTGGTTGCGACAGCGCGCTCGGGCGATGCGATGGGAAACCAGCACTGTCCAGGCCCTTTTTTGGTTTTGGCCCTTAATACCCTTGAATTTAAATTTTAATGTCAAAGATGGAGAGTGACAAACCCGATTACAGCCAGGACATGAATGCAGAAGGTCTTTCTAACCCAGAAGCAATTGTGTGGCATTTTTGCTTCTGCATTTTAACCTTTCTTTCGCCGAGACTTTTCTCGAGACACAGGAGTCGCGATCTTCGCGATGACTCTTCACGAGAAATTGAGAGTTAGTTAAGATATGCAGAAGTGTTGCCATTATTTTGTGGTCCACTCGCGCGAAACGGGGTGCTCTGTGAAGTGGCAGTACTTTCGACCACTTTTTTTTCCTAAGAGTGAGAGTTCCGCAAATCCTTTGGTTATCCTACTGCGGAAGCTTAACTCGTATGGTTTCAGAGGTGCAGCACAAGGACGTGTGAACTTATTTAGATTCTCCTTATAAACTCACTTATCTCCGGCGTTTACATTCTAGCAAAAGTTCCCTAAAATATGACACTTCACAGAGATCAATACTAGGTCCGCTTTTATTTATGTTATAGAATAAAGGTATAACAAATATTCAAAATAGGGTGATTATACGCTGATAATAGGCGTAATAATGTTTTCTCTAGACATAACTTGAATTAGATTCAAGCAAGGTCATATACCTGGTAATAGTAATGAATTTAATTTGAACTAAATATAGAAAAAGCTATGTTTCTTTTGTACAAATAATAAACAAGTAGATTACAACATTAAAATACGATATAATTGTTTTTCGCGGCACAATTGCGTAGCAAACATTATCATTGGCGGGTTACGTTACAGTCTACATTTAGTTACATTGGTCATTGGACATTATAGACTTTTAATGATCTATAGACGCTCTTCACAAAGTGACGAACATTATATTTGTTATCTGGCCAAATTTGAGAAAAACACGAATATCTTGTAGACTAGACATGAAAAAATTTGGTTAGTGCCGACGCCTAGGGCATATTACACCGAGCAGTCTCTTTCTTATTCTCTTCCAGTATTATTAAATAAATTAAACAAAGAATTGTTTGGCCCCTTTGAGCATTCAAGTGATGTTATTAAGCGATTTTTCTTAGCAAGATTACGTAATATTGCACTCAGTTTAAAGCTATACCTGTTATTATTTTTTTCGTTTCCCCATGACCAGTTATTTTTCTAATACCTATGTTTGTGCTGCAATGCATAGCGCTGCTTTTTACAAAGTGTTTTGTTATTTTATTTCACTGTTTATTTGGAAAATTGAAAATCTCTGCCTGTTACTGTACTGCCAAGTTGATAAAGGGGGCAGGACTTCTGTCAAGCTTACGAGCTTTTAGTCCTGTCCCCTTCTCTGCCCAAGAGAAAAAGAAAGACTGAATTGAATTGAAATTGAATTGAATGTCAACAAGGTTAAAATTACAGTAGCGAAATTAATTGGTTTATTATACCAGCTTCGTGCATGCGTACGTGACTTATAAGACAAACATATTTCTCTTCTATCCAGTCACAGCTTAATTAGTGTCTGTTATTATGAGGAACTTTAAATAAAACTTAGGAGGACACGTTTTTCACTTTACAGGGAAGGGCCATGCGATCACTCATGACTTCGTACGCTGAAGACATAAGGGTGTGTATGCGCGTTCATAATATTCACCTCGTTAGCTAAATTTACGGGATAAAATGTTCAGTGTATGTGTATCAGAAGACAACCAGAAATTATTATGAAGTTACACCTACTTATCTGAACAAGAACGCTGGTCACAAATTGTGTAAAATATCAGTACGGGTAAACTGAACTCGAAAAATATCATGGCAAACAAAACGTTCACAATCACGTTACGTTCTTGTGCAAGAGTATCCTTGTATAATTGATGTAGCGAAAGTGTGCACACGCCGCCGCTTCAAACAATAAATTCGATGCCTCTTTATCATATTGGTTGGTGGTTCTAAAAGTCTAATATTGTATTACTCCTCACTTGTCAAAAATGATATTAAATTTCATGGATATTCACGTGCAAGTGTTATATTGTCTCACTTCTTAATGCTATTGTAAGCAATGTTGTGCCATGTCATTTTCCTTTTTTATTGCACAACAGTTACGAACAAAGACCTTTGCGAATACAGCCCAGGGGTCGAATTCATAAAGGTTTTTATTGGCATGTAGCCTTTACCATTGAATAGCCGCCTCGCTAAGAACTTATCCGGCACCTCGACTGGCCACAATTTCGGTCACAAAGCTAGAGCTTTAAATTCGGGCCCCCATTTAGAGCTTCTCAGCGCCATTCCGACTTTATTTTCCTTCTTTGAACACTCTAGTTTGTCACAAAATATGACTTCGTAGATGTCCCACCAGGTATGTTTGTCATTTTTTAATAGACTGATCAGAGGGAAATGAAGTCCTCGAATTTCTCATCTCAGTCGGCATTAGATACCTAAATGGTTCGTTAGATGACCACCGTGAGAACGTCCTAATAAACACAGTAATAGCCACAAATGCTTCTGTCAGTGAAGAGAAGGCAAGAGGGGGAACTTATTCGCCATCATTGAACTGGTCTTTCTCCCTTCGACTGTGCTACTTTACACCAATATTTCAGGCATAGTTATTGGCGATCATTCTAGCTAAATAAAGCTTCTCATATCTGTTTCTTCAGCAGTAATTATAACTCATTCCTTGTCCACTTGTTCTGCTCTATCTGTGCCAGATTCATGTACCATTCTCCGAAAATTTTTATTAATTGATCCGCCAATGTTTACACCACATACTTTTCGTATGAGTACCAAGGCACACGGGACTCGCATACAAACGAATCAGCTAGCGGCAACATCTCTTAAAGGCCCAGTTTTGTGGATCCTCGGACCGTCGGCATTCATGACTGCTCCAAGATTTAAAAAAAAAACGATAGCGACAGAACGATGGGTATCTAAAGAATCGAGAGTATTATCAGTTTTTATTTGAGATATGCTGGGGAGATGACGGCTGTATTTTTGAGAGATGAAACAAGCGGCACGGTTTTTTATCGCTTCGATCATGGAAATTAGATATTTTTGATGAGGAGACCAGATTGATAATGCGAACTCTAGCTAAGGACGGGCGTATGTTAGGTAGGCAAATTTACGGACATTGGTCGGGCAGTTTCGTAAATTACGACGTAAATAACCCAAAGTTCTGGAAGCCTTGGCGCAAATGGTGGTCATGTGCAAGGCCCAGGAAAGATCATGTATTAGATGCACGCCTAGGTACTTATATGATGGAACTTGGGATACAAGTATAGTATCCAAGACACATGTAAAGTTAGAATTATTGCATTTGCGACGGAAGTTTATGAGCCTGCGTTTGGATAGGTTAAGGGACATAGGCCAGATTTTGCAGCAATAGGAAATAATGTTAAGGTCATTTGCAGAGTGACGTCGTCTTCGACATCCGTAATTGTACGATATATGATACAATCATCCGCAAATGAGCGCATGCATGATGATATGTTAAGCGGTAGGTCACCGAGATACGTCGTTTTGCAAGTAACTTGGCTAGCTCCAGATAGAAAATTTCCTTTCAGAAATTATCGCTCTTCTTGTTTAGATCGGTCTGCAAGAGGTGGTGGATTACTTAGATTAGTCTCAACCAGAATTTACTACAAAGCCAACATAGCACACTTTTCTCCCCTCAATTCAAAATTCTAGCAGGATCCTTAAGTCTTCCTTTATGTCGTTCATTGTCTATCGTGTATGTATACTATTTTAAGGGACTCACAACACGCGTCTACTGTATAGCGCAATTTCTATTAGCGGGAATGATTTTATATCTTAGGGTGGCTTTAGTTCTCTTCACCTGGCATGGGGTTTCAAAACAGATGCATGCGGCCCTCGACTGTGAGATTGGTCACAGGACAATAATATATCATGTGATAACTCAGGACGTCCTACTTTAGTTAGAAGCATATCTGCTTCTACTCTAGATTAGCCATTCCTAGGGTTAAGTCTTCACGTATCCTCTTGGACAACTATTGACTGTCAAAAATAGTGACCACATTCCGGTGATTTCTTAGATTATACGCCCGGTAACATCCTGAGTGTTTCAGCCACGAAGGTACATAAATTACAATAAATTTAAAAGCAATTTTTGGTCTTCATTGGCTTGCCTGTCTGAAGCGAATTCTAATGAAAAAAAATTCCTTTGTTCTCTCTAAAAGGATTCCTATACTACACCTGAATTTGAGCATATTTTAATTTGAGCGCAAGTTAAAAATAAATCCTCTTTGCGCTGGTGGAACCATGACTGCTCGCGTTATTATAGACGAAGAAAAGCCGCCTGGGGGAAACTGCTACATAACCAATGCCGTAAAAATAGCTCAGACTACAAATTATTTCCACGTAAGTTTAGACAAACTGTGTCGAAAGCAAAATATGAATATAACATAAATCATTTTTATTTTCCTTCCAAACCCATAACAAATGCGCTATATTTGGCTTTCTTAGATAGAGGAGAATGTTCCCCCCGTTGCCAGGAAACATATAATCTGCAGTTTTATCGCCACAAGAAATGTTCGACGGATTCATTGGAAGGTATTGTTAAAGGGCTGCAGCATCCCTTTTTTTCTACTGTTCATCTTCCTACCTTGAGTTAGCCTATTGACGAAGATTTTACGGAGTTATCTGTGGCTCAACTGTCCAATGCGTTACAGAAACTTTCGATGGTGGCTCAAAACACTGTGGAGCCACTTAGGGACATGTTAAAGGTCTTATATAGAGAGCCGCAAGAGGAACTACCAAACATAATAAATTATTCCGTCAGAGGGGCGTGGATTCCATCAGAATGGAGATTTGAAAAGATTGTACTCTTGCCTAAAAAAACAAACCGCAAGACGGTTATACCTTAGACATCAGGCCAATCGCCCTAACATCAAATTTTGTAAACTTGATAGAAAGAAAGAAATTATGTACTTGACGTGCCAAAACCACGATCTGATTATGAGGCACGCCGCAGTGAGGGACTCGAATAATTTGGATTACCTGGAGTTCTTTAACGTACACCTAAACCTAAGGACCCTAATGTTTTCGCATTTTTCCCCCGTCGAAATGCTGCAGCTGTGGGCAGGATTTGATGCCGCAACCTCGTGCTTAGCAGCCCAACACATTTGATAGAATGAGGCTTAGATATTCGTGTTACGAATGTTATTAATAATAGAATGCCTCTTAGCCCATGTCAAATTGGTTTCAGGACGGCGTGCTCAATGTGGAAGGCGCATATGGACCTCGAAAGTTGTGTAGAAGTTGCACCGCACCTAGGCTAGTATGCGGCATTGGTTATTCTTAGCATCACCAAGGCATACGATAGATTTGAACACGTTTTATTGGTAAGCCGCTTGGGAGAACTTTCCGAAATATTTACAAGCATGGATTATGGCATTTTGAAGTGGTAGATAATTTTATTGTTTTTGAGCGACTTTTCATCGCGTACACATAAGCAGGCAAAAAGAGTTCGACAGGGGGCTCTGCTATCCACAGTATTATTTAATATTTTACTGAGCTCCATCGCGTTCAAAGAGGACGTGCATACTTACGCGAATTCGGATGTCATAGCATTCTTCTCGCTTCAAACGACATTCACACACATTAGGAAAGCCTGCAAAGGTTTTTGTCTGTTCTAGAAGACTGGCTTAGGATCATTCATCTACCTTTAAACCTGAACAAGTTCTGATTGCTTGTATTTCCTCTGAAGGGCCCATTGCATCGTCGTGCCAGCTTGATATCATTTCACATGTAGATGCTGTCAATTTTCTGGATATATAATAGCTCTCTTCATGGCGTACGTACATAGACGATGTTGCAACAAAAGGTGTTCGAGCGATGGGATTATTACTTAGACTGAGCAACAATCGACCAGGGATGTGCACAGCCACCTTGTTATCAATCTATCTTATGTATGTACCCTCGATCCTGGAATTTTGGTGTTTGCTATATTCTGGGGCGCCGCCCTATAAGCCCCACCCTCTCGTCCATTTGGAAAAGGAAGCATTAAGACTGTGTTTATGGCTACCTAAATTTGTAGCAAATGCCGTTTTGTATCTAGAAGCAAGGATTCCTTATCTTGTCTCTCTGTTTCGAGTACTTACCCTACAAAACTTTGTAAGGGCGTACTGATCACCATTAAGACGTTGCCAAATAGTGTTCATTTCTGAGCCTGGTATTTTTTTCTATGTCGTTGACCTGGATTGTATGCACGTACAGTTAATTTTGTACAAATACTTCGTTATCGGTTGACCTTTACAATCAAGGAGGGGAATCTGATTTGCTGCGGAGAAAATTTTCTTCACATAAAATTTGGCAATATTTTCCCAAGTAATGCGAAACACCTGTCTTACCGAATGTCAAGTGCTATTTTACAGGATTATTTAATGAAATCACTGAAAAATGTGGTGATAGCAACTGCTGCCTCGAAAAACGAAGAGAAATGGGGTTTCGGTATATTCAGCCCTATTCCCGATTTGACATTTTCCCTTTTGCTTAAACACCTTGCACCTTTCTTGCAGAATTTTTAGCAGTAATTCTGGCCCTTCTTAAATTAAACCCATCAATAGATTCTGTAGTCATTGTAAATGATTCTTTGTCCATGTGTACTTCGCTCACAGCACCTAATGACTCTCAGGTTTTGTAAGTGTTAACTTCTTAGTACCTCAACACTTATGCCCATTTGGTCTAGGTACCTGGGCTTACGGGCCTAGCTCTAAATGAAACGGCAGAATCGTTGGCGAAGGCGTTGATAGTTGGCCCACCCATTCAAATTCTCCCTACATCAGCCTTGACCATAGCTGTAAGATTTTGGTGGCAAATGATGCTGCAAGAATTCTTTGTACAGTCTATAACAAATTCCTTGAATTTCAAACACTTATTTTATATATACCTCTGCAAAAATATTCTATGTCAAACGATAATTGAAGCAGCTATTAGTAGGCTACGCCAGCCGCATACCTTTTTTTTTACATTTTTATTCACACAGGACTGATCTAGCACCCTCACCGATTTGTCCTTTGTGTAGGGAAGATGAGACCACAGAACATTTTTTAAAATTTTGCGTCGACGATTCATTCGATTAAGAAAGCGAAAAACTTCTCCACCTCCTTGGATTAGATTTAAGTGCACAAAATTTACTATCTTTGGGTGGATCTACTCTTGGATACTGCGACGGGAAGGCTAGCGCTGCCAGCTAAGACTTTTTTAAGATCAATGAGATTTAAACTTTAAATCCAAAATTTTAAGCTTCCTTTTCTTTCAACCAAATTGAAATTGAACTGTTTCATTTTTATGGTTCTGGTGTATATTTTTTATTTTCTTAACATCGGCCTTTTCAATATCTCTTTTTCGATTCTAACTTCCCTATTAATAAATTTTATTCTTTCATTTTTTACATTGACCTACCTGGTTCTTGGTCAATCGCCCAGACTGGTGACGTGCGATTTCCAAGGATGTACATCTACATGTCCATCTACCATACGCAGGCTACTCTCACTTGAACTTTTACAGCGTGATCCTGTTGAACGTCACGATAAAGAGGGCTGCCAAACAGCATGATGGCAAGTGGGACCCCGCTGTCCCACGGCCAACACCTCGGAAGCGGTATGTCTGCAATAACGTCGTGATGACTCGTCCTGAGCCGGGTCGACCAAATTTTCCGCCGTGTACGCGCTCGAAACGTGAGCGCTTCCAAACACAAATGGCGCAACAAGAGCCACTTCCAGGCCGAAGGGTGGTGCCAGGACCTCGCCGAGCTTTGACAGCACGCCCCTGCATCCTAAAATACACCACTAAGGTTCCGAAGCAGGATTCTATCCCACCTGAGACCGGTCAGCCGTGAAGTCACCAGCGCAAGTAGCAGGTCATCAGTGCTCAAGAGAAATGTAATGCTGACCAAGATAAATATAACGAGTCAAGAGTCCGTGCGAGTCGTATTTTCTATATCTTGTCAGAGGCTTTCTCTGGAATGCCAAGAAGGAAATTTCCGACACATTTTGGGCTTAGGTGTCGGCTGCTGCATGTTGCTGTTTTCGCATCGTCGTTAAGATGCCGCATCTGGCCACGCTCGATCAAAACTTAATGCAAGCAAGATAAAAGCAAATATCAAGAACCATGACATTCACAATGGCGTAACGCGCCGGTAAAAGGCGCGTGGGATGGGATGCAATGCACACACCAGTGAACGTATTCACGAAAACTTCTTGCTCCATAACTATTCTTAAGAAAACATTCATGGGAATCCTGATGGCGGACATATTATTAGCGAAGGCAGCGGGCAAATGGCAGGGGCATTTACGAATGAAAAGCTTTATGAATACGGCCTCACTGCAAGGTAATCAAAAAGATCTTAAAAATAATTCCAGTTAAGGTACTACGCCCCACGTGAAAAAGTATTTGAGTATGCCTATGGAGTACTGCATACTAAATTCAGGACCTCTATAAGTGAGCGATTCCTTTCGCTCGATTTCATTCATTTCTTCAAAATACATAGGTCATGGCTGGCTGATCACTACGATCGGCCGGTTACTTAACGTTCCTTCAAGGTTTCAACGCTTCTTAACAAAAACGTTGGTCATTACAAGCGTGCAACGTCAATAGTGGTGAACAGACCGCGCACAAATTGTGGCAAGGAAACCATCAACTATTAACCTAGTTAAACTGCGCCTGTCTTCGTCTTCCTTTCTGTAGTGCCGTGGCGTTGCGCGCTATTTCAAGTTGGTTCTCATATTAAATTATGGTTTATGTAATTGATATGATAAAAGTCTGTACATGCCGCCGTCTCAAACTACAAACTTGGTCTTTCTTTAGCAGCTAGATTGGCGTTCCTGCAGTCACATATCTGGCACTGCTCCTCGCATGTCTGAAGATAATAATGAATTTCATTAGTTTTCCCGTACGCATCAATGTAATTGCCTCTCATTCTCTACAATGCTTTATGTAAGTGAATCTTTTATCACGCCGTTTGTCTGTAAAAAGTATGAAAGTTGGAAGATAGCTGTTGAATAATTATTGTTAAAGCAAATAATTAAAATACAGCTGTCAAACTTTCTGTACACGTTACCCATAAAGCGGCGCTTTTTTTTTGTACATATGAGGCCTCTGCCGTTATTCGTCCTTTAAGTAAAGCGCCGAACCTCCTTAAGGGTTTAATATAATGCCTCTAAATGCAGCGAGAACGAAAGAAAAATTACCAATTTTTATTTAACTCTTTATCGCACGCAGGCTTCAAGATTGCTCTGCATGTTGCTCCTAACGTTCCTCACATTTGCTTCAGATATAAACTTGGTGAGTATTAGAGTTATTTTTCAGAAAACCGTGAAAACTAGCATATAAATAACCTTTGCGAGCGCATCTAGTCGCAGTGACAGCTTCGGTGTAAAACTTGGAGTTTCCTTCCAGCTGTGGCGCGGAATGAATGCGGTCGGCGCACAAAACAGAATGTACTAAAGCCATTGTAGCGCAAAGAAACACAGACAAAAAGAGGACACCACGGGCGCTAATCCTGTCTTCTTCTTTGTTCATGTCTCTTAGCACTACAATGGCTTCAATACAGATCAACCAACTCGCCCAAGAAGATTTACTGAAGGGAAAATGTTCCACGTTTGAAACTTGAACGCGGCCAATCTGAACACGATAAATCTGAAACATTGCACTGATGCTATGCAGATACCGGCATGCATGTGAACGCTAACAGCGCTTGAGTGTCACCACAAAATTACATTTGATATGGCAACTGCTTCATCCATGGATCTACGCAGCAAGCCCCAGTTGCTTTGCTGTGGTTGGCGTCACGCATTTCCTGCGTGACGCGCAATGTGGAAGCATTCCGGCAAGGCGTTCAAGTACTAAATATACGGACAATCCTCCTTGAATATCAGGAACCGAATTCGCAAAGGTTTATTGTTCGTAAGTATACTTTGCCGCCAGCCCAACGCCTTTGCCAATAATAACATCAGTATCAGGATTGGCTGAGAATTCCTCTTACGAACAGTTCTGTCATGAGAGATTTTTGTGAGCACGGCCGCATATGACTGTATCGGGAAGGAATTGTGTATTGGGAACTCGGGAATTCTGACTGGTGTAAGTTAGTACTTGCAGGAACCTACGGTGCAGTGGTTTTCTAAAGGTATAATGCTTATTGTAGCATTCTTACTCCCGCATTCTAGAACCTTTCTTCACTGAACACTCTACCTTGACTCGAGAATGTAGATACGATAGCCACCCTTCCACAGAAGTGGAACGCGCTTCATGATCACTCACGGCGATTCTTGATAGTCAGTTGAAGGGCGGAGCTGCGCTCAAGTAGTTCGAGTGGAAGAAGAGCTTCGAGTCGAGGAGAATACGGAGCTCCGTCTGCTTTGTTGTGCCGTCTGCTGTCTAGCTCCTTGCCTTTCTCTTCGCTATTGAGCGGACAGAAAGAAAGCATTCATCACAGCAGCTGCTACTGGGTTCCGAACCCGTGTCTCCGCCTCGATATGTGTTTCAGAATCGGGAGCGATTACCAGTGCGCTAACACGCAGTTTTGGCACGCTGCTGCTGTCTGCTATCTAGCCCTTAAAACGTCGCCTTCGCTCACGAAACAATCGCACATGCCCAAGGTCACCTAATACAACACAAAAAAGCTGCGCGTTGCCCCCGCGATGACGTCAGTCACGACTATATATGAAACCGCTTACACAGCCCCCCTTGCTGTTAAGATATGCCACCTAATAGAATTTTATCACCTGTCGAGCTAGAATTAGAACGGAATCGACGCCTGAAGATGCCAGTCATCACAACAGGGGATTTCATAACGATAATCCACGTACTCAAATGTCTCATTTACGGAGTTTATGAAAGAGGCAATCGATGTCGAAAGGGCCTTCGAATAATTTGTACGCGCAGCAGAAAGAGAACGGGTCATCGGCCATGTGTTCGCTATGAAATTTACTGACATTAATGCACCTACATACGTAACACACATCACAATTCACAGATCCCTATGTGCAATTGGTAACAAATCCGAAGCAATGGAGGTCTCAGAAGGACCACTACAGACTGTAAACAAAATTCCCTTCAGCAATACGCTGTTGCTACATTGCTTGAATGCTAGTCGCGCAGACGCATCGAGAATTGGGTTCTGTTGAAATCATGAAGCGAGTCTTTTCTTTCCTACCCTTCTGGACTCGGCGTGGCTCCGTCGGTCGTCCAATCAAGTTCTTGACTCGTTGCTTTAGAACAATCTGCCGCGCAATAAAAAGCCGGCACATCTCACGCCCTGTGCGAATCGTTATGCAGAACAGTGTGCGGGGAGCCCACAAAGTTAACGAAACGACCATGAGAGCACCAGAATGTAGGCGGCTGTTTCATGACCTACATGACACGCATGTCATGACATTCGTGTAATGACCTATCACTTATGTTCGTCATACTCTTTTCATACTGTGCCAATTTTGGTACATACCAAGACGTAGGCGGCTGTTTCATAACCTACATGAAAAGCATGCCATGCCATTCATGTCATGACCTATCATTTGTGTTCGTCATAGCCTCTTGTTATAATATGCCAGTTTTGGTACACGCCAAGTTAACGAAACGACCATGAGAGCACCAAGACGTAGGAAGTTAGATACATATTGTCAAAGTGGCAAACGTTCGCCAAGAAATGCTTCGCATTTAGAACTTACGTGCCGGTTGGTGAGATTTGACCTCGGTTTCCGTAGCTCAGCGGCCCAGTTTTCTACCCATTGTGCCACGGATGCATACACAGAACGACACAACACTACCTTCCTTCGCCAAAGCTAGTGCTTGTAGACATTTTGCGCGTGCGCCGTGTCGTACACCGTTTTGCCTATGAAAGTGAGATTGCGCACTCTTCTATGTAAGGACGGAGTTCTTGCGCCGAAAAGGAAGAGTTAGTGAGGCACTTCAGACTCCTTACGGGCATTGAACGCGCAAGCAGTATAACTCTTTCACGCGATACCTTTCACTTGGACATGTGCTTGAATTGGGCAATGCCAATTTTGAGGATGGACCACTCAAATTTAGGGGGTAGGCCAACTCAATTTTGGAAGTGGGCCAAGTCGGTTTGGAAGGTGAGTGAACTCAATTTTTGAATTGGGTGAAGTCAATTTTGGGGGTGGATTAAGTCAATTTCAGGAGTTTGCCAGGTCGCTTTTGAACATGGGTCAATGGGCAAAATAAATTTTTTGGGTGTGGGCCAACCAAAATTTGGGGGTGGGCCAAGTAAATTTGGAGGTGGGCTAAGTTGGTTTTGAAAGCGGGTCAACTCACTTTTCCAATTGGGCAAAGTGAATTTTTGGAGAATTTGGCCAACCAAATTCTGGAGGGTGAGCCGAGTCAATTTTGTGAGTGGGCAAGGTTGCTTTTGAACGGGGGTCAACTGAATTTTCGACTTGGGCAAGGTCAATTTTTTGTTCACAGTGGGATTACGCAGTGCGAGCCGCAGCTGGTTCAGAGCCGGGAACGTCATCAGTTGGCCCCGCGGGTTTTGGTACCACCGGATGTTGACACCGGACGCTCGCCGGATTTACTGCGTCATGGTGCATGTAATGCTTCCGCATTATTAATCCCGTGCATCCGCCCCTTTATTCATTCACATCTACATATGCTGAGCTCCAATTTTGCAGTTTGAGTGCAACAAAAAAGGGCTGCTTTTAGCATGCCTTGTTTAGTAAAGCTTTCTTTGAGTCATGAGCTAGTTTATGCGCTGCATGTCTCACAATCTTATTGCAGTACAGCGAAATCTTTAACACTAGGCCCATGAGCCAATCAGGGGAGCCAACGTGAGGGGGTGTCAATCTTGTGACGTTAGCAATATAGGAAACGATTTTCAGCAAGTTTCGACCGTGCCGTCTGCCGCAGTAGCTAAGTGGCTGTGCGTTGCGCTGCTGTGTACGATGTCTCCAGCTCGATTCCGGCCGCGGCGACCACGCTCCGATGAGGGCGGAATCCTGTGCCACTCGTGCACCGTGCAATCAGTACATGGTAAAGAAACCCAGGTAGCCAGAATTAATCCGGAGTCCCCCACTAAGGCGTATCTCATATGAGAGATCGTGATTTTGGCAACCGACAATCTAACGTTACTTTTCTTCGAACGTAGATAATACCAACTACATAAATCGCTAAAAGAATCTAGGCGTTCTACTCCTGCAAACATCACTACAGCTCAGTAGGTTAAGCTCTCTTAAAGCACGTAGGCACGCAAAACTATAATCAATGTGCACGATTTACGGCGCCATGCGCACAGTACATAAAAGCTCACCGTCAATATAGGCGAGGAACCTTCCCACGTAAATTGTTAATACGCATCGGAAAATTTCCGCATTGGCTAGAGGTCTGCTGCAGTACTGTACTATAGATGCATATTATTAGATGCATAATACTGTGTATACATGAACATTATTGTCATTGTGGGCCATGCTATTTCAAACATTGCTGACGCACGAAATGAAAGCGCTCAAAAAGAACAACCCCATTGTCGGCATTTCGATGTATTTGCCCTTGCGGGTCATCGGTACGAACTTTGCAAATTTTCGCTATGCGATCACGCCAAGAAATTCATTTTGTAAGTCCCCAAGATGGCATTTACTCACCATTTTCAAGAACGCTGAAGCAGGGAGACGGTCATACAAAGTCTCGCGGCTGCGATACTATGTAGAAATCATGTAGCTGTTTAACACTGCCACAAGTGTTTCTGGAAGGTGCTTGTGCAACAATGAGTAAAGAGAGTAATTAAGTTTTTTTTTTATTTCCTGCTTCCTTGTCGGTGACATAACGCGGCTCCACACAAACCGAGGTAATCTCCCTTCTTTTTCCGCTTTCAAGCGCACAGCACAATAGGAAGGTTATCTGCGGTAATTGGGGCGTGCTCCCCCGTTTCATGGAGCGGCCTTTCCTTGATGTGAGAAAATTGCAGCCTTTGTATACTTTATTTCTTTCTGCGCTTGTGTGGTGGACGTTTTTGAGACATTTCGGTGATAACGCCGGCAGCTCAAAATCTAATGTCGGGCAACGCTTAGCATTAAGTCAGTACACACAGCGTGACCTGTCGAGTGTTTCAATGCCCAACGTATCGCGGGCAGAACGCTGCCTTCGACCCCTCACCAGCTCATGAATTAGCTTTGAGTCATTGTGCGTTCCTGGAAAGCGCACTTTAGTGTAACCTTGAATTGTGAAGAAAGTCCAGTTCAAAATTGTGGTATACCGACAAGCTTTCTATATATACCAAAGTAAAGAGCGCTGCGTGCTGATGCTAATCTGCCAATTTGTGAAAGCACCGCACGTTCGTTTAGAAATACAGTGTACTGAATATTCTACGTGCATACCGGGTCTCCAAAGTTACCCTAACAGTAATTTTATTAAAACTGCTATATGCCAGCTACCCAAAATCTCCTTGAACAGGTGGTCTGAGCGCCTTGCGACACAATTTTCGCGACTAATTACAGTCACCAAACACGTAATTAACAGAAAGCTTATTCAATATTTTTTTTGCGAATATCACCATTGTGGATATAGACATTGGAAAACCCGGCGTGTTTGCTCAGTGGCTATGGTGTTAGGCTGCTGAGCACGAGGTCGCGGGATCGAATCCCGGCCATGGCGGCCGCATTTCGATGGGGGCAAAATGCGAAAACACCCGTGTACTTATATTTAGGTGCACGTTAAAAAACCCCAGGTGGTCGAAATTTCCGGAGTCCTTCACTACGGCGTGCCTCATAATCAGAAAGTGGTTTTGGCACGTAAAACCCCATAATTTCATAGACATTTGAAAGGTTTAAACAATCATGTACGAAGACAACCTAACTTTGATGATGTGTGGACTTTAATGGCGGAACGGCCAGTTATGGCCAAAGAGCGCTAAACCTAACTTTAATTGTACTTGAGTGCTCCCGTTCCGAGATAATCCTCATCGAATTTCACGCTTAGTCAGCAAATTCCGCATTCAGAGGCGTGAATCTCGACACAACGTCAAGACTGACGATTACGCTGTAATGCGTGAGGAAAAGGGGAAAAAAAGCCAGCCGTTGCTTTGTTTTCACCAGTAGAAAGCAAGAGCGCAACTGTTATCAGCTTCGCCCAGCATGCATACGATGTGCCACACGCAATAAGCTTCGTCACAATGGGAGCTTGGCGTTGTGTCGAGATCCGGGTCCCTGAATATAAAATTAGTTGTCCGAGTGGGAAACTTGATGACGAATATCTCGGAACAGGATCAGTCCGGGAGCATCAAACTAAGTGGTGTTGCCTTCAAATATGATTGTACGCGTTTCGAATATAAACATATACTATATTCTTGATGACAGAAAACTTAATTACAATGTTTCTGTTAACTATGCGTTCGATCAGGCACGCATTCAAGGGAGACCCAGCACCCCGCGCCCCCTTGATATGAAATTCTTCACCTATTTTCGTAAAAGGAATACAAATACAACAAGCGATGCGTCCATTTCACAAAGAGCTGTGGGACAATGCCCTCCTCGACGGACCTCCCGAGGTCCTCCGAGCTGTGATACAACGGGCTCGAAACATCGCCGGAATCATCTTAGGGACCCTGTACTGAGGGTTCCTCCCACACTGCTCGCGCCATTCAAATATTATTAATAAAGATGTTTTACTCTCCCTCTCCCGCTAGGGATACGCACCTGCTCGCGGGCAAAAAAACTAATTTCCCTACGATATTGTCACAGGTAGGCATAAATATAGTTTTACCAAGAGGAAGCCGAATGCACCAACGTATGTACAACTATTTACATGCGAAAGGTCAGTGGCAAACATGCAGGCTGGTACACAGGTGTCAGCTCCAGCAAACAGTTTATCATTTCTTCGTCCCTCTCTTGCCCGCACGGCCCTGTCCAAATGCACCGCAACATAAACCGTACGTCCGTACTTCTTTGAATGATAGCGAACTAAATCAACAGTATGATTTTAAATGGGACACATGGACGATGTCACTTCGTAGCTGGTATGAGGACGGGCTGTCTTCAAAAGGGCGATTTCGTAATTTAAGTCACTTAATCTTCCAAATACCCGGCAGGGCCCGGTATAGCGCGGCAGCAGTTTTTCGGACAGGCCGGCGTGGTTACTTGCAGACCACATGAGAACGAGATTTTCGGGAGAGAAGTCAAAATTCCGGTGATGACAGTCGTAGTAATTCTTTTGGGACGCCTGAGACGCTGTAAGTTGGTCACAGGCAACTTGGCGAGCCATACGAGCCCGACCAACGACGTCATGGGCGTATTCCGTGGTGTGACGCGATACCGAAGGTAGTAGGGTGTCGAAAGGCATACTGGATGGCGGCCAACCAAAAGGTAGAAAGCTGAGAAGCCGGTGGTATCATGACGTTAAGAATCGTTCCGTAGGGGCCGATTCAGTCGTTCAGTCAGTCCATTCGTTTATGGGTGATATGCAGTTGTAAGCTTGTGTTCCGTGCGGCAGGAACGAAGTATGTCTTGAACAACTTGCGACAGGAAGTAGAGGTCACGATCTGTCAGCAGCTGCCTTACTGCGCCGTAGTCAAGAATCACGTCCGGAAGTAAGAAGTGTACTACATTTGTAGCACAGCTGATGGGCAGGCAACGTGTAATAGTACAGCGCGTCGCATAGTCTGTTGCAACGGCTATCCATCTGTTCCCTGTTATAGATGTGGGGAAGGGGCCAAAAAAGTTCATGTCGACACGAAGAAAGGCTCCGTGTCGGTATTGACGACATGGAAGAAAGGCGGGTAGGACTGGAATTACCGGCGTCAATCTTACGGGTAACAACAGAAGTCTGTCCCAGCGGGCGATCCTCAGAGTGAAAGACGTCGCGACAAGACGCTAGGACGCTACAAAGATCCGCAGCCTGTTCAGCAAGCAGGTCATGAGCGATCATCTTTGAAAATATGCCGGGATCGGACTTTGCGGAACTGATCTGACCGCAGGTGGGTGCAGACGAGGATGGAACATCTAATACAGAGCCAGCAGCATCCTCGGCGGCAGGAGCCACATGCTTTTCGGGACAAGTTGTGTACATAAACTAAAGTTTAAAACAGGGAGGAATATGTGGTTGTCGGCGATAGTCACAATGATATGAGGAACGGCACTTGTGCGTAGAAAGAGAACATTGACTATAGGAGTCAGCACATAGATGCCGTCAGAAACCAATGGGAAGCACGTCAAGATATATAATGCAGCTTGAGGCGTCAGCGGTACGAAGCCTACGAAACATAAACGGGGCTCAGAATATTTTGGAGGACAGTAGTGCTTAGGCAGCACGAGTTGGACGAGGTCAGCAGCGCCGTCAGTTAGTGCTGGATGGGAAGAAAAATAGTTGAGGCCGGAGATCTAGTCGGAACACCTTTTAAAAACGGCAAATAAAATGGAAGTGGTGAAACCAGCAACGCTTATTCGGGCCAAGAATAATGGTTGTTGCTTCATCGGTGACCCTGATAACACGAGATATGGCAGCTGTAAGTGCTCTCTTCAGCCCGTAACGATGCTGGTTGCTCATTACCGAATTACGGGCTGCAGTATCAACAAGCGCTGGGACATATACGCCGCCAACTGCTACATCGACTATATTGCGTCTAGTCGGCATGGTGAGACGCTTTCGCAGAGATATCGACAATGCTGTGTCACCTCCTTGAGCTGGGTCCTTTAGTTTTCCGAAGGTACGCGCCCAGGTAAGAAAGACGGCAACAAGCGATGAGACTGGGCTGACGTGGACAACTGGTGGCGACTTTGCGGCGAACGGGACTGGTGACTGCTCGGAGATGGCGAATGACGGCACCATGTCTTAGTACCGTCGGTGACATGCAGGTTAGGCTGAGCTTGCAGCTGGAACTGGCAAAAACTGTCATCTGAACAAGGGCTGTTTGAGAACGGCATTGACGACCAGCGGTTGTGACAGTATCGGGTGACGGTGTGATCATTCGGTGTTCGCCGCTCTGTCATGTTGCGAGAACTTCGAGGGAACCGCTGATTTTGGGTATGCACGAGCGAAGGACGTTCGGTCGGCCGGGAATTGGCCACGGTGCAAACTGACTGAAAGCCGACATTGGTGAGTTCTTGGCACACAATAGCGTGAATTAGGGGAACCACAGGAGCGCATGTGCGAAATCATGACTATAAACGCATCGTTTTTTGCTACTTTTCGACGAGCTGCATGCGCAGCTCGTCGCAAACAGGTTGAAATGCCACACTTGCGGTGTGGCATTTCAACTGCCTGTGTGGGAGAAAGGACGCGCATTGGGGTGTTGCACGTTGCGCGAGACACGTTCGCGACGAGCTGCGTGCGCAGCTGCGCTTCTCGCTGTCATGCCCACGCTGGACCGCGAGCCATGTATACACGGCCACGCAACAACCGCACAAGACAACGACGCTTCAAGCAGACAAGAACACATACACTCGCGCACAGTAGGTTTATACGAAACAACTTCGGTTACTTCGATTATCCTTTCCGATCGTTTCCGCACAAATTTCTCGCCCACAATAATATACCTCTTCTTGAACGGTGGTGAGGCGGGGGGAAGTGAACTCACTCATACTTCTATGGAGAGCATAGTGAGTCTAATCAGCCTGGCGCAGAGGCACGAGAGCGCGTCAGCAGGGAGGCCCTGCCATTTCAGAAAACACAGATGGCAGCGAGTGCTGCGCCAGGAGGCACACCAGGCTTTGTGCCAGTCACCGACTTGAATATTGGGCTCTGCTTTTATGCATGACCAAATCTAGACAACTGTAGGTTCATATACAGCACCAACAGCCGCAGTGAAGACTGCATGCAAGCTGTACGCGCTCGCAGTCATAAGCTGTCCATCTCCCCGCTCATCTACTCGGCGTTAAACGCCATGCCTTAAACAGGGCTTACACGTGGGAACCCGGTGGCTAAGGTGATGCGCTGCTGAACGGAAGGCCGCGGGTTCAATCCCAGCCGCATTTCGATGCCATGGTCGAAATGAACAAAGGCTCGTGGACTTAGTTAAAAGAGGCTCTGGTGACAAAGATTACCAAGATTATTCCAAAGTCCTCCACGTCCGCGAATTTCCTCATTTCATCGCTCCACCTAGAGTTCTGCCGTCCTCGACTGCGTTTCCCTTCTCTTCGTACCCATTCTGTAACCCTAATGGTCCAACGGTTATCTAACCGGCGCATTACATGACGTGCCCAGCTCCATTTCTTTCTCTCAATGTTGATTAGAATATCGGCTATACGCGTTTGCTCTCTGATCCAAACCGCCCTCTTTCTGTATTTTAACGTTATGCCTAGCAACCTCCGTTCCATAGCTTTTTGCGCGGTGCTTAATTTGTTCTCAAGCTTTTTTGTCAGTCTCCAAGTCCCTGCCCCATATGTCAGCACTTGTAAAATGCACTGATTGTACACCTTCTTTTTCAGTGATAATGGTAAGCTTCCACTCAAAAGCTGACAATGTCTGCTGTATGCGATCCAACCCATTTTTATTCTTCTATGAATTTCCTTCTCATGATTAGGGTTCCCTGTGAATAATTCACCTAGGTAAACGTACAGACTCTAGAGGCTGACTGGAATCATTCGTCCTAATGCGGTGATATTTTTTTTTACTACTTCGAAGTGTCCGTGGTGTGTTGCGCTGGCTGCAGCTGGTCATTCCATGTGCAGCACAAACAAACAGACAAATAGCACCGGGCGCTGCATATAAATATTTTTATTGAGGAAACCCCCTGTGCCAGCGCCGTCTATACAAAAGCTCATCGTTGACACCCTGCGTCACAAGCATGGCATGACATAGGGCCGCTGACAAGGAAGGCAAGCGAACGTTCGATGCGTGTCGAGACAGCATCATTCAACAAATGCTGCTTATCTCCTTTACTAACTCCAGTAGACAGAGGCGATTTCGCAGCACTGCCGCACACGTCGTGCTGCTGATGTGTGGTTGCTAGCGTAGGCTTGATGCCGAGCCACTCGCTAAAACAGCCGACGAGACCAAATAAACGAAATGCTTGTTGATTCGTACGCAGCCGCACTCAGAGGGCGAGCGACAGATTCAGCAGAAATGGAAGACGTCTGTTCTTCGCCCTTAAGGGCCGTTTATAGTCCGACGTAACGCCCGCGCGCGCGCACGCTACGTCACGCCGGCGAAAACGACCTCTCTATAGTCGGGCGCACCGGCGCAGACAACCGGCGGCTTCCGACGCGCCCCGACGGGCCCTGCGCCGATATGGCTCCTGGGCCATTCGCGCGTCGGGGTCGGCGGAACTCTCGCACCACAATGCATTGCGCGTGAAGAAAAAGGCGCCAACACAACTCCGCACACGGCTTTTGCGGACGACGCGCGACTTGGCGAACGTTCTGCGCATGCTTCGAAGATAGCAGCCGACGGCGCGCGCTTGAAGTATAGAGGGCATGTCATCTCGGCAGGCGCATCAAAGACACATTTGTAGTCCGACGTTATCGGCGCGCGGGCGAGCGTCGTTCGCAGTCAGTCACACCATATGGTCACACTGCGTCGGTTGCGCTGCGCCAGCCGAGATGTCGTGCCCTCTTGAGAAAGAAGCATACGCGCGCAGACGTGGGCGTATCAGAATAGCTTCTGAACTTGGTCGAGCTCCATGCCGACGAGCCGGACGGACGTCTCGAAAGCCCGGCTGGCCTCGCGCTTGTCCAGGGCCCTCCAGTTGACCCAATCTTCCTTGCAGTCGACTAGGTACTTGCCAGTACTTTCCAAGAACCGGTCGTCCACAGCCGCATACAAGACGGTCTGGGCTCCCTCCCAGGGCGTCTGCATAATACGAATTCCACAAAACCAATGTCTCTCAAAATATGAAACCCGCAAGTCTTTAAGAGAGTTCTAAGGTCTAAATAACTTTTCAGTGAGGAACTTATGTATCGCAGTAGCGAAATTTTTGGCCAAGTCTTTTTCAAAAACCAGCAGTTGCTGCGTATTCATGATCACGACAGCGCGAAAAGAAACAGGGCGAGCGTATTCAACTGTCCGTACGAATACGCGTTTTCTACGTCTTCTCAGACCAATCTGAATGAGAATGACAAAGATAATGCTAAACTGGAGTAGCTGCTTCGATTCATTTGGTTAGCCGCTAGTTCCCTCAGACTGCTATGTTTTGTGAAAACAGATTTTCCTAGAAAATGGACGGAAGGCGACAGATACAGGACGAACCGTGACTCTTCTCCAAGCGTAGCTATCCTGAGCACCAATCGCAGCTCGGCTTTCAGTGCAAGACTCGTGACGTTTTTCCGGCCTTTCGCTGCAATCAGTCGTAGTGCCAGGAGCATCTTGGACAGCAGGGCAAGAAGTCTCGAAGCCAGGTGGACTTTTCCTCTCAGTCTGGTCGCCTTACTTGCTACTATGGCTCTCACGTTGCCCTTGCACCGCTCACGTGCCATGCTTGGGGCGCACGTTGAAGAAACTCAGGGGGTCGAAATTAAACCTGACCTCCACCCCACGGCTTCTGTCATAGCCTGTGAGTTGCTGTCGCACTTTCACATTTAGTTACTTCTGTTTCTATTCGAATTCGAAGTATTGTGGGCGTTCATCTATTCCTCGTGGTGAGGTGTGCTGCTATCATGAAGCAGAACAGCAGCACCTGGTCAACTGGTTAACTTTTCATTTTGCGTTTAGGGACGCAGGTTGTATGTGTATGTCATCCCGGTGAAGACAAGCGCACGTGAGTTGAGTTACCAAACAACTTCCAAGAATAATAAAAAGTCTAATTCCAAGGTTTTGTAGTAGGCGTCAAGCAATCTTGTGAATTTTAATAGATGTACCTGGTCGTCGAATTGGAGTTGGACACAATAAAAAATTGGCCGTTCCTCCGTCCCGAATGGCAAAGCATGAAAAGCGATAGAAAAAAATTGGGAAGTAACCGAATTAAGATTCCTACAGATTTACCGGTCGTGTAAATTTCACTTAACGTTCGCTTACTAATTCCGCTAACGATCGTGGTGTCAAACGTGCACAGGCAAACGTGAACAGATCTCACTCGATGAGAGCGAACAATCGCTGTCACAACGCTGGTGTGGTGAAGAGCGGCAGCAGCGGCGAAGGAACGCTTCCTGTTGCCTTTAATTTCAACGCGTTTCCAAAACTCGAGATTATGCGACCTCCAGCCCCACAGAGGGGCACTCTCTGATAAGTGTGCGGAAAGCGACCAGTCGTGTCCGCTTACCTAGCATTTGAACCTGCGGCAGATTACCTCCAAGATAGCGCACGTCATGCGCAGCCATGGTCGGGCTCCCTTTTTACAACTGCTAGTAGGTACAGCGGGGCATGGCGCTTTTGATGGCGCTCGACGTTTCTGCGCAGGCGCGAGAGAGAAAGTCTGGGGGATTTTGCTCCTTGAATACATGACTCAGCCTAGGCACTACGGAGGAGGTTTCTTGGAGCGCGTTGTATTCGTTTGTCCCCTAGACATGCCGGCATTGCGGAGTGCGGTCGAGTTGGTTTATACGCTCCGCCATTGGCTCCCCACGCTGTGAGGCAGTGGGCGCGGACGTCGCTTGGTGATCGCAGTGTCTGAAGGGACAATGTTCTGACTGGCGTTGTATAAGTCGCGGGTTGTATTTTTCGTCGCGACGATAGATCGGATTTTTTGCAAGCACTGCTCCAGGAGGGCACATTTAACCGGCAAACGGAGGCCTCAGGAGAGCACCTGAGGTTATATTAAAGCAGGTAGCGCAGGATCTCCGGGGCACCCAAGTGGTAGCGGGGGGATCAAAGCTGGAAGCAGGGCGGCCCGTGGGCTGGGGCCGCAGAGGCTGAAGCGTGCCAGGGGGTGTTCACATAAAAAATTGGCTTTCCGCGACAGCGGACAGCCGATCTTATACTCGCCTGGCACGCGCAGGCCTCTGCGAGCACCAACCCACGGACCAGCTTCTAGCTTTGATGTTCCCGTTGCCGCTTTGGTGTCCTGGAGGCGCCGCGAATGATGCGAATAATGACACGTTCTTTTCATTAGTAAAAACATGATCGAATAAATATAATTGCGTCGAGCCGTGAACTTGCGATGCTAAGTTCAGCACTACCGCGCCCTGCGACTTCCGCCGGCACAGCTAGGGACAAGCGCATGCAACGCGCGCCAAGAACCTCCTCCGTAGTACCTAGGCAGAGTCGCATTTTCAAGGAGAAAAACTCCCCACATTTTCCCTCTCGCAATCGCTCTTAATCTCGCATGCGGGCAAACGTCCGTCGTTTCCGCAAGTGCCACGCCCCACTGTACCTACTAGCAATTGGAAATATGCGGGCGGGCTAGAGGAGGAGACGCAGGATTACCCGATCCTTATTCCAAGGTGCCCCCTAGCGCGATCTTGATCACGTTACCATAGGCGCTGAGAGGCGCGCCCAAAAGAGCTGAATAAAGTAGCGCCTGGTCCTCTCCCCAATCTCTCTCTCTCTCTCTCTCTCTCTATTTCTTTCTTTTGTTTTTCACTCTCGTTACTGCGTCCCCCCCGTGCCTTTGCACATTGGGCGAGCGGTTAGAAGGCGTGTATCGAAACACCATCCTCCTCGTCAAAATATCACTTTGCCTTACACCCATGTTATTGCAATTCGTCTTTATACAGAACCTCATGGCGATGCCGCTGTCGACGATTCAACGACGGTTTCCGTAAACAGTAACGCGAAAAACAAAGCAGGAACGTGACGAGCGACATGTACCAGAAGGACTCGTTGACTAAACTCTTGTAGCAAACCTGCAGTCATCTCAAGGTAACGTTATAATGTAAAGAATATGAGACCGCTGTACTTGTGCAAGCTCGAGCGATATTGAAAACAACAGGAAACAACAGCAACACCATTACGAGCGTGAGGAAGTATCCATAACGCTCACACCGCTGCCCAAGTTTGTTCATCCCAGTTGAAGAATGAGGTCAGTTTATACCTTTGAAGCCTGGCGTTTTTTGCTCACCATTGCCCGGAAACGTCCAATAATACCGCAAGTAAGCCCATCACTTATCTTGCCTCGATATGTTCTTTTAGGTGGGCTTTATAGCATCCGATGACAGTATAGGTGCAAATACTTTTCCAGACTTGCGTGCGTGCAACGTTTCTAGAGAAAACGCATGTTTATGTGAACAATCACGCCTGGTAAATATAGAATTTGGCACTCACTTTTCCAACGGTGTTGTAGAGGAAGCGAAGAAAGAGCGCCATCAACGATTCCCTGTCAGCGATTGTGGTCTTCACAATTCCCGGATGTACCACGTTCACCGTCACGCCTGCAAGGCAGATAGAAGACCATGACAGAAACATAACTTCTCAAGATGGTCCGAGCTTGATGCCAATAACTTTACGTTCCACGAAAGTCTCCACAAGTTGCAAGTCTTCATTAACGCTTTTTTTGCGTAGCGATACCGGTTTAGGCACCCCAGCAGGAGGGCCGCTCTAACTATTCAGCTTCTGTGACTTCAAAAAAGGTCCAATCCATGCATCCCTACATTGCATCATTTGCGGTTTTACCGTAGGCACCCATAGTCAACCAACCTACCGATCTTTGGTTAACTTCCAACTCCGACAAGATGTCAGATTCTAAGCACAGAATAGCCTTTTCAAACTCCCTATTTATTGTAGCCACAAAGTGCTGTATATTTCATTATTGTTGCATTCCGCTACCCGTTCGTTTTTAGATTATCTTGGAGGACGCTAGTGTAGTACTTTCATTCGTTTACGTATACACAAAGGTATATATATCGATTGACTATGAGATGACTCTCTATTTAATTGATACCACATTATCACTCGTCTCTTCATTAAAGATCATAATTCCATATTTCTCTGTGCTAAACTTAAAGCCTAGATTCGCCGCTGTACTGCCACTTATATTCGCGAGTCTCTATAAAACCCTTGGATTGTCAGCTAGTAGAGACAGAGAGAGAGAGAAGGGATGAAGGACAGGCAGGGAGGTTAACCACACTGAGTTCAATTTGCTAACCTACACGTGGGGTGGAGAATGGGGGAATGAAATAAAGAGAGTGAGAAGACGCGCGTCTATATCGCACTTTCGCATGCACTAAGCTAAGTACAGCAGGTCAGCAGCCGGGCACTCAAGTCTGTCGCCTTTAGCGTCCGCATGCCGACGGAGTCCTTGGCCAACACCGGCACCTCGGAGCAGTCACATGCGCACGCCGCATTGCACTTTTTCTTCTTTGCTGGTGAGCACACCTAATGGGACAGCAGGAGCAAAATCTGCCAGTGCGCGCAATCTCGGAGGCCATGGCTAATCCTTATCCATGGCGGTGTATGTGTGCCTCTCGCTTGTGTGCGTATAACTATTTATGAGGCCTGCGCGCCTCCGACGGTTGTTGTGTGGATGGCTGTGCGGTGGTTGTCCCATGGTTTGCGAATAAAATGTGTTATGTTAGAATAGGTTCTAATTGAGCTAGTTGGTTCGTAGCTAAGACGTGTTTTAAACAGATGAAATCAAAAAAAAGAGTAAGGGATGCAGGCAAGGACGTGGCTATGCTAACAACTGAATTTATTTTCGCGCTACGGTAGACACGCAATCCCCTGAAGATAGGTGGTTACATGTAATGACATCACCCATCACCTCTCTTTACGTAGCCGATACGAGGCGCGGACACTGTGTATATGTCTTTTCCTTTTTGCGCGTGCCCTTCTATACAGGGTGTTTCAGGAAAATTGTGCCAAGGATTTAAAAAGAAAAGTGCTAAGCCGCAGCTGAATGAAAGTAATGGCATATGGTTCGCCATCATGGGGCGCTCCTTAGAGTATCTTTTACATTCTGCTGAATTAGTTAACTAACTAAGATGAATTAGGCAAAAATTTTTATATTCCCTTTAGGGCCAAGCGCGTTTTGTTGTATTCTAGAGGGGGTTCAGAAACGACTGATACAATTTTTTCGTGGCAACATACATGCTGCCTGGTGATTTTTTCCCCCGTTTAAAGAAAGCCCGCGAAATGTGAAATAAAACCACGTGACTGCGCTCGTGCGCTAGCATACTGCAGCGCTTTCGATCGCGTTTCGTGCGAAAGAACCGTGGCGAATTGAGCGGCTGCAGCTCTAGGCATCGGCTTCACAGTGCGTCAGCATCTTTGGCCGTGGCATGCGGAAAGGAAGCGCCGCCGTCTCTGATAAGCGATAGGCTCGACGCACGGTTAAGAACGCTGCAATATGATAGCGCAGGAGCGCAGTCACGTGGTTTTATTTCATGTTTCGAGGGCTTGCTTTAAACGCCGAACAAAATCGCCACGCAGCACGTACACCCGGCGACAAAATATTACGGACCATGAAATCTGAGAAAAAGGTGAATATCTCCGCAACCTCAAAACGCAGTCTGGTATTTGCATTTCGGAACTCGACTAGAATATGCTAAGGACGTTGTCGTGTGCAGTTTTACTGGCTACTGCACAGGCTGCTCGGGAATTGAACGTTTTTGGAGATACCGTGGTCCGTAAACTTTTGTCGCCGGGTGTACGTTGCCACAAAAAAATTGGATCGGTCGTTCCTGAACCCCCTCTACAACACAACGAAATGCATTTGGCACTGAGGTGCATATTAACAACGATGCATAATTCATCTTAATTAATAGCGATCTTTGCTCCTGGCCTCCACCGTTCATGCGCCGAACATCGGTTTGCACGCTTTGCTGGGACTAATGTTCGGAGCATGCACGGTTGAGGCAAAAGACCGCTGCATGCGTCAAATGATCGAAGCCCGGCTGATTCGAAAAAAAGGGAGCAGACTGTGTTAGTACACCGTCAGTTAATCTTTCTGACAAAGAAATCGCGTTCTTGGACGGTAATGACGTGTTCATGCGTAGAGTGTGATTTATCTTTTGTATTGCAGTATCCTTCACACCTGCTTCGCTATATATTTGCCTCTGTGTTTCAATAAACGTCGGTTGCAAGTTAGCGCTGTCCTGTGTCTCTGTCACGTCCCTGTCTTTTTTGAATTGCGCTAAAGGCTTTGTCATTATGAGCATGACGTTCTTTGTTGCTCCGTTGCTCACCAGCATGCTTACCAGCAAGCCGCATGCTTGCTGGTAAGCTTCCTGGTTCTTTTCCTCCACTATCAATCGATGTTATTCCTCCACAAATAGCTTAACACTCTCCCAGCTCATATACCTTCTTCTATATTCCTCAGTTGTTGTTTATAATTAATTTTACTGTGCGCTTGACTCACTTCAAAACTTGTCCAGCCCATATCACCCTGCACAGCTTCATTTGTAGTCTTCCCGTGAGCGCCCAATGCGAGGCGTCCCACTGACCTTTGGTTGCCATCGAGTCCTGATTGTACCCCTGATTTAAAGCAAGCAACCACATTTACAAATGTAATTTCTGGAACCATTACACGTTTCCACATACCCCGGAGCACCTCGTACCTATTGTACCCACAGAGCGCTCTGTGCTTCATTATGGCCGCATTTCTGTTCCCCTTTACTGTTATTATTTTTCCTATGTTTCCATATATATATATATATATATATATATATTCCCTTCGTTTGTAAATATACCAAGGTAGCTACATTATTTTACGCGAGGTATTTGCTGGCGCTGCATTGTCAATGTTGGCTGTTTTCAATGAGTACCATAACACCTGATTTTTAACGCTAAATTTAAGACCTAACTTAACGCCTTCCTGCCCACAGATATTAGCCAGACGTTGCATATCGCTTTGCTTGTTATCTAGCTACACAATGTCGTCCGCAAAAAATCGAACCTGTAAGCTAGTGCTCTACTACTGTATCCGCCTGTTTGTACGATATGAAAGCTCACACCCGATATTATTTCTTTCTAGTGCCCTTTCCCTCCTCACCATGTACATCATAAACAGCAGTGGGGATTAAGGGCACCTCTGGCTCAGTCCATTGTTGATATCAAATTTTACCTCACTCCTCATCCCCTCCCATTCAGCGCAAATGGTATTTTCTGGGTAAATCTATCTCAAAAGCTGTATACAAGCGTCGCCCAAGCCTTCCCCTTCCATAATATCCCACAGAATGTTGCGGTATACGTTGTGATAGGTTCCTGTAATGTCTAAATAGGCCACATATAACGGCCTGCTTCCTCATTTTGATATTTCAATACACTGAGTAAGAACAATAAATTATCATCCAAACGTTTACCTATTCTGAAGCCATCCTGAAGTTCTCCCGAAATGCCATTATTGTCTGTCCATGCTTGCAGCTTTAATTTGATTGCCTGCATTGCTAGCCTTTATCTTACCGATGTAATGGTGAACGGTCTATACGAGTGAATTGTATCTTTCTCCCCCTTACCTTTTTAAATTAAATTCATTCTACTTCGTAGCCAGCTGTCTGGTATCCGTCTATAGTTTAAAGTTTTTTCCATTGCTTTCACCAGAGCTTCCTTACATTTTGGTACTAGTTCAAAAATCAGCCTAACGGGACCTTCGTTTATATCCCTGTGGCTGTGCGCTTAGGAATTTTATCTTCGGTTTTCTTGCGATTGAAATTTATCAGCACCAGCTCCTTTTCCATCTGGATCTTTTTCATGCTCTTTTCCCCCAACTACAGCCTAGTCATTGCCTTGGAAAGATTCGGCTGTAATTTTTCAAATGTAATTTAAAGCTGCTTCCCCTTCCAGCTTGTGTCCATCTTCGTCTAGGATATGTTGTTGTATCGTTGTTGATTTCGTGCCTAATAATGTTATATTGTCCCAAAATATTCTAGGTGCCGCCTTCTTTTTGTCACGTATTTCTGACAACCGACGTTCAGTTTCACCTGTTACCTTTGCTTGCATCACTATTCGACCCATAGACTTTTTCTCACGGTATATTTCCCATTTACTGGCTACTTCATCCTGCAGTAACTGAGCTTTTTTTTTGCCTGCCTGTGCTCTAGGGATGCTTTCTGTCGTTCGGCGATCGATTCTCATACCCGCGTCCCTGGTCCACCAGCTTCTCGGTTTATTTGTGTAGCGCAAAGATGCGCTACGCGGGTTGGAGTCGAGCATAGAGTTTCTCACTATAACACCTAGAGGGTAATCTGGCGCCACCGTCTATGGGAGTTTCTTAAGGGGGCACCGTGCCGTCATGGGAATGCCGGTATATGTGTCTGCGAGGCTCGTGTTGGCTGGTGTTCTAAGAGGCTTCGTCTATAACGTGGATATGGCTACGCAAATAACGCGTTGTCAAAGTAAAATCTTCATAAAATGTTTCCATTCACGCATATTACATCTTTACTCACCCACCGTGCATGACCAAGCGAAGAAAAGCAAGAACAGACGACCAACTGTTTCAAAGCGAGCGCGAACCTTGTCGTTTGTCCTCCAACTTTAGCGGCCCGCTGATACTTTTTACGTAACATGTAGTCATACACACAATAACAAGTTCTCATAGTTAAACAAAACATGTTTTCGCGTAATAATAAAGCTAAAACAGCTTTCTATGTGCTGTTCTAGTAGAAAATGAATCATTGTGACAGACGGAACGGTACTTGCCAAGCGCGTCTTCAAGGTGTCCTGTCTCTACGAGAACGATGCCAATCCGAATCCACAATATACCGGCATTCCCATGCATACCACAGCGCAGCAGCGCCAGATTTCCCTCTAGGCAATGTGGTGAGAAACTCTATGGAGCCGAGCTTCGCGTGCATCTGCGCCTGCCATACTGCGCATGTGGGAGAGCCGCGTGACGCCACGAGAGGCGCAGCTGCGTCGCCCTCGCCGCCGCGGCGGCCGCAGCCAGCGCGCGCTCCTCGCCGCCGCCGACTGCGGCGCATTCCAGAGGTGTGACGTCGCAGTCTCCGTAGGCCCGCCGGCCCCGTGTGCGCCCGCTAGTGCATTTACGATTGCGGCGCCGCGCGGCACTGCGCATGCACGAGGAGGGCTCACCGTCCGTATAAATGCGCGGGAGAGACGGTTGATGCAGCGCGCTCGACATGTAGGTCAAGGAGAGTCGAGCCGCTGCCAGTTGGCGCAAAAGACTGGAAAACCTAAATTCATCAGGCCCCGAGGTTGTCGCTTGGCAGTTGGCCGTCGAGCGTCGAAAGAACGAGCGTACAAAGGCAAAACGTGCGGTCAAGACACCGGAGCAACGCGAAGAACGCCTAGCGAAAAGACGTCGCCAAGAAGCTCAACGCTGTGTTATGGCCTCCCAACAACAGCGGCAGGATTAAGAGTGTCACAGACGATCCCAAGACTCGTCGGTGCACTGAACATGCTATGAAACTCGGTGAAAGTGCGAGTGCGTCTACACTATTCCTCTTGGACTTTGTAACAATCCGTTTGCATACATTTGTGAACAAGGCCATAGCCGGATAAGCTAAGGTTAGCAAGCAAGGCAAGAGATTAACCAAGCATAACCGTACCTTTACGCTACGTATATCCTGGCATAGCTGAGCTAAGCCACTGCCATTTTTTGCCTTTATAACGAACATGTTGCTTCTCTACGTATTTGTGTCGTTATTACACTTAGAAGATGACTAGGTCACTATATTCACACTCATTGCTTGGCCATTAGCCAAGTTCTTCCTCAACTCTTGTGACTATATTTGTTATGTGTTCAGCGTTCAAATTTGGATTGGCTATTTTGCCTTCCTTGCTCTCTTTTGCAACTACATATCCCATTTTCAAAATGATACGTTTATGGTCACTCCCTATGCTGCTATACCCTTCCTCGTCAATGACCATTTTTCTCAACTCATCATGAATTCCTTCGGTCGTCAGCCAAGAATCAATGGTAGATTTACGATTTTCCACTTCCCACATGGTCTGCTCGTCACACTGAGGCCCTCATGTTGCTAACAAAGATCTAGCATTGATTCCCGTTATTGTCGGTAGAGCCATCTAGATCCCGGATGTGGGCATTCGTCTCACCTAATGGGATAATTTCGGCATCATTGCCGAAACCCTTAATATCAGCACTTAGGCATTCCACTAGCTCTTGATTCTTCTCTGTGCAATTATTGCATGTCCATGAATACGTTACTCCCAGCCAAGTTTTCTTTCCAATCATTGTACCTGACAACAATTTTGGTGTACAGCGTCTCTCCCCACTGTGCTCGAATCAGCACAGATCGCTCACACAGAGTCCACAGCACCGAGGCGGCCTCGAATTGGCCTGCCGACCATCAGTTCCTCACCGGTCCTATCTCTGTCATAGGATGCAATGACACAACCAAGCGTACAACCCGCCCTGCGACCGCAACGACAAGCGCATCCAGCAAGTGTTTCAAGACTCGTCGTGCTGGACGCCACATTTTCGCCCGCCTGCGCCAAAGAAGCCACGCGTTCATGCGGCTCTCGTACCATGTGTCTTGAGCTTGTGCGCCAGGGTTCTCGTGAAGCAGACCATGGCCATCTTGGAGTCGCTGTAGGCGAGCGTGGGCGTCACCCAGGGGTGCGTGCCCCTAGCACGTTCCTCTAGCCGCTGCGTGTACCCCAGGTGGTGCAGGCCCGACGTCAGGTTCACCACGCGGCTCGGAGCGCTTTTCTTGAGCAGATCTGCGTGCATCACGGGGCATCAACTTCGCAAGCGCATACACGGGCAAGCCGCCCACAAAGCGTCGCACGTGATAGCTGACACTTGTTCTCGCATGCTTGCTAAAGCCTCGATGGGAAAATTAAAGCCATTTCTGACTGTTGCACCCGCCCCGGTGGCTCAACGTAGCTTGGGGATACGTGCCCACAGATTTTACCTGTACATTCAGGCTAAAATGTGACCTGCGTCTGTACCGCTGTCAGCTCGTTAACTCATGTCGATTTGGCTGTTTTTCGCCTGCCAAGCGGGTTGCCCGATTGTTTCTTTCTTAATTTTATTATTTTACGTGTGCTCTCTAATTGCACATAGCTAGTTTCCGTATGTACTGCTGGCAAAGCTAGGTGCAAGAAATCGGGCCCTCTCCAAAGAAATTCCGCTGGTGAATATATTGCTGTGTGCCACTTTCTCTCCGCCAGCCGTCGTCTCGTGTTGCACCATGCTTGCACGATGGAGGTCTATGTACTACGTCCAAATTCTTGTTCTGTTAAACTCTCAGGATACCGCATTGTAATCGGTACTAGCGTGATTCCCTGCGAATCTTCAGACCAACAACTCCCGTCCACTGACCCAGCTTCAGATTTCCGTACCACAGACACCGTCACCTGGCGTCCTGTTACAGCTGTTCGAGCTCCGACCTTGTTTACAATTCTGTAAGTTGGCAGCCCTGCGCAGCCCCGTTGCCATCAAATTTCTCGCTCACAGGTCCCATCCATCGCTCAAGCGCTATGCTTATGGATGGAATGCGCGTTGAATGTGTGTCGCGTTGTGCTTTTCTTAAGGCCTTCTCTCTTTCATTTTATATTAGGTCGTAAACTTTGCGCTGTCGCTGCTTCGTACTATAGAACATTCTCTATAGAGCAATATCTAAGGCAACTACTTCCTTTCGAGGTGCGCCAACCAAAGCGTAGTAAGTAATTGCGAAGCGGCTTACGCGGAGATAGCCAAATTACATCCTTTTTCTCGCGTTTATTGCAACTTCAGAGAAATGGCACGTCAACAGGAATGTTTTTATGGATGCTGAGCTTTACGAAGCAGACATGTTATAGAACTGTGGAACGTTTCTTTTGTTATGTAATTAAAGTAGAGGTTGGCGCCTTCATAGCTTCGGCTACGCCTTTGCGCAGGGCAATGAAAACTAAAACTACAAGACAAACATTTGCAAGGTTTCCTGCACGAGTAAAGAAAGGCACAGAAGAGACAAAAACGTCTCACATAGTTCCGTATGCAAGGCAGACTGCGCAGAAGAGTCGGAAAACACGCGCATGAGGTAAGTTCTTTGTTCTGGTTATTATTATTATTATTATTATTATTATTGTTGTTGTTGTTGTTGTTGTTGTTGTTGTTGTTGCATGCAACTCTGCATACAAGAGTGGATTCTCTACTTCTCCTGAAGACTGAATTTACTAAGCCTTCCATGAATGCTAAGGTACTAGAAGATTCGGTCTCATTTGTATCGAAGCAGTATGATTCAGTGGTGGAAAAGTTTAAAAGCTAACAAAGAGTGCGAAAGGCCCAGGGAGAAGACATTTTTCACTTGAAGGAAGTAGTCAGGGCCCAAGCGGTACAGCTTGAGCTTCTGCGGGATGTACAAAATGAGAACGAACAATACAGTAGGAAGGCTAACTTGCAAATTGAAGGCCTACCACTAGAGCAAGATTTCAAGTTAAGGCATGCTTTAACAGAGGTACCCATCAAGCTAGATCTATCTCGCTTTTTAAGCACTTATGTAGATGCAGTGTATCGCGTGCCCAACAAACGTCAATGGATCGCTATATTCCTGATATGGTTCACTCCTGTAGCAGCGAAAGAAGCTTACTTTGAATCACGAGGAAAACTGCGGCTTGTTACGTTTCGCCTACGACGCGCGGTTTAGCCGGCGCGGCTGCAACAAAGCGGCAGACATTTTGGCCCGTTCGGCGCCGCCGCTACGCCTCCTCGCCAAGCGCGTCCAGGCATGTTCCGATGCCACGTGTCTTCATGTGCGTGTGTGAGTGTATGTGCATATTGGTGCCCACGCTTGTCGAAGCGCGGCAGCCGGGGAGAGGAGCTCCCAACAACTGTGAAGCGAGGGGGTCTGACAGGCGCCGACACGACAGTATGAGCCACCTTCTCCTCCCCATTGTGCCCGACCGGCGCCGACACGACAGTGTGAGCCACCTTCTCCTCCCCATTGTGCCCGACCGGCGCCGACACGACAGTATGAGCCACCTTCTCCTCCCCATTGTGCCCGAACGGCGCCGGCACGACGGCTGCGTCACCTTATCCCATTGTACTCGAGCGGCACAGTCACGTGCCCGTCTATAGAGGGGTTCCTTCTTGCCCTCAACTGCGAGAGTGTAAAAGCAGCTGCCCCCGGACGCCAAAGAGGGCTCCGATTTCTTCTGTTGAGTAAAGTGCACTCCCGTCTCTCTACTTCGATCAACCTGACCGCCAACTCTTTGCGATGTTAGAATAAACAAGTTGTTTTGTTGTTACCAGTCGACTCATGCTTTGCCGGGACCTTCGGATGCTTCCAGTTGTACCCCAGGCCGCCAGGCCAACGCTACCCTTGGGGCTTGCGACCCAGGTGCAACAACGGGCGTCAACGCCGAGTTCCCAACAACTCGTGCCAGCGGTGCGACCACAACAGGCTATTACACCAGAACGATTCTCTACCCAAGCTGTTTTTCAACGATAACTTGACAAAAGCAAATCGTAGTTTGTTTTGGCGTGCAAGAACCGCGTCTAAGGAGAATGGGTACAAGTTCGCTTGGGTTAAAGGCGGCAGGATCTTTTTAAAGAAGGACTAAGGTGCGCCTTTTATCCGAGTAATTGGGCCAGCTAATATTGCTAAGATTGTGTAAACAGCATGGACTCTAGTTTGTGTGCGGTTCCTGATTTTATAAATTTAAAAGATGCGTTTGGGCGGAAGCCACGACATAATTTTACTCTTATTAATGTAAACGTAAGAAGCCTCCTAAAGTATTGGAATGAATTTAGAGAGATAGCGGAAGGGGCTAGCAATTACGTTAACGCCTTTCTTCTCATTGAAAAAAACACATCACACTCATATGCCCCGACATGTTTATGTTGTGTTTATCGTTCACACATCGTGACTCGGCCTCGAGGGCGAGGGGGTGGTACAGTGATTTTTGTTTGTGAAATAAATATTACATTTGGAGGCGATATTACATTCATTTATGCGGAATGTGTGGTCATATAACTAAATATATCAAATGCCGATTTAATCATTCTTGCGTCATATCGTTCACCATGTCACAGTGTGAGGCGATTTTTCGCAGAGCTCGATCAAATACTCGGCAAATGGAGTTCAGCTGCGCAGTTATGCTTAGCTGGAGATTTGAACATAAATACCCTATGCGTCACGTCAACTAATGTGTCCGATTACTTATCCATTTTGCCTTCTGGTGGTTTGGAATCCATCATAAAGCACCCGGCTAGATAACAGTGCTTGAATAACCGAATAGTAGCGTCCTGCATAGACGACTATTCCTTGGCTAGTTGCGTCATAATCAGAGGTTAGCCGACCACTATTTTGTAGCCTGCGACTTCGTTGCGTTCTCTAGCTGAAGAACACGAGTCGTGTTCGTCAGTGTTGGCTGGGAGCACAGAAATAAATGAAACGGAAATTCAGATCACTAATACAAACGCGTATGAACAACGGATCTCTAATTTCGACTGGTGTGTGCTGATTATTGGCAGTGCAGCTTATAAGGTATGTAAAAAGTATTGCAATCAACTTAAACGCTTTGAGCGCCTAAATACATAAATTTCAATGAAAGAAAGTGCACAAATAATATCAGCTGGCTTAATGGCGATATTATGCGTGCCGTATCCTTTAAGGATTGGCTCTGGAAGGGCAGCGAACGTTCTCCTAAAAAAGAGAGATTAAAAGCTGAATATAAAATGGCAAGAAACAGGTTAGTCGGGCTTTTGCGAGCAGCGAAAGACTGTATTTTTTTAATTAAATTCAACCAATGGTGCTAAAGTTCCGCGATAACGTGGTCATTAATAAATAGTCTTAAGAAAGGAAGTAACGTGCTTTCTAATCCCATTGACAGATTTGGAGATGGCAGAACAGTGGTAGTTAACGCTTTCCACCGTTTCTTTTCACGTGCTTCTGAAAACGCTTTATCTCAACAGGGAAATCATTGTACGTTGAAGGATTCTGTGTCGGCGTCTGCTTTTTTGCCTAACTTATCAATGCCTGACCCAAAATATATTATTCTTAGTTTTTGGCAAAATAAATTACCAGAAATAGATGACATATCAGTAGGCACTCTGCCAAGAAACTTCGATGTGCATTCAAACATCTTGCTTTTTCTAATTAATTACTCTTTAGACAGCGGAGTAATTCCTGAGGCTCTGAATATGGCTATCGTTAAGCCGGTGCAAAGGAGTGGTGCAAAGCCGCTGTGCAAAGGAGGCAGGAAACATAAGGTAGAAAATTAAAGAGCAATCTCAATTTTGCCGGTACTTTCGCAATACTCGAAAAATTCCTGTACAAAAGAATGACGTCTTTTTAAAGTAAGGTTTCGATTTTGTCGCCCAGAGAGTTTAGTTCTATTGCGAATTGAAGTATGCACCACCGCGCTGTAGATCGATGGAAAATAAGCCACAGGAAGACACGCCCGAACAGCCGAGAAAGATGCAGGATAGCTCCTGTCCTTTGTCCTTCTCGGATGATTGCGTGTGTCTTCCTGTGCGCTTATTTTCCGTCGATCTGCAATGCAGCATCTAGCCCGTCTGCAGGTGTTGTTAAACCACAGCGGTATTAGAAGAATTCTCAGATGAAGTATATTCCATATTTGAAAAAAAAACTTATTCACCTTTGCGCTATTCCTAGGCAAAGCCAAAGCTTTTGATGCAGTGAAACACAACATTTTACTGGCGAAACTAATTTTGATGGCATTCAAGGGACAATTTCACAAAGTACTGCGAAACTGCATATGTGTAATAGGTTGCAGAT
The DNA here is from genome assembly GCF_050947875.1 of Dermacentor variabilis. NCBI lineage: Eukaryota > Metazoa > Arthropoda > Arachnida > Ixodida > Ixodidae > Dermacentor > Dermacentor variabilis. The sequence continues at coordinate 35,035,200 of NW_027460291.1, forward strand.
AGTTATGGCCGACAAGGGAACCGTGAGTAGCAAGCAATGGCTTACAGCCGGTATTCCCCAGGGATCAATCTTATCACATGTATTGGTTAATATATTGATAAACGACCTTCTTCTAGTAATTTCTAAAGGCACTATCTATCGATAGTGCCTTTAGAAACCATATAAGTTATGGAAAGGCTGTGGGCGCCCTGCAAAATACAATACATAGTCTAATGCACTGGTTGGCGAAAGTTTGTATTGACGTAAATATCAATAATACAGAGTTCATATGTTTCATAAATCTCTTGAAGACCACAGCAATAAACATCCCAGTATACTTGCATGATTAGCACTGTGCTTCATGTACATCTACCCCTGTTGATTATGTAGACTGCGAGCCATATCTCGGTCTATTTTTTGATAGTAGCATGTCGTGGCAGCATCATTTGACGTATCACATGATAAACTTAGGAATGTCGCTTGGTTGCGTTTTAATATGAAAGGTGTCACCCTATTACCTGTAAAATAAAACAGTAGTGCATAATCTCGCGTGCAGGCTATTACGGTAAGGAATCACCGTATTCGCGGTCTGCGCATTGCGATGGCAAACGAGAATTGACACTTTATTGAAAAATATTGACACGTGTACCTGTTTATTGAGCGACCACGTTTCACCGCCTAACAAATGTTATCGCACAGCGCAGGACGCGCCTGCATGTAACGGAAGCTGCTCGAAAGTTATCAATGGTTTTATTCGCTGTCTGTTGTCACTGAACCTTGCGTAATCTGTTTTCATCGTGCAGAGCGAATGGTGTAGAACTTTCTGGAAGACACGCGGGTCCCAGCGGAACCTTCGACGACTGATGTATAAAAGCCGACACGCTTGACCCGATGATCAGATTTTCGACGATCGCCGACTGTGTTCACCGCTATCGCCATTCTTTGAGTGTATCCTGCTTTTGAGGGCCCATGTCCGCCCAATAAAACGCTAGTATCGTCATTCCCAGTTTTGCTGTTTTCTTTACTGTCAATACTACGTGGCAATATATTGCAAAGTGTTGCGTATATGGCTGTGGCCAGATGACAATTTTTTTGGGCAGTGGGATTTACTTCATTCCAGTCCTTATTCAAGCAACCTGCGGTTCTTGGTTATTTTTGAATTAGCAATTGAGAGAGAAATATGTGGCCCCGTCACTTCTGAGGGACAAGCGTTTTAAAGTTCCACGTTCATTAACTACATAAGCCGAGGCACTACGATGCCTCTGTGTGCAAAAAATGCTTAATGATCTGCCTGATAAATTTTTTGCGGTTCAATCAAAAAAGAACTGAAAGAAATCGTCATCTTCTATTTGAATTTTCCGTTGGTCTGTTGTGCGGGTATTTGTTTTAGTTGATGTAGTTTGGTTGCCTTGACCTGTATATCTATTTAGGCATGAAAAATTTTTCACTTGACGGACGTTGGAATAGCATATATTACACTTATTTTTTATTGTCTTAGTTTCCACAATGTCTTTGTCGGCACTGAGGCAGCGCCTGGACATAGCCTGACTTTCTCGCTGTCGCCTACGCTGCCGGGCCTAGTCACACAAACCATTCAGGCTTCGACAGGCCCACCTACCATGCATTTCTTGTAGTGCTGGAAAATAATAATAATAATAATAATAATAATAATAATAATAATAATAATAATAATAATAATAATAATAATAATAATAATAATAATAATAATAATAATAGTAATAATAATTATTATTATTAACCGACGCTGTGAATATGTGCCGGACATATTTAATTATTTACCAGGTGAAATTTTTGATGCGACATCGAAAAGTACGCTGAAAGAAATATTAAAGCAGTGATGGTGAAAGTAACGTCCAGAACGTTTTTTGCAGCATAATATTTACTTCAACTTCCTTAGTTTTGAGTAGTGTAAACAAATGTTACGTTGTTCTTCTGGATTTTTTCATTCATTTTTTATTCTACATGTATTCATAAATTTATGTATTTTTTTCTCTTCGCCATATGTATCTTATTCATAGGCAGGGTCCTACAAACCAACTGAGGCATAGACCAGCCTGTTTATGTTGTTATATGTTTTTGATGGCAATAAACAATATTATTATTAATATTTTTATTATTATTATTACAGTCGGCTGCGATACATTGGCCTGTTAAACTGATTGCCTGTACTTGCACAAATACATTTTCCTTTGTAATCTTTTGCTTCTCATTGTACGTGAAGTGCTGCCGACTGCCAAGCGTTGCTTTCATAACCTGTCACGATGTCTGAAGACAGCCTTTGTATTGCCTGTCAAGTTCAAGTTCAAGTTCAAGTTTATTCTTCTTCTAGTACAGACTGCCTAGTCTGCCTAGAAGTCTGCCTAGTGATGGACGGATTATGGCATGTTGCGAATGCAAACATTCCTATAATCTCGGACAGACTTGATCGGGTATTGCCCCTAATACCTTTAACACTATGGGACAGGCGAAACGTGAGGGTTGTGTATGCAAGACGTGGAAGAGCGAACAAAAAGCAACCTTCTTCATCCCACTCGGTTTCAGCGCAGGCGGCAGGCAATAATGACGTAATTTTAGCTCTTGTTGCGTAAATCAAGGACGCAAAAAAAAAGCTTTGACGTACTACCGGCACTGCATGCTAAAGTTGGCTCGCTGTTGCTTCTGAAAGCAGAATTCTTAAAGCTGATGAAGACCATCTCTGACCTTGAAGACGCCGTCACTTTCTTGTCAAAGCAGCACCAGACCACACGCGAACAGCTCAAGCTGTCTGAAGATGCCGCAAGGACCAAAGACAGATAAATTCCGAAGCTAAATGAGACTGTCCGTGTTCGTGCTGAGATTTTGCAACGATTGCAGCATGATCAAAATGAATTTGAACAGCACAGCAGAAAGTCAAATTTGGAAATTTGGGGTTTGCTGGTTGCTGATAAAGATTCGACAAAAATGCCGAATGATCTGGCTGGCGAAATCGATTTACCCTAATTTTCTGTTGATGCTGACGTCGTTGCTGCCCACCGACTTTCTGGCAAAACAGACACTGTCCTACAGTCTTGGTTCGTTTCTCAACGGTAAACATAAATGAAAACTGGATCAAAGCTCGTGGAAAACTTCGACAGCTCTAGGAATCCAAACTGCTTCCGAAGCTCTATTTGAATGACAATATAACCAAGGCAAATCCGCATAGGTTCTGGCTTGCCAGGGCCCCAGGCAAACCGAAGTACAAGTTCGTTTGGGTGAGAGCAGGAAAAATCTTCGCTAAGAAGGACGAAGACTCTCCGCTCATTCGCATTACCAATGAAACGGATGTTGAAAGAAATCCAATGAATATGACTTCGTCCATTTTACTTGATTTTCCGAGCTTTCGAACTTTCAAGGACCGCTTCGGTCCGAATTCCGAATTAGACTTTGTTTTGGTCAATATAAGTATTCGCAGTCCACGTAAATACTGGGATGAGTTTAGAAATATTGCAGAATCTCCAACAAATTTTGTAGATGTGTCTGTGGTAACCGAAATAAATATTTCAGAATCAAGTTCGAGTTCTTTGTAATAAAAGGTTACAGTGCAGAATTTATGACTCATTCGCACCGTCGAGCGGGTTTAATTGCAGTTTTTGTGAATGAAAAATACAGTATCATGCACTGATGTAGATCTTGCTCATGCGTAATGCCTGTGTTTAAATGTAAGCTTTTCTCAGACCCCTCTTACTTTGTTAGCGATCTACCGGCCTTCTGCAAACAGTGTCAGCCGCTTCATACCAGAATTAAAAACTGTTTAGAAGCGTTTCAGTTATGAAGGGGTGTTTTGCCCACCGGTGATTTAAATATTGACGTATTCTTCCCAGGCAAAACTCAAGAGTCGGATGATTTATCTGCCCTTTCTGCTTTTGGGCCTTGAAAACATGGTCACCACCTTCAGACCTGAAGAAGTTGCGAATGGCCGAACAACGCATTTTTCCTTAGACCACATCGCCGTACGGCCACCTAATCACGATCTGCATTCATGTGTGGTTACGCAGCGCTGAGCAGACCACTACTTCAATTTCTGTCGTTTTAGCTTGAGGTACCTTTTTAATACACCTCACAGTTAGAATACTAATACTACAGTTAGACACTAAAAAATCCACCGGTCCTGATGGCATACCCAATTCTTTTCTCGTTCGTTATTCATTGTGGTCTGCTCGCTACCTAACCTTCATCTTTCAAAAGTACCTCAATACCGGCATTGTTCCTTCCTCATGGAAGCTGGCCAAAGTACATCCATTATTCAAATCTGCCAATAAACAGCTCTTATCTAACTATAGGCCTATTTCATTAACATAATATTCATGTAAGATGCTGGAGCACATCATTCACAAGCATATAATGGAATTTCTGGAATCTAATATGATGCTTTCTAACTTTCAGCACGGTTTTAGGAAAGGTTTCAGCACCTTAACACAACTACTTGAATTCTCACAGGACATTCTCTGCGTTCTTGATATCGGCAGCCAGGTCGACACTATAATTATAGATTTTTCCAAGGCTTTCGATACTGTACTGCGTTCTAATCTCTTAATAAAGCTTAACATGATCTTGAAAAATTCTCACTTGGTTAGCTTGATTGCCAGTTTCCTTTCTCCTCGGTCACAATTCGTATGTTATAATCCAACTAATTCTTCTTCTGTTGACGTGTCATATGGTGTACCCCAAAGGTCGGTTCTTGGTCCTTTACTATTTCTACTATACATTAATGACTTACCTCAAAACGTCACTTCACACATACGCCTTTATGCGGACGACTGTGTTTTGTATCGCGTGATTAACACACCAGAAGATCATCTTGAACTAAATTCCTCATTAGTTAGCTTCTGCACCTGGTGCAACACTTGGCAAATGAAAATAAAGTTTACTAAAACTGTGATAATGTCATTCTCTAATAGTGCCTTTCCTTCATTGATCAATTACACTTTCAACGACTTATCCTTGCACAGGGTGTCGGAATACAAGTATCTTGGTGTCATATTTACCACTAACATGTCCTGGTCAAAAAACATTAATTTCATTTCCACTAAAGTAATCCGGAAGCTCGGGTATTTGAGGCGGAATTTCAACAATTCTCCAAAGGAAACAAACCTACTAATGTATTAAACTTTAATTCGCCCAATCCTAGATTATGCTTCTCCTGTCTGGAACCGTCATAAGCAGTGTGACATTAACTCCATTGAAAGCATACAACGAAAATCTATTAGGTTCATATATCGTCGCTATGATCACAATTTTTCACCCTCTCGTTCGTTCTCTTCTTTGAACCTAAACCCTTTATCCATACGCCGTCACATTGAGTCATTGAAGTTTCTGCATGGCATCGTCAATTTTTCTTATTGTGTCTCGCATCCCATATATATTCCTTCAGACATTCCTCGGTCAAGTAGGAGTCACCATAGCCTTAATATTAAGCCTTACTTTGCTCGAACTAATAAACTTAAATACAGGTTTTTCCCACGTACTATTCAATTCTGGAACTTAATTCCCGGAACAATTAGGTCACTGCCACTAAACGATTTCATGTTAAAAGTTAACTACACCTGGGGCGCTATAACGTAAAGCTATTCCAAATTTTTCTATCCATTTCTGCTATCAGCCCTCCGCAATTGGGCAAAAACATTTTTGGACCACCCCCACTTCACCTGTCTGTCACGCGACGTCAAGATGGATACCTCCCCATCTGATATGATGTGCACACACTGATTATGCATGATTTGACTGAAAAAAGAGAAACAGCTATTTCTGATTTGACGCCTTTTCAACATTAGCGCCCGGCTATTGCTCAAAAGCTTTCGGGCTGCACCCACTTCACCTGCCTGTCACGCGACGTCACAAAACCGCGAAAACTCACCGCGTCAAAGTGACGTGTACGCATTAAAGATGCATTAATATGCCGAACAAAACTGAATTTTCTTTTGAATAGCCGCAGGCTGCCCCGTGCCGAAAGAAATGAGATGGCTGCCGCCGATCGCTCAGGCGATGGCTACATGCACCTGCCGGAGAACATGGGTTTATTTGCGTATAATAAAACTTCTTGTGTGGCCGTGTAACGTTTTCGAGTACTTTCGGCTAGTTTACGACCTCATTCGGCCAACTCTTCTTTGCTGAGGATCCGTTTTAGCGTCATTTTTAAACTTCCATTGCATGCCGCCGTGATTTTCGACCAGCCACCGCAAGCGAAGTAAGGGAAAGCCGACCAGTCGCAGACGCCGGCACCACCCTCTTCATTCGGTTATCGATTTTCAGTGCACTGGCTCTGCCCCATCGAATCCCTCTCCACTTGAGAGTTCCCCTCGCCTCTTGTCAGCCAATTAGATACGACAAGCGGCTCAGTGGGGGCAATGTTATTTGTTTTTCAAGCGAACAAAAGTGACCTCCTATGAATGAAGAGAGAGTTTGATTGGTCGGTTCAGACAACCCTGCGGGTGACCGCCCGGTGCTTACGTCGGTGGGTACGCAAATTTGACGTCAGGAGATTGGAATAAAAACATATTGGAATAAAAACATATTGGAATAGTTTTACGTTATAGGGCCCCTGATTTTATGTGTTTTCTTGTTGTTACAGTGTACCGACTTATTCTCGTCTTGTACTGACTCTCAGTGTTGCTATTATTTTGAGTTTCATTTGTGTCATCTGCCTTATTTGTTGCGAATTTTTAATATGTTATTGGTTACTAGTTATTTGTATGACTTCTTTTTGTCTAACCCACTCCTGCAATAGCCCCATAAAGGGGCTGTAGTACGAATAAATAGATAAATATATCATTTCGCATTGGCCTAGCAGATCATTATTTAACGGCCTGTCGTTTCTCGCCCCAGTATAGACCGTTTGTAACTGCTTCATCAAGTTTCAGTGATGTTAATAAGATATCCGTGACACTAGCAGACGAAAGAAAGTTGGATGCATAAGTGGTATCTTTTCACTGGGCAAGTTTAATTACAGATGATCCAGCTGAGGTAGTTTACTCAAAATTGTGTCGTAATCTTGTCGAGCTTTTTTAAAGAAACTTGTACGCGAAAAATTATGTCTAAAAAACGGCGGAATCATCATTGGCTAGCCTAGAAATTTTACGGGCAATCGCGAACAGAGACTGGCTTTGGAGACGTTCCAAGCGTGCTCCTAAATACGCAGATCTTTGGTCAGATTACAGAGCCCCCAGAAACAAAGTTTAGGCACTTATTCGATCGGCTCGACGGCTGTACTTTGAGCAGCAGTTCAAACAACCGTTTAAAAATCCTGCAAAGGTGTGGTCACTGATTAAACACCTTGGTGGACAAGACGGGAACGTACTTAGTTCTGATGTTTTAGTAGATGAGCCTGTTTCAAAAGCTGATAGTTGCGACAAGCATTTCACGCTCGCGGCGGAAATGCCAGCAGCTCGACAAGGCGTAAAGGGCACATTAAAAGAATCTTTATCAGCTTCGGCATATTTTCCAAAGTTATCAAAGGGAGATCTTGCCAGACTAGTGTTTATCTTCAAGCGGAGTAAGGCGCAGGGGCGTATCCAGGGGGGGGGGGGGTTATGGGGCTTCGGCCTCCCCCCCCCCACTGAAATTTTTTCGTGCTGTCCATGCACCGTCGACCAAAGCAACCCCCCGGCGTCTGAAATCATTCTGTATTTTGTGTAGAATGTCTTTTTGGCGCTCGAAAAGACATTTCACTGCGAAGATTCCGAACTCGGGCTGGATTTCGCGGCAACGCCCATGTACCGGGAGGCACATACCGCAAGCAGCCCCATTTGAGCACAACGTTTCAAGGGCGTTTTGATGCCGAATGGGCTCTCCGCGACACCTCGCAGAGGCCGCAGAATCTACGGAGCACATGGATGTCAATTCCGAAATTTTTTGGGCATAAATATCAAACTTTTGATGTGAAAGGTGCATTGACATTTGCAAAGTTGTGCTTTAGATCTCCAATTGCGGAACTTTGTGGGTTTAGTGCTGTTATAAACACTTCACGCCAAAGGTGCATTGACGTTTCTAAAGTCGCACATAGGAACATAAACGAGACAAGCGAAATCAGCACACTATCAGACAAGTTGACAAAGCACGCAGCGAGGCCCGATGAGGGAAAGCGTTGTGGTGGATCATTTGTGCCGTCATGTCGCATTAAAAATACCAATATTTTTTTTTCACCTACGCCAAAGCATGCATGTCGAGACACTAAATCTAGCCAAGGTAGCTACATTCTTAGTTATTTTTTCTGCTTTGACTTTTATTCGCGCGAATTGAGCCTCTTCAATTTTTTTTTGTTCTCGTTATACTGCCCGTGGGCTGCCAGGGCCAGCCAGAACGCATGCGTTTTCCTCGTTTTGCCCCTGCCACCGCGCGGCGCACTTCGGTGCGTGTTCGGTTTTCTCTGGCCGAGTGGATTTTCACCGGCAGAGTTTTGGACGCTTTCGGGCTAGCAGTCGAGAAAAAGGAACAATGGTCGCCCACCGTCATCACTTTGAAGACTCAACGGATTGCACCGCGTTCGCTTGAGCGCAACCTCTCCGGAAAGGCTTGTCTCCCCGGTGCAGGATACCGATCAGTATGCGTATGGTTCTCCGTGGACCAAGCGTCTCACGTTTTCGGTAGCCACATTTGGGGCCCAAAGTTGGCATTCTACTGCAGCCAACATACTTTCATTTGCGTTATTTCATTTCGGTGCCCCCGCCGCACACAAGAAAACAAAATACATTGTTGGGGCGCAGTGAATTGTCGCACGGTGAAAGTTCGGTTTTGCGGAAAGTAATGGGTCACGGGACGCTTCAGTTGCCGGATACTCTTATTATATTATTGCGATAGGAATTACATGGACACGCCAGGCGCATTTCTGCCGTATAAAGTGTAAGGGCGATAACATCGTGACCGAGCGCCGCATGCCGTATAGCGAGTGAAAGCGTGGGGGTGGGCGTTGAATGGGTTGGCCGAAGATTCTGACTCAATCTTGTGTGCGCAAGGGAGAAAAGCGGGGAGCAAGCGCGTCGCGCGCGATACATCATGGGGAGTGGAGGGAAGGGGGCTGTGATTTGTGAATCTGTGGTGGCGCAACATGTTTATTTGCCTTGTTTGACGCATCATATATAGGGACGTTTTCTTACATACGTATATTTGTTGAAGACTCATACGTATATTGTTTGCACTGACTGTTGAACTTTGTTTGCACTGACACTTTTTTGCCCTTTATCAAGCTGTACATTCGCATTTGTATATCCCATTCTGTCTTCGCATTTCCAATGTACCAAGGCAAGTCAAATGAAAGTGAGCCTATCCGCCCCACGCAATAACGGTTCGGTTCATTATCTGCGAGGCATGCGTGTAGCAGAAGCATCTCTCATTTACAAAAGTGACACGCAGCTGTGAAGATAAAGGTTATTTAATGCTCTCATACACTGGGTTAAACATGGTTGCGCGACATAAATGACTGTCCAAAAATTGAACAGCGTGGTGCCGTGAAGTTTTTGACAGCTGAAAGTATTTCCCAAAAAGAAAGTTGCCGTATGGGTGCCGTGTAAGTTGAACATTGTACTTCATTGGCCACTGTCAAGCGTTGGAGCAAACGGTTCAAAGGACGTGAAAGTTGCAAAGACGATCCAAGGCCGCACCAAAGCCATCGTGCAATCACCCCTAACAAAATTGCAAAGGTTGATGAGCTGATTAGACAAGAACGGAGGATAAGCATTGATGAACTTGCAGGGTCTGTGAATATCAGTCACGGTTAGCTTCACGCCATAATTCATTAACATCTCGGTTATCGGCTCTTGTGTGCGCAATGAATGCCCAAGATTTTTAACCACCGCCAGAAGACGGAGAAGTTCGGCGCTGCCTTGACTCATCTGATACGGTATCACAATGAGGGTGACGACTTGTCTGCAATTGTCATCGATGACAAACAATGGTGCCACTACTACGAGCCTGACACACGGCGGCAAAGCTTACAGTGGAAACATACGAATTCACCCCGGCCAAAGAAAGCAAAGGCCGCCATTTTCGCCGGAAAGGTGTTGTTGACTTTTGTTTTTCGGTCGTCAGAGGCCATTACTGATAGAATTTGCTAAATCTTGAGAAACTATCAATTGTTTTCCGATATCGTGAAACGCCGGAACGGCTGCGTGTCGCAATCAAGAACAAACGACATAGAAAATTGAGTAATGGAGCCATCTTGCTCCACAACAATGCCCGGCCCCACGTCACTGATGTGGTCAATACAAAACTGGTAAAGTTCAAGTGGGAAACGCTGCAACATCCGCCATGCAGCTCAGACCTGTCGCATTGCGACTTCCACATTGTGGGGCAACCTAAATAACATCTCAAGGGAACCAGATTCGTGTGGGACGATCACGTGAAAGAGTCAGTTGCAGATTTTTCGAAGCAGCAACCCAAGGAGTTTTGTGAGACGGGCATCACACGACTCGTTAGTCAATGGGACAAACATCTAAATGCTCATGGTGACTATTTTAAATCAAGTACCCCGTTTGTCATATATTCGCATTGGCTCACTGTCATTTGTCTCACCCTCGCACATTTTGCAGAACTGCTTTCTATACGTGCTCTCTGGTGCGACTATAATTTCAGTGCAGTTACTCATGATACAGCACCGTTGACAGCTACTCCTGCGTAATACATTGGAACAAATGACAGCGTCATTGAGATTTTTCTCTGGCCATTGCATATGTACTAGAATGTAAACGTGGTTCTTGAGTGGCAAAGTTTCATTAAGATATTTGTCCTCAATTTGTTCATTTCATGGCTTTTGCATTTTTCATATCAACGGCATGCACTGCTCTGCTGGTTTCGAACTGATATAGTTCTAAAGTTCGTGTGATGTTTTCTTTACTCATTAAATAGAGAAAACAGATGGAAGCATTGATGTCAATTATTTTGGACTAAATTATTGGCACCCATACGGGTATATCTTTTATTAAAAAAATACGTATTTTACTTGTTTTCACAGTGCGTAGCGTTCAAGAATTCGCTTGCAGCATCTTTGGCAATGGCAATGCAATTATTATTCGTATATTGGATCCCTCGACAAATTGTTTAAGAGGAAGCTTTAGCTCTGACCCAGCTCCAATGCGACCTATTCAGATACACGTAAAACGCAGAAACGCTTTTCTGAGAAAAACCCTGGATCACTTTTATTAAAATTAGTTGCATTTGCGAGGGAAAGTTAACTTCTAGTGTCTGTTGGAAGCGGAATTTTGATTTAAGGCCTAAATTTTGCTTTATTAAAATTGGAAAAATATAAAAGCACGACGTTTACGATGTAATAGCTCTGCATCAAGAACAGATATCCCGGTTCTGTAAACAACATCTATTATAACAGTCAGAGCGGAAAAATTTGGTATGTCAATTTGTATCTTAGGTGAATTCGTTACGTTGTGTACAAGGGTTCTGCAAAAGCCGTATTTCCATAATAATAAATTTTTGTAAAGTTCATGTGTAGCATATCAATTTTGTCCGCTGTAGATGTACTGTTAGATGCAACTCACAGAATTGTGATATCATTTTTTATTGTTGAATTACAGAATTTTAAACTTGATAGTTTTGTTTTCTGGAAATTTATGATTTTGGCCTATATTCAATAAGGAATTGACAGCGTAAATGAAAAACTTGAAACCAACAGTCCGTGGAATTTAAGTTTTTCTTTTAAGTGCAACAAACCGCGTGAAATTTGGTGCAGTGGTTGTCGAGAAAAAGGAATTCCTCTTCTAGATGTATTTAGATCGCAGCACCCGAGCTATAGCTTCCTCTTAAGGAGGAGGCCGAGCTGCAACGTGAGCCGCCCCCCCCCCCCCCCCCCCCGAACGATATTTCTGGCTACGCCACTGGCTGGATTAAATGGCATATCGGCGGCACTGGTGCAACGGAATTTTGAAGCTCTTTCTATTAACGCATTATGCTCATTTTTATTAACGGTTTCTTAGAACACGCAGTCATGCCAGAAAGTTTGAACACCGCTATTGTAAGGACAATGTTCGAGGGAGGTCATAAGAACGCTGTTGAGAACTATCGAACGATCTCTGTTTTGCGAATCCTATTCCAAATATTGAAGAAATTTCTATTTGAATGCATCATGTCCTTCTTAAACAAACTCGCTTTCCTTTCAAACCGTTAATATGGTTTTATTACAGGAAGCGCACCATACATCTTCTGGAGGAATTTGCAGACGCGGCATTTGTAGCCAGCATTTGAGGAAAACTCATTTACCTGTGCTCTCTTTTTAAATGTTAAGAAAGCATTTGGTACAATTAACCATAGTATTTTTTTACAAAAACTGTACTTACTAGGCTTTCGAGGTGCCTTTTATGCCATTATCAAGAATTTTTTGAGCGGCCGTTCTCAAATTGTTAGTTCAAATAGCCAATCAGAGTATAGTAGCAAGCCGCCTGTGAAGGCTGGTGTACCACAGGGATCCATTTTATCCCCATTACTCTTTAATATATTTACATATGACTTGAGCACAATAACTTCTAAGTGTTTAATATTTCAGTACGCGGACAACACTGTTTTGCTCACAAGACATATTAACTACGAGACAGCAGTTAATGTGTTGCAGGAAAACAAATTATGTAATGAAATCGTTTGCTGAGAACGGAATTTCAGTGAACACAAAGAAACTCAAAATAATATATTTCAGAAATCCTTTCAAGACAGCCCTTATAGGACACACAAGTATTTTTACACGATCCCGATTCACTCTCTTGTCGTTGCGATTCCGCTGTATATGTAAATTCGTTCAAATATCTCGGTGTGGTTTTCGATAGCAGTTTACCATGGCATGACCATTTGGCTTACGTTTCTGCCAGGCTACGGAAGGTTTCATGGTTACTCTTTAATATGAGATCTTTCGCACCAATGTCCGTGAAGAAAACTATAATTTGTGCATTTACCGTGTAGTGTTCTTAGATATGGAATCACCTTATTTGCGTCATGTCCTTCTCGGTGGCGTTGCCGAATCGATAGCATCTTAAAAAACATGTTAAAAAGCGTTGCGTATAATTGTAACATGCCATCCGGGGCGGATATTTTCCGGTTCTTACGTCTTCCCTCATTACATTCTTTCTTCGTACAAACTGTTGTTCATCGCCACTTTTGGAATTCAGGCTCTTTAGTTGAATATAAAACTTATCGGAAGTTGCGAAAAATCATTCGATACCGCGCAGCTTAACAAGGTGTGGAAAGGCAAGGTGTGCTTATGTGCCTGTTATTTTTAAAGGGTTACCAGAAGAACTTTTTGCTGTAGCCTCCATACGTAACCTAAAGATGCATTTGAGAACATTGTGTTGATTGTTGTATTCGTTTATAGTTGTGCTTTAGAGTACGACATAAATTTTGTTGTTTTTTTCCTTAGAGTTGTCACTGGTGTCCTTGATACTAGTTTTGTGACTGCTTTGTTTTTCTACTTCTTCACGGGAAGATATCGTTCGTTTCAATCTGTTCTGTTTGTTGTTGCCATTTTGTTACATCTGCCGTAACTGCTGGGCCCAGTCTCTCAAGCCTCCTTTTGGCTTTGACGGGCCTGAACCTCTCTGTTCCTCTAGAAAGTGGCAATTATTATTATTATTATTATTATTATTATTATTATTATTATTATTATTATTATTATTATTATTATTATTATTATTATTATTATTATTAAAAACATGCCGCATGGGTTACCTGCCTCTGCTAGCACTCTGCTTTTGGCGCGGGACAGCGCGCAGTTTCGGCAAGCTTCACGCGACGCGGCAAGATAAAGCGCCCACCCAGCCGGCGGGCTTCGAAATTGCAAGCGCTACGCTTGTTCGCCGGTGAACTTCACCGCGTCGAGGTGCCGGCGGCGTGGCCCTCCTGGCAAAGTGATTACTCCACTCGCCTTCTTGACGGCTCTGGAGTCAACGGCGGTAAACAGTTCGGGCACTGTTTACCGGGCACTTTGGCGGGTACAGCGGTATTGGCTGACATTTTGCTCAAATAACAGGTTCTCATATTGTTCCTTGCCAGCTTTTCAATATTGTCTAAGATGTCTAACGACAACTTCAAAAGATGTCAAAATCAATTGCCTGGCGAAAGGAAAATGCAGACCTGTGCTGAACGCGAATGTTCTTACCATCTACGTCAAGCTTGCTCAGGTATCGCGTGTAACACTTTTTCTACCAGTGGGATAGCCGAAGCGTGACGCTTCCATGTGTAAAAGGTGCTGAGTGAGCACAAAACAGGCAGGTTCCGCCTCTCAGTCAGACGTGCCAGTTCAAGGCGGAACTAGCCAAACGCTTTTGGCCCTAATCGACGAAATTAGGGACGTAAAAGGAAACTTGGAATCACTGCCCGCTCGTCATGCTCAGGTCGATTATTGGCTGCTGTGTAATGCTGCATGTGTGAAGGCGTCGAAAACTGTCTCCCACCTCGAAGGTTCAATAACGTTTTTGTATAAATAGTACGACGTAACAAGAGAACGATTGAAATCTTCGGAGGTGGTCATGCTGGCTCGAGACAAAGAAAATCATGAGCTCAAGACAACGGCTCACACACGCAGCACTTCTGAAGCAGTTACGCCAAAAACAAGATGGTTCGGAACAATGCAGAAGAAAAAACTTAGAAATTCATGTTTTGCCAGCGCAGCGAAATGAGGATCTTAAATCTGAGCTATGTTGTCTTGCTTAGACGTTGGAACTGCGTCACTTCTCAAGTGGCGATGTCATCGCCATACACCACCTCCCTGTGAGGTCTGAGTCAATTCCCATGGTCCTGGTCTGCTTCGCGACCAGGACCATGGGAAATAGCCGGGAAAGCTGGTTCAAGGCACGTGACAAACTTCGGTAGTTCTATGAAGCTAACTTGCTCCCAATGCTGTTTTTAAATCATAACCTTACCCAAGACAGCCGCGAGTGGTTTTAGCTTGCAAGTTCTTGCAAGCCAAAAAGTTTGAGTTTGTCTGGGTGACGGATGGCAAAGCCTACGCAAAAAAGAAAGAATAAACCTCGTTCCTTATTCGCTTGAAGTTTGAAGAGGACGTTGAGAAAACTGAATTAACCAATTCCTAGTGACTCCAACTGTTTCAATTGAATTTCCAAACTGAAAGATGTCAAAGCCAATTTTGGCCCAAACTTCGGGTCAAACATTTCTTTGGTTAATATAAATATTCGCAGCTTACGCAAGTATTAAGATGAATTTAAACCTATTGCAGAGGATGAAGTTGGATTCGTTGATGTTTTTGTAGTCACTGAATTTTTTGTTCCTTGTTCACGTATTGATTTTTTTTTGTGTTGAACGGTTGCAGTGCTAGTTTCACGGCGCATTCGCAACGCCAAGGTAGTGAAATCGCTGTTTTTCTAAATGACCGGTGTTCCTCGTTCTGAGCATATCAATAACAAAGTTGAAGTTATTGATGTTACAAAATATAATGTCCTGGCAGCTGGCGATTTCAATGTTCCATCTATTGTTTGGGATTCTTCTCGCCCGACATCCGTGCCTTTATCATCCCCTCGCTGTGATGTGCTGTTCTTCGTTATCGAATTTCTTGGAATAAAGCAGTTTAATACGGTTCCAAATTCTGCTGGCAATGTTTTAGATCTGATTGTGGCTATTTTCTGCGTTGCTCACTTTTCTGTTGCTATTAGCGGTTTGGTTCCTGTTCACCATTGGCATGCTCCGCTCAAATTCGCAATTTTTCTAGAGGCGATCCATGGGTTGGGCGAGCATGTTCGCTCATTTGTATTTCCAAACGGCCACTATCTAGGTGTTTACCACTACTTGAATGATGCCGACTGGTCTGAATTGCCACAGATATCAACAAAGCAGTTAGCATCCTTACTGATAATGTAAAATGTGCTTTGGAAGCATTTATTCCCTGCAAAGAGTTTTGTCCTGCTCGCTATCCTACGTGGTTTTCTAAGGAATTACCTGTTCCACTCCATAAAAAGCTAAGGTGCCATAGGAAGTTCAAGAAAACAGAATAATCGGAGTGGTACAAAAAATTTAGTTTCTTGCGAAGCCAGGTGAAATGCGTAATGCGTAGAGACAGTGATGCGTACGTGAAGTCTGCCAGAGAGCGCATAGAATGGGGGGGAGGCGATCTAAAACGTTTCTGATCCTACGTAAAAGATTACAGTTGTGAGTGGGCTGAGAGTAATGTCATAAATCATCCATCTCGTGGCATTCTTATAAACTTGCGCCAATGCATTCGCTGAACATTTTCCCTCAGTTTTCCTAAATAGAGCGCATGCCCCTAGCTCTGGTGACTGTCTGGATAGCTTCAGTGGCCACTTGAGCATTTCAAGTTTTACAGAACATGATATCGCTGCGGCCACAAATAACTTGGAACGAAAGCATTCTCTTGCTTGCGACCGCATACCAAGTTTTGTTATCAAAGGCTGTTCTTCTATCTTTGTTCCTCTCTTTACATACATATTTAATCTTGCTTTGCGTACAAGTGTCTCCTTCTTCTTGGAAGAATGCAATAGTCGTGCCAGTTGACAAAAGTGTCAGCATGAGCGACATGAAAAATTATCACCCCGTGTCACTCTTGTCTCCGTTTGCCAAAGTGTTCGAAATAGCTATGTTTACACATCTGTCGTTTTTTTAAGCATGACAATAGTGTATACAAACATGGATTTGTTCATAGTAGGTCTGTGGAAACAAACCTTGTTTCTTTTCTTGATGCTGCAGGAATGGCTGTTGCGAACCGAAGACAATAAGACACCATATACGTCGACTTGTCAAAAGAATTTGATGTTGTGTCTCATGATCTTCTTATCCATAAACTTCAGTTACGCCGTTAGTACTAGCCTATGCACGCTTATTAATGACTAACTGTCAATTCGGTTAAATAATGTTCGCGTTGGTGCTAAGTACTCTTTGCCTTATGAATCGACTTCCGGTGTCCCGCAAGGGTCGATCTTAGGTCCATTATTTTTCAATATCTTTGTTAATAACCCTGAAGAATGTGTGCGTTATTCATGCCTCCTTTTATACGCTGAGGATATTAAACTTCACCGTGAAATAGAATCAGAGCAGGATTGTGAATTACTACAGGAAGATGTTAATTCTGTTGCGGAGTGGTGTTCTTCCAACTTTTTACGCAATAATCCAACTGACACAGTTGTCGTTTCCTTTTATCGCAATATGTGCCCTTTATTACACTAATACTCACTTGATAACATTTCTTTGAAAGTATCGAGTTGTACGAGCGACTTAGGAACACTGGTTGACTCCCGACTAGCCTTCGAAGAACATGGTTCGAGCATCGTTAATGTATCCTACAGGAAGTTAGGCCTCATATCAAGGATATGAGGCCTAACTAAGAAGTGTACAAATGTAAACTGCGTTATTCTCTTGTATGCTTCTTTTGTCCAATCAAAGTTACAGTTTAGTTTTGTTGTATTGAACTGTATTAATTTGACCAATGTTGCTTAAATTGAATGTGTTCAGCGAGTTTCATTCGTATTCTGTACGATCGATTTCTCGGACGCCGTGTATTTTATTATTTTATTGTTATTTTAATATTAGACCCTTAGAAATAAGGCAGGAATACCGTGATGACTTATTTTTGTACCAGCTAATCCACAACCACTTCTCCTGTCCACTGTCTGCTGTGACGTTTTGCGTGCCTCGCCCTAACCTGCCTAAGCCTAGCATTTTTCACGTGAATTCCTCTTGCGCTTCTAGCACTATAAGACGTCTTGTAACACAAAAAAATAACCTGTGTGATGATCTCAACATATTCAGTTCTACTATTTGCCCATTATCTGACTTCTGTCTCTGAATAATTCAATTTTTGTTGCACTTTGTACTAGCGTTGTTTAAGATATTCTGTTTTGTTTTTCGGTTTTATGTTCTTTATGCAACACAAGTGCACCAATATTAAGGCGTAAAGCTGTTCTTGGGCACATTAGCAAAAATAAATAAGTAAATAAAAAACTTGCTATAACGATTTACACATGCTGAATGCCTATGTTTAAGAATCGATGCTTCACAATTTCCTCATAATCTGCTGGCCATCTACCGCCCGCCATTGCACTGTGCAGGCCGTTGTGTACTAGAATTAGATGTTTTACGCCAATTTATCGGTGAAGAGCACATGAGCATTGCCAGCGATCTGAATATCGATACTCATTGTCCAGGTCGAGTTCTGGTATCAGATTACTTATCAGATACGTATCAGATTACTTACTGTCAGTGTTTGGTTTGAAAGACACAATAACGATACCCTCGCGCTAAGAAATCGTTAATGGTAAAATGGACCCATGCTTGTTTTGACCACATTGCTCTACGGGCTCCAAATTGCAACACACCTTCATGTGTGATTGTACAACGTCTGGGTAAGCGCGATTTTACGGCATGCGGTTTTTCTCAAAGCATCACACCTTCTGAATCTCGAAGTACCACACCAGGTATTCCAGCTAAGAAATCACGGGTGAATATGGTGGATCACCGCAAGTTGGACGATATAGTTGAACCATTTGATTGGTCGTCGATATAATCTCTGGTTGTGCAATTGGAACTAACAAGAGAGCTCTGGGATATGATAAATAGTTTCGAAAAATCTTGTACAAAAGTTGTTACGTGCAAGCTCTGAAAGAATTACAACTGGTTAACCCAAGAAGTCCTGCAGGCAATGGCTGCTCGAGACACACTTTGAAAGCGGTTAAGGCATACGAAAGATAATTCTGCACTTCGAGCTGAATACACAATTGCCACAAGCAAGGTGGTCGCTCGAAAAACAATACGCGATACTTCCAACAACAGTGAAAATTATGTAGTAAAAGCGCAGCTAAAAGGTTAGTTCCTTTCGCGAAATGCGAACCTTATTGTGTAATTGTAATTGCAAGACTTGCTAATAAAATTATTATTATTATTATTATTATTATTATTTCCTTGCACACCGCACAAATCTGCTGAAAGGAAACGGACAGCGCAATATCCCTGACTAATGATTGCGAACCGTTGGCTCAACGCGAAAATAAAATGAAAATTAGAAAAATACTACAAGCTAGAGATGACAAGTACAGAAGCGGTCAAAGCTCGCTATCAATTTTCCAGAGAGAACATGCACTTAATAAAACATCCTACAGAAAGTGTGTTCTTGTATGTGTTTTGCGGGCTTCATTCAGGTCTGGAATATGTATGTAGCGTGCATTGAGCAACTGAAAGCTGCAACGAGAATTTCGCAGCGTGGTCTACGTTTCTTTTCTTTCACAATTTGTCGCTGAATATTATATCTCAGAAGTTAAATAATTAAAAGTCATTAATTACGTGTTTAGGTGACATACAAAAAATAGCGTGACTGGCTCCAAGCGATGGAAAACATTGTCTTTGTTCTATGCAACTACGTGGCGCTCGCATACATTTAAACTATGAAACAAGTTGCGTGGGACACCCTGCACGTGCAGAGAGGCAATGCGAGTTGTACCCATGACTCCTTCTAACTCGTTATATGCGGTTTTTGCAGCCATGTGCGAACTAGAAGGCGCGATGCAACTTTTCGAACGCTAAAAAAAAAACTGTTTTTAAGAAGCGCTTAATCTGCATGCTCAAGCTCATGCTTATCTTGGGCACACACAATTTGGTGAAAGCGAAAGTACGAAACGCTGGGTTAGTCGGCATTAAGAAAGGCGCGAGCGCATAATAACGACTGGAGTTTACACTCCAGTTTACACTCCAGTCGTTAGTATGCATATTACCATATATTACACTGCACACACATCTGTAAAAGAAAATAAAAAATAAGCAGTCGAGCAATTAACTTGTGCAGCATCACAGATGGCCTCGCAACACGTATGTCGCCGGGCCTGCGAATAAAGAAAGTTTCGGCGATCTCCGGTGCAGTACTTATCTTCGTCACTCGATCAGATGTTCCTGCCTGACAGCTACGGCTTCCATTGGCACTCTTTGCAATGCAGGGATAAACGAGAAGACGGCTGCGCTTTCGAGGAAGCTCTGCGATCCGTTAAACGGTTTTTCGAACATCACCCGATGTGAACGATGTACCGCTTCCGAAAGGGGCTGTGGTACACTGCACCTTTCCCGCTTGCGGCCAACCGGTGTTTTGCATTAGTGCCAATCTGGCGCGCCCACTTCAGCCTTTCTTCCTGCTGCTGTGCAGATCCGACTTATTCCTTGCTGAGAAGACATCTACGCCGTGCCAGTTTCCTACCTTCTTGATGTTGTGTGACTGCGGCACTGTGTGCAAGTAAGCGATTTCCAGCAACGAACTGGCTTATCGACAGCGATGCTTGTGTCAACGGTTACTTGTGTGCAATATCGATCTGTTCATTAAGGAAATGAATAACTCAGCATAAATAAATACAGGTTCAGTCATTTTGGCACTGCAGCAACTTATTTGTTGTGCCCAACAATATTTGTGTCCAATAAATTACTCTAACCCGCCATTTCACCACTGCGCCAGAATAGACCAACTTCTACATAGCCTACCTGTAAGTAGAAGTGTCAGGAGGAAGTGGCCCAAGTAGTTTGCTTGGAAGCATTCTTCATAGCCGTCATCGGTAAGCTGCATCCTGTCTGTGAATAAAGCACAAGTGTTTGCCCGGTTTATGGAGTGTAGATAATTTTTGCTATATTTCTCAAGAGTTTAGCAAAGCGTGGTTATTTCATGCACTCAGTTTGTCGGTTTCTTGTTGACCAACTTCAGTTTATTCGCGTCTTATATAAGTCCATATAATATCGCTCAAACTTGCCCTTTAAGCACATTTATTTGTTTGTCCTGCAATTCGTTTGCACCCTCGCTGTAGCACTAGGTGTGTTCTTGCCCGTTTAGCATGGCGTTTTTTCATAACCTGCTCCGCTTTTCGAGCACATAAACGGTTGGTTATTAGGTAAGTGAATTAGGCACATCGAGGGCGCTTGCTGTACGTGAGCTAGCATTCTTGGATATGAACAGCTAGATGCGCAACTATCCATATGGAAGGACGCGCTCAACAAGAAGTTGTTTAAAACTCAATATCCTTCGTCAACTTTATAACTGCAAATTTTGTCGTTAAATACCAGTAGTCCCAGCCATGTGCTCGATCATCGCCGATCGTATTAGAAATATATACACGATCATGAGAATGACAGGAAAGAATTTGCTCAAAATATTTTAAATGAAAGAACATTTTTTGTACTTTAGAGAGCCATTTGAATTTTCCCAAACGGCGCCACACCAGGTGGAAGAAAGAACTTGGCAAAAATCGACTATGTCTTTCGTTGCCACAAAACTTGCATTATTATAGCTAACAGACATGATGTTTTATTGGAAAATATTTCAGACACCACTTTATAATTTTATTTTTCTAATTTTATCATAAAATGAAAGGAATGTCGCATTTTAAAACGTTATATGCAAAAGAAATAGTTTGATACGAAAGCCCAAACATACGTTCATAGAAATGAGCACAAAGCATATTCATTTATCTATATTTATTACGATACCCTCATGGCTTCGGGACGTCATAGAGGGGTATTGTCTATACAGGGTGTCCCAACTTTCATGCACAAAGGTTGAAAAAATATGCCGCACAGCTCGACAGAAGTGAAGTAACGTTCTTTGCCGTAGCTTGGAGATACTCAGGCTATTTTTTGCATTCTGGTTAATTACATAATTAGTCTAAGTTCATCATCTTCTCAAATGGTATATTTAAATGAAACGTGCCAATGAGAAAATTGTAGAGCAAGTTGAAAAACTCCCGATAAAGCTTTTTTGTTGCTCAATACGTGCAGCGCAAATGTGTTTTTCCCCAAGCATGAAATAAGCCCGCGAATACATGCAGAGTGCTTCGAGTGGCCAGTCGCGCTACAGTTTTGCGTGAATTTTACGCGCTTTTTTCACGTTTGGAAAAACACTTTTATGTAGCAGGTATTGAGCAACAGAAAGCTGTACCGGGAGTTTTTCTTGTTGCTCAACAATTTTCTCATTGATACTTTTCCTCTAATTATACTATTTGAGAAGTTGATTAATTAATTTTGGCTGAATATGTAATTAGGCGGAATGTAAAAAAATAATCAGAGTATCTCAAAGCGACATTATCTTGGTTCTGTCCAGCTACGTGACCTTTGCGTATTTTGCAATCTTGGTGGTTGCGTATATTCTGCCAAAATTGTGCCTCAATTTTACTCAACCGCCGCGCAATACCACACTCAACTTGGA
This sequence comes from Dermacentor variabilis, assembly GCF_050947875.1. Classification (NCBI taxonomy): domain Eukaryota; kingdom Metazoa; phylum Arthropoda; class Arachnida; order Ixodida; family Ixodidae; genus Dermacentor; species Dermacentor variabilis. The sequence goes on from NW_027460291.1 coordinate 35,057,332, forward strand.
AAACAGCATTTTGGCCTATGCTCACGCATCCTATACTTACGCGTCCAGCCTTTATTTTATACGCTACTTCCTGCGCTAGATTCCGCCTAACCGCCATGCAGGCAGCAACCTCCAAGCAAAGCCTCACCAGCTTCTACAGCGTCGAAGCAGTTGAAATCCGGATCAGCGTACGTTGCAGAACGCGTTCGCGCATGGCTGAAAATCTCCACTTGTCCGCTCACGAGCGCGTAACTTCATACCAAGCGAAATAACGTGAGAAATACTTGCACAAGATACCGGTTTTAGTTAATGAACCAAGAAGCTGTTGAAGTTGTGAACCAGGTAACCGCACGCAGATTACCCGTTAAAATTTTGAACCGCGGAGGCCGAGGTCGCGTAGGGGGTCCGACATGCTGAACATTATCTTGCGTTTAGAAACGCTAAAAGACAGACTTGATACTGCAGAGTATTATATATAATTCAAAATAATTTCGTGCTCTTTGTCATGTAAAAGAAAAGCACTCTGATAAAGGAGGGAGAAAGATTGTCGGTTAAAATTGAAGTTAATATGGCATCTCTATTTATTTTTTATTTGCGATGCTGCCAGTCTCAGTGACACCAAAGCATGTGGGCATTGTATTAGACAGTTTTACAAAAAGAAACAAACAGGTCATGCTAAATGGTACAGTAAAAGAAAAAAAAAGAAAAGAGAAGCAGCTTCCTGAACTGCTGCAGAAATAACCAATGACGATGTGAAATACAATGCTTTTGGTTGGAATAGCAATATTGCTCTAACAAATATAGCATATTACTAAAATTTATATAAAATTAGCGAATAAATGACTCATGTAAGGTTAGAGAAGATATACAGCTAACAGATAACAGCGCAGAAGTGACAAATTTGGGGCTTGAAATGCAAAAATTCCACGCGCAGAAATGAGTATTACAGTTGAGATGTTTGGGTGTGTTAAGTGGCGTCTTCTTTGTTTGGTGTCTCCAGTAGGTTGATCTACGATGAAAGTAATGGAGAGGAAACTATGTCTGAGTGGAGCAGATTTAATTCGTTGATCGCACGTGGGAAAAGTGAAAACTTGAACGTGTCATTGCGAACACTGGTACTGGTTTAGTGTAAATGGGTGCTTTTTTCGTGATAGGCCTGACGCAGACAAAGTAACGTACTTAGGCGGGCCTATCTTACAACTGCCGGGCATTAGTTGGTAGATGAACCTCACAGCTTTTCTTTGCACCTTTTCTAGTTTTGATATGTTAGTTGATGTGTGCGGAAACCATAGGCCCTATAACGTAAAACTATTCCAATCTCCTGACGTCAAACTTGCGTAACCACCGACGCAAGCACCGGGTGGTCACCCGCAGGGTTGTCTGAACAGACCAATCAAACGCTCTCCTCGTTCACAGGAGGTCACTTTTGTTTGCTTGAAAAACGAATAACATTGCCTGCACACGCGGCTTGTCGTATCTAATTGGCTGACAAGAGGCGAGGAGAATGCTCAAGTGAAGAGGGATTCACTGGGGCAGAGCCAGTGCACTGAAAATCGATAACCGGATGAAGAGGGTGGTGCCTGCGTCTGCGATTGGTCGACTTTCCCTTACTTAGCTTGTAGTGGCTGGTCGAAAATCACGGCGGCATGCAACGGAACCTTAAGAATGACGCTTAAACTGACCCTCAGCAAAGAAGAGGTGGCAGAATGAGGTGGTAAACGTGCTGAAAGGGCTCGAAAACGTTACACGGCCACGCAAGAAGTTTTATTATACGTAAATACATCCATGCTCTCCGGCAGGTGCGAGTAGCCAGCGTCTCAGCGATCGGCGGCAGCTATCTTTTATTCCTTTCGGGACGGGACAGCCTGCGGCTATTCCGAAGAAAATTCAATTTTGTTCGGCATATTAATGCTTCTTTATCGCGTACACGTCACTTTGACGCGGTGAGTTTGTGCGCTTTTGTGATGTCGCGTGACAGGCAGGTGAAGTGGGTGCAGCCCGAAAACGTTTTACCAATAGCCGAGGGCTAATGGCGAAAAGTGGTCGAATCAGAAATAACTGTTTTTCTTTTTTCTGTCAAATCACGCATTATCAGTGTGTACACATCATATCAGATGGGGAGGTATCGCGGTTTTCGTTACGTCGCGTGACAGACAGGTGAAGTGGGCGTGGTCGAAAAAGTTTTTGACCACTCGAGGAGGGCTGATAGCAGAATTGCAATAGAAAAGTTTGGAATAGTTTTACGCTATAGCGCCCCAGATGATGTGAGCGTATTCTAAGACGGTGCGAACAAAAGTTACATAGGCTAGTAGTCTGGTGTGCTTCGGTGCAAGGCGTAAACATCGTCTAAGAAAAAAAAGTTTGCGTAATGTGACTGAGGTAAAACTCAATATGTAAGTTCCATGAAAGGTCAGAAGAGAATGTGAAACCTGGGTATTTGTGGTTATTTACTTTATTCAGGCAAGTGCCACCGTGAGCGTAAGAAAATTCCGAGGGCTTGTTGTTTGTTGTAAAGGACATGCATACAGATTTACTGGTGTTAACTGACATTTGCCATTCTTTACACCAATTGGACTTTAGAAGGAGACAGTGGGCTGACGACAGCATTTCTTGCAGGGCAGGTACTATTCTTGTTTTCCTTAGAAGCACCGCGGTGGATTTCGTCGCCCTCTGTGGCGATTTGCTGAACTCGAGAGTGTTCGCAACTACGGGGCTGGCGGATTCTGCGGGCACGGAAATACACGGATTACTAAAATACGAATAGAGAGCGATCAGCCGGGAAAAATCCCCTGCATCGAGGGAATGCAGCAAACGGAACCATCAGAGAATCATCAGAAGAGAATCATCTAATTGCACGGTGCTTCAGCAAAATCTCACGCATGCAGTGGTGCCTCGAGTCCGTTGGCGCTCCGTGCATATTTTTTCTTTCTCTTCGCTCAGCGCCCTGTGCCAGATATCAAAACTTCTCACATGCACAGTGTTTTCACTTTCTTTTCGTTTTGAAGCAAAGCAAGCGTGCAAGGAACTAAATTCTTTATGTTTGTGACAGCTAAATATGAAGTCCGAAGAAGTGGATTCACAAGACTGAGAACATTTCTGCTTCACTCGAACGATGTCTTGCACCTCCGGCAGAGCTCATAATTTTTTACGATTGCCGCATGTCGGAGTGCTGTTCACTTGTGCGTACCTAGTTGGTGAGCCATATAGGGCACGACACCGCATGCAACACCATGCTTACCCCACGTCTATTTCTGAAGGTGCTCATGTGCTGCCTATCGCCTGGTTCGTGCTCTTCCCTTGAGCTTCTGCCACAGCCCAGCACCCTATGCCTTCACGAGGCAGGCGACTGCATCGTTGGATGGCCTACGGACCCGCCGACACCCCCGGAAATCCCATACCCAGCCCGGATTCTTCTCCTGGCCTGGCAACCCCTATCATCGATTACGTCACCGATCACGCATTCAGAGCACAGGCTACTTAAGGCGCAGCAACTAATCGACCACTTGGGGTACGACAGCGCATGCAACACCATGCTTACCCCACGTCTATTTCTGCATTTGCTCATGTGCTGCCTATCGCCTGGTTCGTGCTCTTCCCTTGAGCTTCTGCCACAGGCCAGCACCCTATGCCTTCACGAGGCAGGCGACTGCATCGTTGGATGGCCTACGGACCCGCCGACACCCCCGGAAATCCCAGACCCAGCCCGGATTCTTCACCTGGCCTGGCAACCCCTATCATCGATTACGTCACCGATCACGCATTCCGAGCACAGGCTACTTAAGGCGCAGCAATGAATCGACCACTTGGGGCACGACACCGCATGCAACACCATGCTTACCCCACGTCTATTTCTGCAGGTTAGTTACCTCCGCTACTCAGCCGAGTACCGGAGTGACAACCGTTATCTTGTTGCGGTGTCGTGCCCCTACGACCCCGATTGGAACCGTGCTATTCGCATGTGTACGGATGCTGTTGCCTTCAATTTGCTATACCACCTGCTATTGATTATTTCTGGTGTCGTTGAGCTGAACCCCGGTCCTACCAAAGAAATTCTGGCTGTCATAACTAAACTCAAAGAATGCCAAGATAATATGCGGACCGAACTTAATGAACTAAAGACCGCTCAGTTAACACAGGACAAAACGCTCACAGAAATTAGCAACCGGCTAGCCGCACTGGAAATCGCACACCCGAAAACCAATCCCGACCCAGCTGCCCACGAGGCAATTCAAATCAGGCGTGACATCGCGGTTCTTAAAGCGGCTAGCAACGACACTAACAATCGAATGCGCAGGAACAACCTTCTGTTTCTTGGTTTCGATGACACAGAAAAAGAAACTTGGCAAGAGTCTGAAAAAAAGATCCTAAAACTTTGCGCTGACACTTTTAAACTGCAATTGGACTGAAACGCCATTGAACGTGCGCACCGCTTAGGCAAATATGGTAACGAAAAGAAGAGACCAATTATTGTAAAGCTAAATCACTACAAGACTAAAGAAAACATTCTTGCTTGCGGCCGCCAACTGAAAGGAACTGACTATGCTATCAGAGAAGATTTCGCTCCCTCTACTCGCAACGCGCGCTCCAAATTAATCCAGTTCATACGCCCTCAAAAATGTGCCTTTAAACTTTCCGTTGACAAACTTCACGTAGGCAATAAGTCATATTTTTATGACACTGCAACCGATGCTGTCCTAGAATGCGCAAAACCCCCTGCATTACTACCTTACGCACATCAGTCGCGTGATAAGGCTGATACGTACAGCGAATGACACAGACTAAACAACTAAGGTCGTTCAAGCAACCGTTCATCTTTGTCAGTAAATGTAAACATTGGTTTCACGAACATCAGAAGTGTAATTCCGAAACGTGAGCAGCTACATGGTTTTATCACAGACATCGACGCAGACCTAATTCTTCTCACCGAGACATGGCTGACTGACAACATCAAAGATTGTGAAATTTTCCCCTTAAATCAGAATTTCACGCAATACCGTCATGACCGCAAGGAAAGGAGAGGAGGCGGCGTCCTTATAGCAGTGAACAACAACCTATCGTCCTCACTCATCTGCCATGATTCCAATTTAGAACTAACAAGGGTATGTGTACATAATTCCTCGATTAAATCAGTATACGGCATTTGCTATAGACCACCAGGCAGTCATCCGCTTTTTTGTGATCACCTTCGCAGTTCCCTTACAAACATAAAAGATAAATTCCCCGATGCGCCTATTTTTTCTTTTCGGTGATTTTAACTACCCTCACATCAATTGGGCCCTCCTTTCAGTAACTAATGAGTCGCCATTGAATGAATCCAAACAATTCCTAGACTTGGAACTAGACTTCAACCTCCATCAAACAATAACCAACCCCACTAGAGGCGATAACACAATTGATCTTTTACTCACCAGCTGCCCTGATGACATATCAAGTGTGAAAATACTGCCCGGGATTAGCGACCACAACCTTCTTCATGTATCCCTTTCTATACCACTAAAAAGAAGATCACCTACGAAGAAATTAATCACCGACTATAATAGAGGAAACTTTCAGCTAATCAATCATGAACTCACTCGCGTTTATGAACACTTCGAAAAGTCCTACGCTACCCGTTCTGTGAATGCGAATTGGGAACTCTATAAAAACACGTTGCTGAGCTTAAAAAACAAATATATCCCTACAATCATTATTAAGTCTGACTCAAATAACCCATGGTTTAACAAACACTTAAAATCACTACTTAACCGAAAAAAACGCGTCTACAGAACCGCCAAAAGTAAAAATAGTCCTGAAGCATGTGAGCGACATCGCCTCTGTGAGACTGAATATATTAAAGCAATAAATGAGGCCAAGTACAAATTCTTCTCTGTTGACCTGATTACAATGCTTCGCTCAAACCCAAATAAATTCTGGCGTGTCATCTCCACGAAACAACAAACTAACGAAATAAATCTCGTTGACTCAGATGATGAATTAAGAAGCCCTAATAATTCCGCAGCAGCCCTAAATCAATTCTTCACGTCAGTATTTCACGTCCCTAATCCCTGCACTATGGAACCTTTACCAAGCTTCTCGGCAAAAACAATGCCTAAAGTGCAAATAAACCCGGATGGCATATCTAATCTAATTCGCTCTCTTAAAATATCATCCTCGGCTGGCTGCGACGAGATAAACACCAAATTACTTAAAGGTACTATAACTCTTTCTACAAAATTTTTGTACCTTATATTTAATCAATCTTTAAACACAGGAAACGTTCCCGACGATTGGAAAAAAGCGAAGGTAATCCCCATTTTTAAAGCAGGAAGGCGCGATAACCCTACTAATTACGGTCCGATCTCTCTAACCAGTGTCCCATCTAAGCTCCTTGAGCACATTATAGCATCTAACTTAATGGATTACCTAGAATCAATCAATTTTTTTTACCCCTTACAACACGGTTTTCGTAAATGTTTGTCTTGCGAAACTCAACTTGCCGAATTTACCCACGACCTACTACTACACATGGACGATCACCTCCAAATAGATGCAATTTTTCTAGATTTTTCTAAGGCCTTTGACCGCGTGTCTCATAACCATCTCCTTGCAAAATTATCCTCCCTCGGTATCCGCCCCGAGATTATCGAATGGATTGAAAATTTTTTAACGAGATGCGTTCAGTTTACGTATGCTAACAATTTTCAGTCAACCCTTACCAGTGTAACTTCCGGGGTTCCCCAAGGCGCAGGTTTATCTCCTCTATTGTTTTTGATTTATATAAATGACCTTCCCACTAACATATCAACGAAGCTGCGGCTTTTTGCAGACGATTGCGTTCTTTATAACCCCCTTCATACATCTAACGACACAGTCGCCCTACAACACGACCTTGACACTATCGCTTCTTGGTGCGAAAAATGGCACATGCCTCTTAACCTCACTAAATGCAAGGTAATATCCTTCACGCGCAAACACACCACAGCACACCACACTTATCGCATTAACTCTGTTCCAATTGACCACACGTGTACTTACAAATATCTAGGAGTTCATATGACGCCAACACTTTCATGGGTGAAACATATTCAAACAATTCGCTGCGAAGCTTCACGCACACTAGGGTATTTACGACGTAACTTAAAATCCGCATCGTCTGAAATAAAAAAAAACTAGCATATTTAACGTATGTGCGACCCAAACTTGAGTACGCATCATCCATCTGGCATCCCTCACAAGCTTATCTCGCCGATGACTTAGAAGCCATACAAAACCGCGCTGCTCGCTTCATTACGTCACAATATTCAAGACATATCAGCGTAACCACCTTAAAACAAACTTTGTCTCTTCCACTGCTTGCTTCACGGCGCGTAACTTCTCGTCTTTGCCTTCTTCACACTTTCTTTTACTTCACCCATTCAGGACACGCCCTCTTAAAACGCTCGTTCAGAACATCATCCCGCTTATCTCACACTCACCCCCTGGCGGCGATAAAGTGCCGGACGACAGCGATGAGCAGCTCATTTTTCCCCCATGCCATAACACTTTGGAACGCACTCCCGGATGACATTGTCTCGTGCAGCGACCACAAAACATTTCGCGAAAAACTAAACGATTTTGATAATGCCAACATAACCACATGAACACCACATCTATTTATTTATTGCCTTGTTGGTACTGTGTATATGTTCCGTTTTCTTCTTTTTTGATATTTTCTTTTTTGTACCTATTACAACCAATGTGCACTTTATTATGTAACTTTCTTATGAAGCTTTTCGACTTTAATGCACGCCCCCCCTTATGTAATACCTTCGGGCCCTTAAGGTTGAATAAATGAAATGAAATGAAAGTGATGCGCAAGGTGTGACATCTCAGTGTGCGTTTTCTGCCAAGGTATCGGTGTCATGAACCATGTGCGCTGCGTTTTTAATCTGCCGTCGCTCTTCAAAACATTCTACGGTTCGTGGAGTTGAGACGCGAGTCAACTTGCGCGTGTTGTAGAGTACTTCCCGCGAATGCTCTGCAGTCTCTTACTCCGCCATTACAAAAACATTGGAAAAAAAATAATAAACACGTTTCCTGTGGTGTAGACGCTGCACCTACATACCTGCATGCAGATGCACATGACGCCTTTACTTTTTAGTGAGTATAATCCAACAATTGTAAAGCCTGTCATACGGAAAGTTTATAACGCTTTCAGACATGCAAAAGTTGACACTCTTAACATAAGCAGCTTAATGAGTTCCGTCGAATAGCACTAGGAAAATCTAAACTGAACTGACAAAGAACGCAAATGTTATATCTTCAGCTGACGGCCATGAGTAACGTGGCGATACGCCTCACCGTCGAGCTTCCCCACCGAGCCTGGCATGATAATAATTTAGCCTAATTCGCAATATTCCTTGTTTGATTACAAGTCATTTTAGAATTTAGGTCTCCGTGCTTAGTTCAATGTCGAAAAGTCGCTTCCTCATTGCATCTTTCCCATTTTTACCATATTCTGAACGTATTTTCTGAACTACCCTGCTAAGCTAAACATTATTATGCGGCACAAGCGCGTCTTTTTGCCTTAATTTCGACCACAGCTGCGACCATTCACTACTCTGTGCATCCTTAAAACAAAATTACCTTTTTGCAAACTTTCTGTACGAATAGTTGATGTCCACTTCTATGATGGCCCTTATTTGGCAGACTTCTACAAGGATCACTACGGTGTCCTATGGACGCGAAAACATAGACCATGCAACATGCTGTGTTTGCCAAGTTCAGCGTGGCTTTGCGAGGCTGCTGCGTGACACTGAGGTGAAAATTAAGCATTTGGAAGATAATGTGCTTTTTGTAAATTTGTATGATTGTATTTTTGGGCTTCTGTATATAAGAATTTTTGCACATAGGTTCTAGAAAACGCTATATTTTTGTCATTCTTAGAAGAAAACTACAGAAAGAAAAATAACGCTGCGCCTAAATAATATTACAATGAAAAGACATGTCTATCGACTATAATAATGTCAGTTCTACGGCGATGAGGAATATACTCGATTTCTGGCTACTTTATGCTCCTGCCTGGTTTGGCACCGTCTGAAAAAAAATTATGCGGATTCCACGCACTGTGGGAATCGATGTAAGCGAAGGTTTCTGTGCTGTTTTCCTTGATTGACGATAATTAGCGCTGATGTCGATGGCTAATATTCACTTTTATCATCGTTTAGTCCAACACGATAGTGGCGAGTTGATGTTAAACATTACCTTGCGTGGACCACTGCTGTTTGTTTGCGTAGTACACAGAACACACAGGGGGAGGTGTTTGCTTGAGGCGTTGCTGTGCGCAATAGTTCATAACGTAAGAGAGGCTTGAGCATATTTATTGCCTTACGTGGCACATCGCTTCGTGGCAGAAGTATTAAACTTTAATTGAATTATGGGGCTCTACGTGCCAAAACCACAATAGGATTATGAGGCAGGCTATGGTGGCGCACTCCGGAAAATTTTAGCACTGTGATGTTCTTTAACGTGTCCCAATTCTAAGTGCACGAGCGTTTTTTGTTTCGCCCCCGTTGAAATGCGGCTGCAGCGGTGTGGATCAAACCCGTGACTTCGAGCAATGGCACAGCCGCAAAGCTGCAGTGGCCGGCACAAAAGTGCTGATTTGACGTGTGACCGCTTCCGTAGTGTCTCCTGGACCCTGCGGTTCGCTTTAATGCGGCTCCGCATCTGCACGCCCTGCGTAAGTTGACCGCGCGGCCAATTTGCATGGCGTTCATTTTTCAGAAATAGCAGAAAAGCACCGTACCGTGCCTTGAACTTAAATTAATACGTTTGCCCGCAACCGCTGTCGCGCACTCACGTCACCTTTTCCCTATCCTCCCTTCACCCCCCTCCCCACTCCTTATATGGGAATTACGAGCGAAGAGTGGCAAAGCAGTTATTCGGAAGCACGTTATTTTCAGTCGTTTCGCGACTGCGTCTGTTCTACCCATTCTTTGCCTCCTCGCTATCATTCTATCTAGTTTCCCTCTGGACTTGCATATGAGTAGAAAGGTAAGCGCTACAATTCCTGCAATGCTTTTGCGGGGGGTCCCGGATAATTACATCTGTCAAGTAGATAATGTGGCGGCGCCGAGGGAGCTCCAGAGGGCCCTGTGCACATTCGACGCGCTGCTAAGGTCCAAACGAACTATCCTGAAAATGTTTTTAAAATAAAATCGAAGATGGTCGAGCGTACGGCCGGAAGAGCTGACGCGGAATAACCCAACTAGAAGCCGCACATGCGCCTGTGGCCGCAAACTTCACGGTCCGACTCAGTGTATGAAAAAATACAAAATCAGAAGCCGCGAGCAAACGCTTTGCGGAGACCTCTGCTGCCTATGTCCCTTTCGGGTGCCCATTCGACGAGGACATCAAGTCCAGTGTCTCTTCCTTGTTTGATCAGTAAACGCACCTGGGAAAATTCCGGCATTGTTGATGAGTACGTCGAGCCGCCGCTCATTCAGAACGATGTCACCGGCAAACTGGCGCACCGACTTGAGCGAGCACAGGTCGAGCTGGCGCACGACGACGGAGCAGCCGGTCTCCACCAGGATGTCCTCGGCTGCCCGCTGGCCCTTGGCCGTGCTGCGGCAAGCCAGGATGACGCGGGCGCCTCGCCGCGCGAGTTCCTTGGCTGTCTCTTTGCCGATCCCTGGACGCAGGCGATACGCTTGACCGCCGGTCTATGCACTCCACGCTACAGCGGTAGCGTGGAGTGCAAGAGAGATTCACCGAAAACAGAGTCCGGCCTCTTAAAGTAGTCACGCGCAAGGCACCGTGTGGTTTAAATAAGGGAGGCGCCCGCAATGTTTAAAAGCCAGCGTAAGAAAAATTACCAGCCCAAGACACTGCTTTTACAACGCAGACAATAAAGTTTCGTTCCAAGGCTTTTTTAACGTACAAGAGAGCACCACAGTTGGAGGGTGCTGTAGCAACTATCGCCTGCCAATAATATGCCAGGTTGACTGCGATTCACGCACAACATGCACAGCTATCGGTCGGGGACGGGAGACTCAATTTTTGGTACAGAACTTTCCCAGTCTTTCTTTTTTCTGTTGGACCAACTTGCCAAAACTATACGTATATTTCAAGACGAAATAAACGTTTTTGTTAGTATCGTTATTTACGGCACGTCACCACCGGTTACAAAGATAACCGTTCCTCCTAACCTAACGTGACACCTCGAACTTCCCATCCAGAGTCAGCCTTTCCCTCAAGTTTCTCGTATTCGATCCTTAATCCATGCTGCTCTGTGTCTGCCGTTTAGTGCTGCACATATTGTTTTTCACACCATCGCTAGTGGCTCTTTGCCTATCTCTCTCTTTCAAACTAGGAGAGGGTATATAAAGTGTAGTCTTGAACTGTTCTGGTAAAGAGTTACAGCGAAGCGGGAATCATATTCCGGTATTTCCCATTTTTCCAGCGGTAATAATGAGCGCATGCAGCGTCACTCGTAAACCAGCGGTATTCGGGGTACACCTTCCCGCAGTATACATATAAGAAGTATACACAGTGTTATATAGGGAATTAGCCGCTGTGAACAAAAAGTTGGGGAAGTATTTAATGTTACACAACGTGTTTATTGAACGCAGTAGGCTTCATTGCAAACAAAAGTACAATAATTCTTTGCACATGAGCCTCATTGGCTGAAAGAACTAGAACAGTCTCAATCGAAGCATCAATAAGTTTACCCCCGACTCACCTGCATTTCCTCCTGTAACTATAACGGTCTTGCCGTCCATCCGGTTCATGCCATTGTAAATGCCCTTGGTCCAGCGCAGGTACAGGTTAGTGCCCACAAGAGCAGCGAAGATCACCGAGACCACCTTGAATCCATAACTACATAACGCCACCACGATCGAAGCAATGAATCCCAGTGAAAGGAACCAGGCGTCGGAATCTATGACTGCCTCGTTTGTGCCCATATGTCTTCTGAAAAATTGAATCGTGGCAGGGAGATAAAAAACGACGTGTTAGTTTTTCTAGTACTCAGCAAGGGGTGACCATTATGGAAGACTCGCCAACAAGCGACTTAGTCGGGAGACTTAGTTGTTCCTCAATACTTGAGTCTGGGCATTACGCGTTGCTCCTACTTTGACACTCAGTACTCCCACCAAGGATGTGTTATAGGCAGATCGACAAGTTATGTCGGTAATGCGCTCATTTTTGGGCGTTATTCGTCTCTCTTTAAACAAATATACCACTCTACGTCGGCTCAAAGTGCTGCACAAGTACTTATGCGGACTGCAACAGGTACCTCACGGGTAGAAGAATGCTCCATAGGCTACAATCATTTCTTGTACACAAGATATGCATCGCAAAACGACCCAACACAGAAGATGGCGCACGTCCTACGAACTGCTTTAATATGTCAACAACTACAGCCCTACAACACAGTACGACTACAACACAGTACAACACTACAACTACAACACAGTATAATTTTTTTTTGAAGAGAAGCTTGCTTAGGGGGGGGGGGGGGCTCCTCTCCCCAATTTGCGGATGCCGGCAGCTCGCTGCTGCTGTCTTGTAAGCTATACTTGTTCGGCCACTGGGTATTATGTGCAAGTGGGTAGGTTTCCCAATAGAAAACTTGGGTCACTGGATATTCGCCACGGGGTATTCCCATAAACAACTTCGGCCACTGCAAACGTGCGTTGTTTATTTGCCACTAACTCGATCTCCCAACATACAAATAGAAAAGGCGAGAAGCGAAGGAGTTGGAAACAAATGTGAAGTGTGGAAATAAAGGTTGCAATATCGAAGCTTTTCTTAATTTTAGTAATATTGTCACTAAGCAGTAGGACGTAGTACTGAAGACGCAGCTGACTGTCAACAAAGAAGGGGAAGAACGCGCCGTTGGTTCGGCAGCCATCTTGCGTATGCAGCGTGGCAGCAGCTTGTAAGTAATCTGTAGATACATTTTCTTACGTAAATGCTTCACTAATTTGTCACCGAGGAATTTTTGTGAAGGTTCGGCCTGCCCTATGATACCACGGAGCGGTCGTCACCTCGGCATTAACATTGTGACGTAGGTGGGGCCAGCGCTGACAATCCCAGCCGTTCGCCTGGCCTATCTAACAGATTCAAGAGCGTTCTGTGGTACCGATAGCATCGACGTGGAAGACTGGATTGCCCCGTATGAGCGCGTGACTACCCACAACAAATGGGATGCGAAAGTATGAAATATTGGTAAACTTGATGTTCTACCTCCAATGCACGGTGAGGGTATGGTGTAAGAAACCACGACGATGAGCTTACTGACCGGGACATATGTAAGCTGGGGCCTTATAACGTAAAACTATTCCAATACGTTTTATTCCAATCTCCTGCAGTCAAATTTACGTAACCACTGACGCAAGCATCGGGCGGTAACCCACGGCGTAGTTTGAAAAGTCCAATCAAACGCTCTCCTCGTTTATAGTAGGTGTGACGAAGAAGATCGGCATGCTAAAAAGCCCTGTTGCCATCGCGTGGCTCATACCCAGTTCGCTCTCTGGCTTCGCCCTACCTGCTGGTGCTGCGTTGGTCGCTGCTGCTCTACGACCCGAATAAACCTCCTTTACAATTGGTGGAGCTGCTGGGTACAGCAGGAATTCTGGAACTTTGCAACCGGACACTGCAGCCTGTCTTCGTTATGCCGGAATAAGGACCACCGCAACCACAATCCGCTGTCCCGGTGACTACCGTGGTCTGCCCGGCCCGTTGCGTCAACGTGACCCACCCATCTTCAGCGGTAGTGAAGACTATGACGTAGAAGAATGGCTCGCTGAATATGACCGGGTGTCGTATTCCGCGAGCCATTATTATTGGTGTCGTCCACAACCACTCGGACGACACCAAAAAGCTGAATTACGTCTCGTATTATTTGAGCAGTGTCGCCAGCGTGTGGCACGACAACCACGAACGTGATGTCACGACGTGGACAGCCTTCAAAACTAACGTGACGGAGGTATTCGGGCGCCCCGCTGTTCGCAAGCTTCGCGCCGAGCAACATTTGCGCGGTCGTGCACAACAGTGCGGGGAGACATTTACCAGTTATATAGGATATGTTGTCGACCTCTGTAGCCGCGTTCACGTCACAATGGCTGATCCCGAGAAGATCCACCATATGTTAAAAGGCATTGAAGACGATGCCTTTCAAATGCTGTTGGCGAAAAATCCGGCGATAGTCTCTGATCTCGTCAGTCTATGTCTAAGCTTAGACGAACTACGCAAATAACGCATAGCCACCCGCCAATCTCCTCCTCGGGCGACTTCAATGTCGACCTTGGCTGTTGCTTCGGATAGCACGTCGCTGCTGCTACAGATCAAGGAGTTCGTCCGTGATGAGGTGGCTCGTCAGCTTTCGCTTATTCCACTTACACACGGCCAGTCCAGTTCTCCGTTGGCGCCCGCTCTCCTATCTGTCATCAAGGAGCAGGTAGCCGACCACATTTCTCCTTCTCTCCAGCAGGCTCAGACTGCCGCTCCCCTGACGTACGCCGAAGTTGCTACGAGGCCTGCACCATAGACCTACGGTCCCCTTCGCCCGCCATTGCACCCGCCAGTATCATTTCCAGTCCGGTAAGTGGTGCAGTATGCACGACTTCAAGGCCATTGGCGCACGAAAGACAATCGTCCGATTTGCTTTTATTGTGGCCGGGCTGGACACGTAGCACGTCACTGTCGCCTCCTTACATCGGACGTCCCCAACAATGTGCGTCCATATGCGCCACGTTTGCAACAATGCCGCAACAATTCGGACACCTTTGCATCTCATCCTGCCGTCGAGACCGCCTTCTCCACTCGCCGTTCACCTTCTCCTTGCCGTCGCTCCCTTTCCCCCATGCACCTTCAGCGGAGCCCTATGCGCCAGGAAAACTAAAAATCGCAGTTCAGGAGGCGAGAACTGCGGTGTCAGCGAAATGTATAAGGCCTCACACTTCCCCGAAAAACGTTACTGAAGTCGAAATAGAAGGAACATTAACGCTAGCACTTGACACAACGGCGCTGCACTTTCAGCGATAGATGCCCGGATTTACCGCAACATAGGAAAAGTGACGACGCCGTTTTCTGGACTGTCCCTTCGGACTACCAACGCGCAGCACGTCGAGCCATCCGGCGCCTGCATCGCTCGTGTAGTCATTCAGGAGGTCCTCTATATCATAGAATTCATCGTGTTGCCATCAGGTTCGCACGACGTCATACTGGGTTGGGACTTTCTCTCCCCACATAACGCGATCATTGACTGCTCCCGCGCCGAAATCGAGCTGTTTCAATTTTCGAGCGATATTATCACTCACCACAAGGACCCTTGTCGCGAAATCACCGTTTCTGAAGACGCCGTTATACCTGCCTGGTCTTCCGCTCTTGTCAGTATGTCTTGTGACGCTGTAGATGACGGAACAGTATTCTTCGCTCCGTATGAACTCTTAGTTCGCCCTGTTCACTACCACTGCCGTTCGCCTTCCTCGAGTTAAAAACTGGCGTCTTTCTAATGTGTCTGAGTCAAACCCATCAGCTGAACCAATTACTTTACATAGCCGTGAAAGCCTTGGCAAAGTAGAGCCACTGGCCTCATCTTCAATATTTGACAATTTGAACGACTCCACTTACCTTGCCACTCTCGAGGCATCGCCTCCTCTGTCACTGCCGCGTTCTTTGACGCCAGCTATCGCCAGTGACCTTACGACGACGCAGCGCGACGAACTTCTTCACTTGCTCGAAGGCTTCTGTTCTTCTTTTGACTGCCAAGCAACATCACACGGCCGCACAACGACTGTTTCGCACACTATCGACACTGGGAGCCATGCACCCATTCGGCAGCGTCCCTACCGAGTATCGGTAACTGAAAGACGCGTTATCAATGACCAGGTGAACGATATGCTAAAACACGGTGTCATCCAGCCTTCTATAGCCTCTGGGCATCACCAGTCATCCTAGTTAAAAAAAAGACAGCACCATACGATTTTGGGTTGATTATGGAAGGCTTAACAACATTACCCGAAAGGATGTATACCCGCTGCCACGTATCGACGACGCCCTTGACTGCTTGCAAGGAGCGGAGTTTTTTTCCTCCTTAGATCTCCACTTTGGCTACTGACAGGTGCCCATGGCTGACGCTGACTGTTCTAAAACCGCGTTTGTAACACCAAATGGCTTGTATGAATTCACTGTGATGCCGTTCGGTCTGTGCAATGCGCCCGCCACCTTCGAACGCATGATGGACGGGATCCTGCGCGGCCTGAAGTGGCATACTTGCCTCTGCTACGTCGACGACGTTGTCGTCTTTTCCCCTGATTTTCCGACCCATCTTCGCCGTTTACATCATGTTTTTACCTGTCTCCGGAATGCTGGTCTCCGACTTAACTTAAAGAAGTGCCTATTTGCCGCTCGTAAACTGACTATATTAGGCCTTGTTTTCTCCAAAGAAGGCATTATTCCTGCTCCTGCTAAACTTCGCGCCGTATCCGAATTCCTGAAGCCCACTAACATAAAAGCACTACCCAGCTTCATTGGCCTATGCTCCTATTTTCGACGTTTCGTTCGCAATTTCGCTACTGTGATCGCACCACTAAACCAACTCCTACAAGGCGACCATGAACATTCTACTTGGTCGGAAGCCTCCCATGATGCCTTTACGACTCTGCGTCGCCTACTCACGCCTCCGCCGATCTTGCGCCATTTTGATTAAAGTGCACCTACAGAACTTCACACTCATGCCAGTGGTGTCGGCCTTGGTGCCGTACTCGCACAACGTAAGAACACTAATGCCGAATACGTGGTTGCTTATGCCA
Source organism: Dermacentor variabilis (assembly GCF_050947875.1). Classification (NCBI taxonomy): domain Eukaryota; kingdom Metazoa; phylum Arthropoda; class Arachnida; order Ixodida; family Ixodidae; genus Dermacentor; species Dermacentor variabilis. The sequence goes on from NW_027460291.1 coordinate 35,074,092, forward strand.
GTCGTGCCCTCACAAAACCTGAGGCTAATTACTCAGTAACAGAAAAAGAGAGCCTGGCTATCCTATGGGCTCTTCAGAAATTTGGCCCATATCACTACGGTCGACCCTTTGACGTGATGACGGATCATTACGCTTTTTGCTGGTTGTCTAACCTCAAAGACCCGTCGGGCCGCACGCTCGGTGGGCCCTCCAAATCCAGGAATATGATATCCGTGTCGTCTATCAGTCTGGACGCAAACACTCTGACGCCGATTCTCCATCGCGTTTCCTAGTTCCTTCAGACAGCAGTACTCCTACATACCGACATGACATCTCACCACTTGATATCCTGGACATGGCCTCGGAGCAACGAACAAACCCATAGATCGTATGATATTCGACTTTTTGTCAAATCCTACGGCAGCTTCGGCACCTCGAGCATTACACCGACAGGCACAGCATTTCACCATCCTCGAAGGACTTTTATACCTCCACAACTACCACAATGACGGCCGCACATGGCTCTTAGTAGCGCCCCGCCACCTTCGAAAAGATTTATGCTCCGTTTTTCACGCTGACCCGCAGCGTGATCACGGTGGAGTGTCAAAAACCTACACACGGCTTCACCTACGATATTATTGGCGACGGATGTACACCTTCGTCCACAAATACGTACGCTCCTGCATTGCCTGCCAACGCCGCAAATGTGTTCCGCAATTCTCCACCGCACCTCTGCAGCCACGTTCCTGCCCAGCACAGCCATTCGACCGTGTCGGCATTGATTTATACGGGCCTCTTCCACTTATTGGCGCTGGCAACCGATGGATTGTTGTCGCCGTAGATCATCTGACACGACATGCTGAAACCGCCGCCTTGTCAGCCGCGTCAGCAAAAGACGTTGCCTCATTCATTCTAAGCAACTTTGTTCTTCGCCATGGCGTACCTCGTGAACTGCTGAGCGATCGGGGTCGCGTATTCCTCTCGGACGTCCTGCAGTCACTCCTATCTGAATGCCAAATTATTCACCGCACTACTACAGCAAGGTGCGCTGCAGTGACCATAGGATGGTAAGAACTCGAATTAGCCTAGACCTGAGGAGGGGACGGAAGAAACTGGCACATAGGAAGGCGATCAATGAGTTAACGGTAAGAGGGAAAATAGAGGGATTCCAGATCAAGCTACAGAACAGGTATTCGGCTTTGACTCAGGAAGAGGACCTTAGTGTTGAAGCAATGAACGACAATCTTGTGGGCATCATTAAGGAGTGTGCAATAGAAGTCGGTGGTAACCCCGTTAGACAGGATACCAGTAAGCTATCGCAGGAGACGAAAGATATGATCAAGAAACGCCAATGTATGAAAGCCTCTAACCCTACAGCTAGAATAGAACTGGCAGAACTCTCGAAGTTAATCAACAAGCGTAAGACAGCTGACATAAGGAAGCATAATATGGATAGAATTGAGCATGCTCACAGGAACGGAGGAAGCCTAAAAGCAGTGAAGAAGAAACTAGGAATAGGTGAGAATCAGATGTATGCGTTAAGAGTCAAAGCCGGCAATATCATTACTAATATGTATGAGATAGTTCAAGTGGCTGAGGAGTTCTATAGATATATATAGTACCCACAGCACCCACGACGATAATGGAAGAGAGAATAGTCTAGAGGAATTTGAAATCCCACAGGTAACACCAGAAGAAGTAAAGAAAGCCTAGGGAGCTATGCAAAGGGGGAAGGCAGCTGGGGAGGATCAGGTAACAGCAGATTTGTTGAAGGATGGTGGGCAGATTGTTCTAGAGAAACTGGCCACCCTGTATACGCAATGCCTCATGACTTCGAGCGTACCGGAATCTTGGAAAAACGCTAACATAATCCTAATCCATAAGAAAGGGGACGCCAAAGACTTGAAAAATTATAGACCGATCAGTTTACTGTCCGTTGCCTACAAAGTATTTACTAAGACAATCGCAAATAGAATCAGGTACACCTTAGACTTCTGTCAACCAAAGGACCAGGCAGGATTCCGTAAAGGTTACTCAACAATAGACTATATTCACACTATCAATCAGGTGATAGAAAAATGTGCAGAATATAACGAACCTTTATATATAGCTTTCATTGATTACGAGAAAGCGTTTGATTCAGTAGAAACCTCAGCAGTCATGGAGGCACTGCGGAATCAGGGTGTAGACGAGCTGTATGTAAAAATACTGAAAGACATCTATAGCGGCACCACAGCCACCGTAGTCCTCCATAAAGAAAGCAACAAAATCCCAATAAAGAAAGGCGTCAGGAAGGGAAATACGATCTCTCCGATGCTATTCACAGCGTGTTTACAGGAGGTATTCAGAGACCTGGATTGGGAAGAATTTGGGATAAGAGTGAATGGAGAATACCTTAGTAACTTGCGATTCGCTGATGATATTGCCTTGCTTAGTAACTCAGGGGACCAATTGCAATGCATGCTCACTGACCTGGTGAGGCAAAGCCGAAGGGTGGGTCTAAAAATTAATCTGCAGAAAACTAAAGTAATGTTTAACAGTCTCGGAAGGGAACAGCAGTTTACAATAGGTAGTGAGGCACTGGAAGTGGTAAGGGAATACATCTACTTAGGACAGGTAGTGACTGCGGATCCGGATCATGAGACTGAAATAATCAGAAGAATAAGAATGGGCTGGGGTGCGTTTGACAGGCATTCTCAGGTCATGAACAGCAGGTTGCCATTATCCCTCAAGAGAAAAGTTTATAACAGCTGTATCTTACCAGTACTCACGTACGGGGCAGAAACCTGGAGGCTTCCGAAAAGGGTTCTGCTGAAATTGAGGACGACGCAACGAGCTATGGAAAGAAGAATGATGGGTGTGACGTTAAGGGATAAAAAAAGAGCAGATTGGGTGAGGGAACAAACGCGAGTTAATGACATGTTAGTTGAAATCAAGAAAAAGAAATGGGGGGGGGGCATGGGCAGGACATCTATTGAGGAGGGAAGATAACCGATGGTCATTAAGAGTTACGGAATGGATTCCAAGGGAAGGAAAGCGTAGCAGAGGGCGGCAGAAAGTTAGGTGGGCGGATGAGATTAAGAAGTTTGCAGGGACAACATGGCCACAATTAGCACATGACCGGGGTAGTTGGAGAAGTATGGGAGAGGCCTTTGCCTTGCAGTGGGCATAACCAGGCTGATGATGATGATGACTACTGCTTATCATCCACAGACCAATGGCTTAACCGAACAATTCAACAGAACTCTTGGTGACATGTTATCGATGTATGTTGCGTCTGACCACTCCAACTGGGATCTTGTACTTACATTCGTCGCATACGCCTATAACACTGCCTCTCAAGCCACTACCGGATTCTCAATATTCTTTCTGCTTTACGACCGCCATCGCTCCAGCACCATTGATACAGTTCTCCCGTACCGGCCGGACCCTGCTGAATGCTCACCTGTTTCTACGATGGCTTAGTAAGCCGAGAAATACCGATAACTGACCTGTTGTTTGACGCCTGCTCAACAGTGCCGCCAAAAAGAGCTCTATTACCTCAGCCCACCCCCTCATGCCGTCCCCAACGACTCACTCGTGTGGCTTTGGGCCCCCGCCTGTTGGTTTCTGCTGCTGGCCTTTCGTCCAAGCTCCTCCCGAAGTTTCACGGGCCTTACCGCGTGCTTGCGCAACCATGACCAGGTAATTACGTGGTCGAACCCGTATCACCATCTCCCGATATGCGTCGGCGGGGTCGAGAGACTGCACATTGACCGGCTGAAGGCGTATTACGATCCCCTCACCTTTCCTAAGTCTCCAGGATGGCTACCCTTCAATTCCGGGGGTGATTTGTGACGAAGAAGATCGGCATGCTAAAAAAGTCCTGCTGCCATCGCATCGCTCATACCCAGTTAGCTCTCTGGCTGCGCCCTACCTGCTGGTGCTGCGTTGGTCGCTGCTGCTCTACGACCCGAATAAACCCCCTTTATAGAGGTCACTTTTTTTTGCTTTCAAAACAAATAACATTGCCTACATTGAGCAGATTTTCTTATCGAATTGGCGGACAAGAGGCGACGAGTACGCTCAAATGGAGAGGGATTCGATGGGGCAGAGCCAGAATAGTGAAAGTATATATAACCGGCTGAAGAGGGAAGAGCCGGCATCTGTGATTGACCCGCTTCCCTTTACTTAGCTTGCGGTGGATGTTCGAAAATCGCGGCGGCCTGCAACGGAACGTTAAAAAATGCCACCAGAACGGATCCTCAGCAAAGAAGAGATGGCAGAGTGATGTCGTATACGTACCGAAAGGGCGTGATAACGTTATAGCACCACGGGAAAATATTTACTATACGCAAGTAAACGCATGCTCCGTGGCCGCTCCCGGTATCTAGTGCCAGAGCAATCGGTGGGCAGCCATCTTCTATGCCTTTCGGAACGGGCAGTCTCCGGCTATTCAGAAAAGGATTCAGTTTTGTTCGGCATACTAATGTGTGTTTTATGCGCACACGTCACTTTGACGCCATGAGTTTTCGCGGTTTTGTGACGTCGCGTGACAGACAGGCGAAGTGGGCGCAGCCCGAAAACGTTGGACCAATGGCAGTGTATTCAAGCGAAAAAGGCATCGAATGAGAAATAATGATTTTCCTTTAGTTCTGTCTAATCATGATGATAATCAGTGTGCACACATCATATCAGATGGGGTGTTTTCGCTGTTTTCTGACGTCGCGTGAGAGACAGGCATAGCGGGGGGGGGAGGGGGATGGCTTGAACATTTTTGACCAATGATGGAGGGCTGATTGAAGAATTGGAATATGAAAGTTTGTAATAACTTTACGTTATTGGAGGGCGCCACCGAAGCCGAAAGACTTGTTTGGCCATCGGATGGAAGAACGCCGCTAAGGAATACCTAGTGACCGCTCCCAGACATGCACGGAATCATACGCCGCTTATATCCGGGACTCACTTATATTGCCACAGTGCTGACAGTGACATGTCTGATTTGGACGAGGTTGCACATATCTTGAAAGCAATCGTTGACGACGCTTTCAACCTGCTGTTGGGTAAGAATTTTGCGACATTAAGCGATATTATCAAGTAGTGTCAACGCTTTGAGTAGGCAAAGAGCGGCTGCGCTGCAACGTCTTTGACCGAACACAGCCGTGACATCCTCATGCGAGGACAGCAAAATGCAGCGACCATCAACTTTAGCAGATCGGACACGAATTGTTCGTCGCAAAATTGAAGCAATGTTAGCTGCCACCTTTCTAGACGCTCCAGTGATCCCAACAGCTTGCCCGGGGTACCAATTGTCTTGTGCGCAAGTTTCCCTCGGGCCGAAAACGCAGGAACGAAATGGACGAACTTATAGCAACTCATTAACCATTTACGAAACCTTCGCTTTGCGTAGATTTCAAAATGTGCATTGCATTATGCGCAATCACACTTGAGTTGATTTTGTTCTCATCAATGCGTCATGTGCAGCGCACATGCGTCTAAAGAATGCTCGAAACCTGCTGATACGAGGCCACAATATCTATAAGTAATAAGTGTGTAAAGTAAAATCTTGCGCTTACCTTTCGCGGTACAAATGGCTCACAACGACCGTGATCCTGTGCACGGCGACGCAGTGGCTCAAAGTGAAACAGCACGAAAACCCGGCCGTACAGCCGACTTGAACGTCGCGCTTTTACTCTCCCCATTTGTCCAAAAACTGCGCTACACTTTGTTTCGAAACACCTCTTTTGTCAAAGAAGAGTGCGCGACCGACCACTGGAATGAACGTGCCTCGAATTGAAGAAAGCTCGGCGAGCGTCACATCAGACTCATTGTCTCGCACCATGACGAAAGAAGTGAGGCTTTTCCCGTGGAGCTGACGAGGCGCATCTGTTGAAATGGGCTCATAGACCACGTGACCAGTTCACACTGCGGCTACGTGGAGACTACGCTCATTTTCCTTCCTGCAAGCAGCACGTAGTCATCATTGTGTTTGTAGAAGCCAGAGATGGTTGAAACAGCTTAGAGTTGAAAAAAAATTGTATTCATCCAAATGAATGGTAAGAAATCTCGTATTTCTTGCCTAAACTTCAGAAAATGAACGCTGCAAAAGAAGATATGTGCGTGCTAAGAACAAGTACGGATGTCCTATATGGACCTGTAATTGCTTTTTGTATTTCCATTCAACAATCTCCAATAGCTGTATTTCTTCTCTAATTCGAAATGCGCATTCTGTTAAATATTTCGGGATATTCTTTGATGCTTGTATGCGCTGCAAAGGTGACCTAGCTCATGTATGTGCGACACTCCGTAGGGTTACTTGTATGTCGTATTCTATTAACCCTTCGGACTCTGTACAAGTTCGTAGACAGTTTTTCAATACATTAATCTGTAGTGGATTAACTTTGTTATATGTTATTTTCATTCCTGTTCAAAAGCTTAATGTTCTAAAATAGACAATGTATCAAGAAGCACATTAAAACGGGTATTGTACGGAAGTACTCGTGATGATTGTAATATTGTGCATATACTGTGTGTGCCAGACTTTGGATTACTCTTTACAGAAACTCAAACAAGGCAGCAGTTCAAAGGAAGGTTGAAACTTGAAGTGATGAGCACTAGTCGAACAAGGAATGTCGCTACACTCCTTGTTGCGCTACTGCTCATCTTTTTTCTTTTTTTTTGTAGGAACTGTTGTATTAAATCACACTTGTACAAAAAAGATCTGCGGATCTAACACGTATGCTGGAAAAGCTTTAGTAAAGCGGTTAATCAAATGCTTTAGAAATAACGGCGATGAGCGCAATTTTTTTTGCTTTCAAGCCATGCAGTGTGTATTCTCATTAGATGTTTATGCTTATTTACCCCAAAGTCGCAACATTATGTCGTGTATTTTTTGTGTCTATGCACTGCATCGTTCACAAGCTATGCCGAAGTGCAAAACAAATGAAGGCGAGTGCGTAGTGTACGTGAGACACATGTGCAGCGATGTCACAAGGACGAAGGCAATGTAGTTTTGACAGGTGTGTGTGCACAGTAAAAGTACGACACCTATCAAACAACATTTAGGGATTCTGTACCTCTGCTGTCACAGTGGGACATGCCCCATTGCGGAAGATTGCCCAAGAACCGGCACATCACTAGACGGCACAAAATAAATGGCTAAATCAAATATTATATGGTATGTCCAGGAATCCGTCAAATATAATTCACCATTCTATCAACAGATTCTATCAACAGTCCATTAGAGATATCTGTGAGCTCACATTATATGTTCAGGTTTCATGCCGGAAGTTTTTCCTTGGTGTTGCTGCACAGAAAAGAGGTGCGCGTGCTTGGTCAACACGCAAGGGTTATATGGGGTGTCCCAACTATCATGCACCAAGCTTTAAAGACATGCAGATGCCCCGTAGCTGAACATAACCAATGTAATGTTGCTCGCCATCGCTTCGAGATACCCAGATTATTTTTTGCATAACGCATAATTACATAATTAGCCTTATTTTTTATCAACTTCTCAAATATTGTAATTAGAAGTGTCAATGAGAAAATTGCAGAGCCACATGAGAAAACTCACAATACAGCTTTTTCTTGCTCAATGCGTGCTACATAAAAGTGTTCTTCCAAGGACGAAAGGAGCCCGCGGACACGCGAAAAATTGCTGCGCGACGGCCGCTCGAGGCACTTTGCGTGTATTCGCAGGCTTCTTTCACGCTCGGAGGAATCCGTCAAAAATAATTCACCATTCTATTAACAGATAGGTGTCCTTTAGAGATATCTGTGAGCTTGCATTTAATGTTCAGGTTTTATGCCGGAAGGTCTTTTTGTTATAGGTTTTGTTGGATAGGTGTTGTTATATATATATATATATATATAATAGGTGAGGAAATGAAAGAGCACACTTACGAAAATGGCATTTTTAATGTTGCAACGTTTCGTCCGTGGCACGGCCTTCGTCAGAATAACCACAGATACAAGTGCGCACCCGCTTTAATGGACATGCACACGTGGGCATAATCAGCAGCAGTACATGCACGTGTACACTTTCAAATAATAACAGAAAAAGTGCAGCAGTAAGTATAACGGAAGCACGATAAATGATATGTATTAAATATCATTATGGTAATTATCATTATTATTTCATACATGCGTCTGTATAGTACGGGTCCCGGTTGCATTTTCGCAATAGCTATTAGCTACAGCGGGGCGTGACGTTTCTCGCAGCGCTCGACGTTTCTGCGCAGGCGCGAGCAAAAGCGGGTGCGAGAGAGAAAATCTGGGTGGCTTTGCTCCTTGAATATGTGACTGCCTAGGCACTACGGAGAAAGTTTCTTAGCGCTTCTTGTATGCGTTTGTCCCCTAGGCACGCCGGCTTTACGGAGTGCGGTCGAGTTTACGCTCCGCCGCTTTGCTACCCGCGCTGAGGCGGTGGGCACGGACGCCCATTTGGTGATCGCTGTGTCTGAAGGGGCAAGGTTCTGACTGGTGTTGTGTAAGTCGGTGGTCCCTTTTTTCGTCGCGACGATAGATTGCATTTTTTACAAGCACTGCTCCATGAGGGCACATGTAACCGGCAAACGGATGCCTCAGGAGAGCACCTGAGGCTATAATAAAGCAGGTGGCTTCGCATCTGAGGGACACCCAAGGGGTAGCAGGGGGATCAAAGCTAGAAGCAGGGCAGCCCTTTGGTTGGGGCCGCGGAGGCGAAAGCGTGCCAGGGGGTGTTTGCAGAAAACATTGGCCGTCCGCGATAGCGGACAACCGATCTTATACACCTCTGGCACGCGCAGGCCTCGGCGAGACCCAATCCACGGGCCAGTCCTGGTTCTAGCTTTTGTGTCCCCGTTACCGCATTGGTGTCCTGGAGGCGCCGCCAATAATGCCAAATAATGACACGTTATTTCAATTAGTAAGAAACACGGTTCAATACATATAATTACGTCCAGCCATCAGCTTGCGACGCTAAGTTCAGCACTACCGCGTCCCGCGACTTGTGTTGGCACACCTAGGGACAAACGCACACAACACGCGCTAATAAACACCTCCGTAGCGTCTAGGCAGAGTCATAAATTTCAAATTAGTCAAATTTCCTCTCTCGCATCCACTCTTACTCGCGCATGTGCTCTAACATCCGGCGCCTCCGCAAGTGCCACACCCCGCTGTACGTACTAGCAATTGTAAATACGCGTTGCAGTAGCGACCGTACTTTGTAGAGCTCTAGTCCTGACCTCCCGTTTGTCTGTATATTTTGCGCTCATGTTTTTTTTTTTGGAATGGGAGGTGCTATAATGTGTTCTCTCACCTCTGTGGGTGTATCAGGTATATAAGCCGTAGGGATACGTGCCTGCGTGTAGAAGCTTCGGCGCATGCTCGCCACTTGTGTGCATTTTCCTGTACTGGGTATAAAACGAGCACCAATAAACGCTGGGGTGTCTTCGTTTGCTGAGAACTGGTCCAGGCTGTTACTCTGTCGACACTACTAGCGATACATGGTGTCAGAAGTCACGACCATAGTGAACGGGCTCGGTAAAGAAGCATGGAACTAGTGAAGCCACCCGAGCCGCTATACTTCACCGGCGAAATCAATAAGATATGGAAGCTTTTCAAAACAAAAGTTTGAACTTTTCTTGGTTGCCTCCGGGCCCGACAAGAAGCCTCGACCGGATGCCTTAAAAAGATTGCTTTACTGCTTACTGTGGCAGGCGACGACGCACTAGAAGTTTACAACTTCAATTACGGGGACCGTGAGAGCCGGGAAAGTTACGCAACCGTCATCGCCAAGTTCCAAACCGACTGCGCAGAACAGCTGAATGAAGTGCACGAGCGCTACATGTTTAGGCAACGCGTCCAAGCTCAAGGTGAGCTGGTCGAACAGTTTGTCAGGGACCTCAGGAAAATGTCTCGTTTCTGCAACTTTGGCACCATGGCAGAGTCGTTCATACGTGACCAAATAAACTTTGGTACAAGTGATGACAAAGTAAGACAAAAGCTGCGGCAGGATAAAAAGTTGACCTTGGCTAAAGCGGGAGGAGTGTGCAAGGCTGCGAAAATGACTGCCGCGCAAAACAAAACCTGGTCTCGAGAACAGTGGCAGATTGATGCTGTCGAACTACGGCAGCATGCGAAGCAGCAGCAGTGCGATGAACAGCCTGCAATGTTGAAGTGCCGAAGATGTGGACGGACGCACGGTCCGCGAAGCTGCCCTGCATTTGGCAAAGTGTGCAGAAAATGCAAGGGGTAGAATCGTTTTGCTCTCCGTTGCAAGGTGAATAGACAAGTACGGGAAGTGAGGAGCACCGAAAATAGTGCAGAGTAATTTGACATCCTTGACGTATCTGTCAACAGCGTTGGAAGATCGTGTGACCGTGACTGGGTTGTCAGAGCGCAAGTTGCGGACATGACACTAGAATTCAAAGTTGACGCAGAATCGCAAGCCAACCTCGTGCCATTCTCTGCCTACAAAAAGCTGCAGCCGAGGGTACCCTTGGCTAGAAGCAACTGTATCCTACGATCTTACAACGGAGGAGTCATCAAACATCTCGGAATCAAGATTAACACGGTGGCCGTCGGAAGCAAGACGGCAAAGATTAATTTCTTCGTCGTGAAGGAGAACCGACATGCCATACTTGGACTGCGAGCCAGCGAACTGCTTGGAATGTTCTCGCGCACCGTGAACGACGTCGGAATAAGCAGCGGCGACGCAGTTGTCCAACAGTTTCAACGACTTTTTTCTGGGACTTGATGTATCAAGCGACGATACCGCATGGTTCTTCGAGAAGATGCGGTGCTAGTTGTCCAGACAGCCCGCCGTGTGCCCCTTTCCTTGAAGGAGCCTCTGGACGAAGAACTTGCCCGCATGGTCAAAGCCGGCATTATAACCAAGCAAGACCAGCCGACGGACTGGGTGAGTCCTCTAGTTATTGTCAGAAAAAAGGACGGAAAACTGCGGTTATGCATGGACCCGAGGAACATTAATGACAGCCTCAAGCACGAGCACTATGAGATGCCGCGTCGAGGAGATATTGAATTGGAACTAGCTGGAGCAAGTTTTTTTCGCGTCTTGACACCAACTCGCGGTTTCAGGAGATACCACTGCATGATGAAATGTCAACAATTTGTACGTTCGCCACTCCCTTCGGGCGTTACCGCTTTTTGAGGCTGCCTTTCGGTGTATCCTCCACCCCAGAAGTGTTTCAAAAGGCTGTTAACGAAATATTCGAGACACTGCCAGGAGTGCGAGTGTATATTGATGACGTCATCGTGTGGGGTGCTGCAAGACAAGAGCACGATGAGAGGTTAAGAGCAGTACCAGAAGCAGCACAGAAAGCTGGCCTAATGTTTAATGCAGACAAGTGCTGCATTGGTGTGCGCAAGATTTTTTGTTTGCGACGTTATTGCGGCAGACGGCATACGCCCAAATCCTACCTTGGTTAGCTCTCTGCTAAGTCTGCCACCGTCGACCGACGAGCAAGCAGTGCAGCGCATGCTTGTCTTCCTCTCCACAGTTTTGCTGTCTTTGGGGTACCTTAGCTTTCATAGTACAGTTCTGCCTTATTCTGATGAGTTTAGCCTTTCTCGCTACGTGAATATCGCTGACATTGCGTCTTCTGTACGTGTTCTGTATTGTTCTGTACTGGTATTCTGTATTTATTTTTATTTACAGAACTTATATTTTTATTGCGAAGTCTTGGAGTTTTTCAGGGCTTGTATTGCGCGGTCGTCCTAAGGCTACTTTGTATGCTGTGCATAATAAAGCTTTTACCTGCATTGTCTCTTTGTTTGGGAGTTTCTGGAAGTGGACGCCGCAGGTTACGCGGCAGATGAAAAAAACTGCTTGCGTGAAACCTTTTTTTTTTCTGGTAACCCGGTGGATAATGCGCGCAACGCTTGTCGTTGTTTTCCTTAGGCTAGCTAAGGTGCGATCTGCTTTGCCATTCTCCTGAATCCATAGACCGAGTGTGCGTAGTGTTTTCACCTCGTTTATGGACCGGCTGTTTAGATGTAGCTCGATATGTGGTCGTTGCTGACTTCACGACTATGGGGCTTGGACCCTTAGGAATTCTAACTTTTCTTGCGAGCATTGCATCCGTGCTTTTTTAATGAATCTTTCTACTCTAGGGATAGTTCTCTGTAGAGAATTCAGCTTGTTTTTGTTTGATTCTTTATGTGCCCAGGAGAGCTATGCAGGATGCGCCGAGTTTGGCGAAACTCGGGGTCTTCACGATCTCTGGCGACACCCCAAGATGAAAGCACAAATGGTACTGAGACACAGTTTATCTTTCGACAAGCCTCCAGTTTCATTGGTTAATCTAGATTCACTCTGGGTGGCTAACATTCCTTGGGCGTTGCCTTCTGGGCGGTCGACAAATTGGGGCTCACGTGATCATACCCTCGGTGCATGGTCATGCCTTCTTTCATTTGTTTGTCGTTCCACCGAAAGCATTACATGCACAAGCAAGTTATAAAACAAATGCATTTAGCACAATATTATTAGTTACTTTAACGTGGTTTAGAAGCATTTTAAAGCTTACGAGATGTACACTGAATGTGTATTAGATTAATTTCTAATTTAGTACGTTCGCATTATACCACGAGGGAACGCTGTGGTGGCGTCATCACATCCATTCACCGGGCGAGCATGGCGGCTAAACATCGAAGAGGCCCAGTGTAAACAAACTCGTTGAACGAGCTTGCAGTGCGCGACGTAGTGATCAGGCTCAACGATGACCACTATTTCTTGGATGGTTCTGTCCCTCCGTGAGCAATGTTTCCGTGCACCCCGTAAGACTGGCAATAGCTTCACGGATTTTACAGATCGCAACGCGCACCTACTGTTCACGGTGCAATGCTGAAGAAACGACTTGTCCGGTGACGCTTCTGCGAGTGCGCTGAGTTCCTCCACTCTGCCTGACTGCGAGCGTCACGAATATTACATCGTGTGTTCAAAAGGAAGACAGCCTATATAGCTACGATACGACAAGGTGGTGCCGACAATGAATCTCGCTACCAACACCGTGAAGGAGACATTGACAAACTGCGGATCAGTATATTTCTACTGTCTCATACTTATCATAATGATAATGCACGGTTAAGTCACTTTTAAATAATGCATTGAGAACCAATGAGTGTTCGTGTTTTTACACGCGCGTGGGCCCGCGAAAAAATGAAAAAGATGTAGGTAACCTTCACTAACTTGGTGAGATAACAGAAATTCATGAGTGACGTTAAGCCCGAAGAATCTATGGAAGAGTATCTTTATCCAGGCGAAATATCAATAGCAGGCACTGATATAAAGCAGGAAACTGTCGGGCGCTTAGGCCCTCTCTGTAGCGCGCACGCGGGAAGCCTTTGAAACGCGCGCCACAACGGCACTCGTCGCATGGAGCATGCGCACCGATCGTGTTATCGTAAGAACTCGCGCGGGGACTGCCGGGAAGGGAGCTGCCCGATAAGAAGGCAGCGAAGACGGCACTCGAGGTTTTTTGCGGGGCGCGGGCCTGGGGAGGCGCTGGTGGGGCGTGGCCCGTCTAGGTTTCTGTCCGAGCGTGCTACAGAGCAGGGGGAAAAGCGTCTTTGTATTGTGTCTGCATGAAAGAGTGCTCTTGTTGTTCGCTTTTGGGACTATCTGCGCGCCTGGTTCGGTGCTTGCTTGCTTTCTGCGCTTTATGCATTCTGTTATCGCCCGAAAGATTGTGTTGGTTGATGGTTTGTAGCGGCCGTTCTTTCGTCGCTCCCTTTGGCTTGTATATTTTGTTGCCTCGCTGTTTTGCTGCTTGCTTCTTTGCTTTTGCTGCTTTTTGCTGCTTTGCTTCTTTACTGCTTGCTTCTTTGCCTTGTTCTTTTCTGCTATTGGCCGCGAGGCTGCGGTAATTTTGAGTGTTACATTCTATCGTAAATTAAAGCGGTTCTTGTTCCTTGCGCCTTTGGTCCTTTGTCGTGCTGGTCGCGGCTCGCGGACCCCCTGAGCGAAGGCGAGGGGCCTTCATCTGGCGCCCAACGTGGCTTTCTTCTTTCTCGTTGCTTTTTTTGTTTGTTCTGGAGTACGCTTCCTCACCGCAGGGACCACGAGCACGGGAACAAGGGAACCGCCCCCATCTCGAGGCAGCTGGCAATCCCCCCTAGGCCTACTTGTTTCGCTTAGACATCGGGTCCCACAGCTCACGCATCTGCACCCAACCCCTCTGACCCGCGTAAGCTCACTGAACGTTTTTATACTACCTGTCGCTCTCCTTGCGCCCCGCTATTCGGCGCCATCCTGCCTCCGCACAACCGCTTGACCATTCCGTCGGACCGCTTTACCCGTCCAATTTCAACACGAAAGATGCACCGCCGGCATTTTAATGCACCTACGTTCCGGTAAAGTCAAGAAGGGCGCGGCTGAAAATCATACTCTCGAAACCACTAGTACGATGCCTGATAAAAAGGACCAGGGCGCGCCAGCACAAGACATGTCCAGCATTATTGCCCAGCTGACCGCGCTGCTCGAGCATCAGACAAACATAACTCCAGCAGCCAGTTTCCGTTTGCAGCTCTCTGTGCCTACATATGACGGCCACACAGATAAGAAATCGGTGGCAGACTTCCTTCAGGAAATGCAAGATTACCGCGATACGGAAGCCAATACGGATGACTTTCTTCTTCAGCGCGTCTTGCCCGTCGCCCTGACTGGGTCCGCCGCCCGCTGGCGTCGTCGCCAGTCATTCCAAAGTTGGGCGCACTTTGAGCAGCTACTGCGAGCAGAGTTCCTCCCCCCCGACTACGTTGTCCGCATGAAAGACGAGCTTCGGGCCCGTAGTCAGGCGGAGGACGAAAGCCTCCAAGAATACATACGGTCCCTTCAGGAGCTTTACGAGCGCGCAGACCCTTCAGCACCCGAAACGGAAAGAGTCACCCGGGCAATCCGGCAATCTCATCCACGCTTCCAGGCTTTTCTAAGGGGCCCCACCTTCTCTTCGCTTGACGATCTCGCTAAAGCGGCATCCGATATTCAGGCGGCGATGTTGGCAGAGCTAACTTACCAGCCTCCACCCCCGCCTCAAGCCTCCCTCGAGCCGTCTTGCGCGTGGCGCGGTTCTCTATTTGCAAGCCCGGGGGATATGGTACCGCCTCCTAGGGCGCTGGATCCATTCATTCACCGCACCTTTGCCACCCAGGTACCTTGCCGGCCTCCGGCCCCGGAACCTGCCACAACGTTGCGAGACACTCGGGGCCGCAGCAGGCCTGTAGTGGCTGCCGCCCAATCAGGCGCAGCAGATACACGCAGGAGCATCCCAGTCTGCTTTCAGTGTGGAGGACGAGGCCACTACAAGAGCCAGTGTCCGAGCCCCCCTGGCTCCCGCCAGCAGGGAAACGACGAGGGCCGGCGGTGGTGAGCAGCTCCCAGTCGCCGGCCAACGACCTACCGCGCCCCGACGTCCCCTCGGAACATGCAGGCTCCGGAACGACCTCTCCGGCAGCAGCCGACCCTCACGCGGTGTTACTCGCAACATCGAAGCATCTTGCAGCGGCTGGCAAGCACCGAGAGGGGGCAGTCGTTTCCAAGACTACGAAAAGCCGGGTGTTTTGGTCGTCTCACCATCCTGCTGTCACGGCGCTGAGCCGCGGACAACCTCGGCAGGGGGAAAGAAACGGCTCTTCACACTCGAATCACCACCGGCATCAACGGTAGTAGCTGTACCGGAAAGGTGTCACCCCCCCCCCCAGATCGAAGGCCCAGGATCTTGGACAAATGGTGAGCTCTTTGCCGTCCACGTTGTCTTCTTGACGACCACCTTGAGAGAACACCATTGGTAGTGGTCAGAATGGCCGGAATAGAAGTACCTGCTATTTTAGACACCGGCTCTGCTGTTTCCGTTTTCGGCGATCGTGTCAAAAGCGCCTGCGAGACGAAACGTCTACAGTTACGAAGTGTAAACACGACCCTTCGCATGGCATCCGCTCACGTTGCGTCCGCTACGTCAGCAGCCCGGTTAACGGTTACCATGAATGATAAAAAATTCCGGCAACTCTTCCTATACCTGCCAGGACTTTCTTGTCCTGTGATCTTGGGCCGTAACTTCATAGCGAAAGCAGGAATCGTTCTCGACCTCTCTAATGGCACCTACCAGTACGGCATGCATGCACATCCTCTCAAGTTCATGACTAAGCCAAGAGATCCACAGTCAAATCTGTTTACCGCCAATA
This sequence comes from Dermacentor variabilis, assembly GCF_050947875.1. NCBI lineage: Eukaryota > Metazoa > Arthropoda > Arachnida > Ixodida > Ixodidae > Dermacentor > Dermacentor variabilis. The sequence continues at coordinate 35,090,229 of NW_027460291.1, forward strand.
TCTCTGCTGTTCCGAGACTGGTAGTGGTATTCTCACTGTTCTGAAGTCTTTCACAGGATCTCCGGCGGAGAAGACCAAAATCGAGACAGCGCTTAAACCATTTGTCGAAATGTTCACGGAAGCTCCTGGCAGCGTTAATGTGCTGACTCATAGAATAGACACCGGATGCGCCCGCCCAATTCGTTTCAACCCGCGGCCCCTGAGCATCCACAAGCGAGCACTTCTTGGTAGTGCGCTAGACGAAATGATCGCTACCGGTGCAGTAAGACCGTCTAAGAGCCCCTGGGCATTCCAAGTTGTACTAGCAACTAAGAAAGGTGGCACGGCGCGGTTGTGTGTCGACTACCGTCGGTTGAACGCTGTCACAGTTCGAGACTCGTACCCCTTCCCATCAATCGATTCAGTGATGTATTCACTTGGGTCCGCAAAGTTCTTTACTACTTTAGACTGCAGCAGGGGCTTCCTGCAAATTCCGATCGCCCCCTGCGATATTGCAAAGACTGCATTCACTTGCCATCGGGGACTGTTCGAATTTGTCCGATTGCCTTTCGGTTTGTGCAATTCACCGGCAACTTTTCAGCGTGTAATAGATATTGTGCTTCAAGACGCCAAATTCAATTATGCGATGGCTTACATGGATGACGTGGTAGTGTTCTCGAATACCCTGGAGGAGCATCTCCTTCTAACCACCGTTTTACAACGAATGCAGGCCGCAGGCATCACCATTAACCCCCGGAAGGTTCAACTGGTTTCGCCCAGAATCAACCTCCTAGGTTTCATTGTCGAGCAAGGCACATTCCGGCCTGACGAGGAGAAACTCCGGGCCATACTGCAGCTTCCCCCACCAACAGACTTCAAGAGCCTGCAGCGGTATTTGGGCATGGTGGGCTTCTACCGCCACTTTATCCCCAATTGCGCTGACCTGGCAAGACCTCTCCACCAGCTCTTACGGAAAGGTGCCAGTTGGTACTGGACTGACGTGGAGCAGGGATTATTTCGGGCTCTGTCATCGGCTATCGCCGATACCGCACGTCTGCTGCGTCCCGACCTCAACCTGCCATTCACCGTGCAGACCGATGCAAGTGAGTATGGCAACGGCGCAGTCTTGCTTCAGAAGCACCAAGGGAAGCTTCACCCTCTGGCTTTTGCAAGTCGCACTCTCACAGGAGCAGAGCGGAACTATACCGTAACAGAGAAAGAGTGCCTAGCAATTGTATTTGCACTAAAGAAATTTGACGTGTACCTGGATGGGGCTGACTTTACTATTCAGACTGACCACCAGGCGCTGACGTGGCTGTCAAAGCTACAAAACCCAGCCGGCCGTTTAGCCCGTTGGGCCCTCTCTCTTCAGAAGTACAATTACAGAATAGAATACAGGAAAGGTGCCTTCAACAAGGTAGCTGACGCCCTGTCCCGAGCACCACTCTCCGGGGATGGCGAGCCGGCACCCGAAGTCCTGGCGGCGGCCGTGCCTGTGGACGCCTGGGGAATTCTGATCTCCCGCCAGCAGCGACTGGACGCCCAGCTAAGCGACGACCAGTGCAACTTGATACGCAAGGCACTGGACGGCGCCAACCCTGCCGGTAGCGGCAACTACGAGTGCTACATGCAAGCAGAAGATGGCCTGCTCTTGCGGTATATACATGCTGCCGATACGGATTGCGGTGAGTCTCCATTCCGTGTCGTTGTGCCTAGGAAGTTGCGCAAGCCTTTTTCTAGAGTACTTTCATGACACCCGGCTCGCCGGTCATAGCGACGGCAAGAAAACATTTGAGAAGTTGTTTCGCGTCGCGACATGGCCGCACATGAGAAAGCATGTCTTCAGAAACGTTCGCACATGTCCTACCTGCCAGACCGTGAAACCGAGGGGAGGGAAGCCACCAGGCTTCATGCAACCTGTTGAGAGCCGATACCCATGGGAAATTGTGGCATGTGATGTTATGGGCCCATAACCCAGGTCAGCTAAAGGGAATCGATACTTGTTAGTGGTCACTGACCATTTCTCCAAATGGGTAGAGCTGTACCCGCTACGCAAGCTGGATTCTAAGATAATCTGGGATAGGCTGTTGGAAGCATTCACCCGTTTCGGTTTCCCAGCGCAGCTAATCACAGACAATGCCACATATTTCACCGGCAGGATATTCGTTGACACTTGCAAAGCTCTTGGCGTGCAGCACAAAAGGACGACACCCTACCACCCTCAAGCCAACATCACGGAGCGTGTCAACAGAAACCTTAAGAGAATTTCATTAAAACTTCTTTCTGGGCGAGTTGGTGCATACTTGACATGAAAACTGTTTACAGCGCAAACACATGCAACCACAAAGTATAAGGGACAGGACACAAGCGCTGACTGTCAACTAACTTTTATTAACGACAGACGGGTGCCTTATATAAGGGGAAAGGCAGAAGTGAAGGGGGAAGGGAGTGATACAAGGGAGTGATATGATGCGCATCGATCAACGAACGTGCCGGCAGTCAACGCATTCAGACGCGAAGAAACAAGAAAACGAAAAAAGTAGACAAACACTAACAAAAGGCGAGGGATACTAAGATACAATGAAATCAGTAAGCAGCCGCTTCCAAAAAATGAAGCTCTGCCGCAAAAAGCGATACAGAAGGGGTGCTTACGCACTTGCTGCCATATTTGTGTATGTAGAACGCTTCCAAACTGAGGCGCGCCGTCGCGTCGGCACTTTTGCCGAGTATCTTCGTCTCTTCCAAACGAGCCTCGCATCCTGTGCATCCAATTACATGCGCGACCAAATGTGCGTACTTGTCCTTTAAGTTGCTTAAATTTCGGGCATGTTCCCCCAAGCGTTCATTAATGCAGCGGCCGGTTTGGCCGACATAAGCCTTGCCACACTTCAAGGGAATGGCATAGACCACTCCTGTGGCACACTTCATGAACGGCTTCTCATGTTTTAGCTGGCAACCTCTTTTTTTAGAGTTGCAGATGCGTGGGCACAACTGTGCCAGCTTGTTGGGTGCCGAAAAAACAACAGAAACACCATGCCTGTTGGCTACCTTCTTAAGACTGTGCGAAGTCTTGTGCAGGTACGGCACAACCAAAGGCCTGTCGGTCTTCCGACGGTCATCTTTTACTCGTGTTCCCAGTTTTAGCTTCTGAAAGAGGGTCTCAGCCACTGCAATCAAAACCGAATGGGGGAACCCCGCCGCCACAAGTCGGCTGGCCTGATTTTCAAAACTTGTCTGCATCAGGTGCGGGCACGACTTCTGAAGAGACGATTCCAAACAGTGCGACGCTATAGCTCTTTTTACAGTTTTGGAATGCGCTGAATCATATGGCAGCAAGTCCTTTTTTGCGCGAGGGAAGTAGCCCCAGCAAACGTGCTCTTCATCAAAGGTTAGTCTCAGGTCTAAAAACTGTAAGGCGTTTGCGTCAGGTAGTTCGTGGGTAAAATTTAGCCCAAGTGCATGCTTGTCAAATGCGTTTAAAACTTCACCTACTGTAGAGAGGTAGGTGAAGGCCGTCTGCTTTTTTAAAAGCACTAAAAAGTCATCTACATATCTAAAAACCTTTAAAACGAACCCCCCCAAAAAAGACCTATCTAAAAATCTATCTACCTTTGCTAAAAAAATATCGCAAAGAATTGGAGCCACGCAGGACCCAATGCAGATACCGTTGCGCTGCAAAAAAGGCAGGTTGTCATAAACAATAAAAGTAGATTTGAGGTAAAACTGCAATAACGATATAAAATTATCTACTGACAAGCCTGTTGAATTCCGGAATGACACTTCGCCGTTTGCTTCTACGCATTCTCTAACAGCCAACAAAAGCTGATCTTGAGGCACAGAATAAAACAAGTCTTGTACATCTACGGAAAAGCCAAAGCCAATGTTGTCTGTGCTCTCAAGAAACAGCGCGACATCCGTAGATTTCTTTGTTAAGAACGGATCATCCAAAGCAAGCGTTTTGAGATGCTTTTGCAGAAACCGACTAACGTTTATTTGCCACGAACCTTCTTCACTAACGATAGTCCGGAATGGAATATCTGGTTTGTGGGTCTTGGCTGTAAAAAATGCGTTTAGGCTACTACCTCTGCTATTAGCAATATCCCTCGCAAGTTTGTCAAGATTTAATTCCCTGCAGAAGTTAATAAACTTGGTCTTGACCCTAACGGCACTCTTCTTAATGGGCTCAAAATTCTTATTGATTGCCACTTGCGCTTTTTCATTGAACATTCCCTTTGGTAAAACAACAAACCCTGTCTCTTTGTCTGCTTGAACAAGCATAAGGTTCTTTCTTTTAAACAAAGAAACCACACCATTTAACACATTTCTATGATTCTGCGCGTCAAGAACGTTTGGTGAGCACTTTCGCAGACAGTCTACACCCTCAAGAAGGCAGCGGTCCCGGTCCTCTTCATTTCTTGCTTTCATGGCTAATTTCCTGTTCGTTGCAATCAGCTCATGGGCTGAGACACCAGGCTCCAAACCATATTTTGGGCCCTTCTGCAGGAGACGTGTTACATTCTCAGGCAGGGAAACATTTCCAAGGACGGTTACACTTCTTTTACTCCCTTGTGTAGTGTCCCTGTTGCCTAGACAAGACAGCAACAGGTTCAGAAGGCACCTCCAATGGTACTCCGTTAGTTGAGCAGCTGTTTTCATCAGTGACGCTAGCTTTCTTGCGGCGAGCCATCCGGGGTGGTCAACGTAGCAAAGCAATCGAAGCCAATCTTGAAACAGACGAACTTGCCGCCACAGTTCTGACCGCATTAATCTGCACAGTCTTTTAACGTGTCCCCACGACGGTTTTACAGGGCCAAAGAGAGCACTTACTTCATCTGGGACGAGGCCCTTGCGGATACAGAAGGCGTAGCGTCTTGCCCGGCATGTAGCGTTCACGATGTGGGTCAGTAAAAGGTCAGTGATGCAAGAAGAGGGAAGAACACAGAAGGAAGGGCCCACTGAACAAGAAAGGTACTTCATTAAAACTTCTTTCTGGGCGAGTTGGTGCATACTTGACATGAAAACTGTTTACAGCGCAAACACATGCAACCACAAAGTATAAGGGACAGGACACAAGCGCTGACTGTCAACTAACTTTTATTAACGACAGACGGGTGCCTTATATAAGGGGAAAGGCAGAAGTGAAGGGGGAAGGGAGTGATACAAGGGAGTGATATGATGCGCATCGATCAACGAACGTGCCGGCAGTCAACGCATTCAGACGCGAAGAAACAAGAAAACGAAAAAAGTAGACAAACACTAACAAAAGGCGAGGGATACTAAGATACAATGAAATCAGTAAGCAGCCGCTTCCAAAAAATGAAGCTCTGCCGCAAAAAGCGATACAGAAGGGGTGCTTACGCACTTGCTGCCATATTTGTGTATGTAGAACGCTTCCAAACTGAGGCGCGCCGTCGCGTCGGCACTTTTGCCGAGTATCTTCGTCTCTTCCAAACGAGCCTCGCATCCTGTGCATCCAATTACATGCGCGACCAAATGTGCGTACTTGTCCTTTAAGTTGCTTAAATTTCGGGCATGTTCCCCCAAGCGTTCATTAATGCAGCGGCCGGTTTGGCCGACATAAGCCTTGCCACACTTCAAGGGAATGGCATAGACCACTCCTGTGGCACACTTCATGAACGGCTTCTCATGTTTTAGCTGGCAACCTCTTTTTTTAGAGTTTCAGATGCGTGGGCACAACTGTGCCAGCTTGTTGGGTGCCGAAAAAACAACAGAAACACCATGCCTGTTGGCTACCTTCTTAAGACTGTGCGAAGTCTTGTGCAGGTACGGCACAACCAAAGGCCTGTCGGTCTTCCGACGGTCATCTTTTACTCGTGTTCCCAGTTTTAGCTTCTGAAAGAGGGTCTCAGCCACTGCAATCAAAACCGGCCGCTGCATTAATGAACGCTTGGGGGAACATGCCCGAAATTTAAGCAACTTAAAGGACAAGTACGCACATTTGGTCGCGCATGTAATTGGATGCACAGGATGCGAGGCTCGTTTGGAAGAGACGAAGATACTCGGCAAAAGTGCCGACGCGACGGCGCGCCTCAGTTTGGAAGCGTTCTACATACACAAATATGGCAGCAAGTGCGTAAGCACCCCTTCTGTATCGCTTTTTGCGGCAGAGCTTCATTTTTTGGAAGCGGCTGCTTACTGATTTCATTGTATCTTAGTATCCCTCGCCTTTTGTTAGTGTTTGTCTACTTTTTTCGTTTTCTTGTTTCTTCGCGTCTGAATGCGTTGACTGCCGGCACGTTCGTTGATCGATGCGCATCATATCACTCCCTTGTATCACTCCCTTCCCCCTTCACTTCTGCCTTTCCCCTTATATAAGGCACCCGTCTGTCGTTAATAAAAGTTAGTTGACAGTCAGCGCTTGTGTCCTGTCCCTTATACTTTGTGGTTGCATGTGTTTGCGCTGTAAACAGTTTTCATGTCAAGTATGCACCAACTCGCCCAGAAAGAAGTTTTAATGAAGTACCTTTCTTGTTCAGTGGGCCCTTCCTTCTGTGTTCTTCCCTCTTCTTGCATCACTGACCTTTTACTGACCCACATCGTGAACGCTACATGCCGGGCAAGACGCTACGCCTTCTGTATCCGCAAGGGCCTCGTCCCAGATGAAGTAAGTGCTCTCTTTGGCCCTGTAAAACCGTCGTGGGGACACGTTAAAAGACTGTGCAGATTAATGCGGTCAGAACTGTGGCGGCAAGTTCGTCTGTTTCAAGATTGGCTTCGATTGCTTTGCTACGTTGACCACCCCGGATGGCTCGCCGCAAGAAAGCTAGCGTCACTGATGAAAACAGCTGCTCAACTAACGGAGTACCATTGGAGGTGCCTTCTGAACCTGTTGCTGTCTTGTCTAGGCAACAGGGACACTACACAAGGGAGTAAAAGAAGTGTAACCGTCCTTGGAAATGTTTCCCTGCCTGAGAATGTAACACGTCTCCTGCAGAAGGGCCCAAAATATGGTTTGGAGCCTGGTGTCTCAGCCCATGAGCTGATTGCAACGAACAGGAAATTAGCCATGAAAGCAAGAAATGAAGAGGACCGGGACCGCTGCCTTCTTGAGGGTGTAGACTGTCTGCGAAAGTGCTCACCAAACGTTCTTGACGCGCAGAATCATAGAAATGTGTTAAATGGTGTGGTTTCTTTGTTTAAAAGAAAGAACCTTATGCTTGTTCAAGCAGACAAAGAGACAGGGTTTGTTGTTTTACCAAAGGGAATGTTCAATGAAAAAGCGCAAGTGGCAATCAATAAGAATTTTGAGCCCATTAAGAAGAGTGCCGTTAGGGTCAAGACCAAGTTTATTAACTTCTGCAGGGAATTAAATCTTGACAAACTTGCGAGGGATATTGCTAATAGCAGAGGTAGTAGCCTAAACGCATTTTTTACAGCCAAGACCCACAAACCAGATATTCCATTCCGGACTATCGTTAGTGAAGAAGGTTCGTGGCAAATAAACGTTAGTCGGTTTCTGCAAAAGCATCTCAAAACGCTTGCTTTGGATGATCCGTTCTTAACAAAGAAATCTACGGATGTCGCGCTGTTTCTTGAGAGCACAGACAACATTGGCTTTGGCTTTTCCGTAGATGTACAAGACTTGTTTTATTCTGTGCCTCAAGATCAGCTTTTGTTGGCTGTTAGAGAATGCGTAGAAGCAAACGGCGAAGTGTCATTCCGGAATTCAACAGGCTTGTCAGTAGATAATTTTATATCGTTATTGCAGTTTTACCTCAAATCTACTTTTATTGTTTATGACAACCTGCCTTTTTTGCAGCGCAACGGTATCTGCATTGGGTCCTGCGTGGCTCCAATTCTTTGCGATATTTTTTTAGCAAAGGTAGATAGATTTTTAGATAGGTCTTTTTTGGGGGGGTTCGTTTTAAAGGTTTTTAGATATGTAGATGACTTTTTAGTGCTTTTAAAAAAGCAGACGGCCTTCACCTACCTCTCTACAGTAGGTGAAGTTTTAAACGCATTTGACAAGCATGCACTTGGGCTAAATTTTACCCACGAACTACCTGACGCAAACGCCTTACAGTTTTTAGACCTGAGACTAACCTTTGATGAAGAGCACGTTTGCTGGGGCTACTTCCCTCGCGCAAAAAAGGACTTGCTGCCATATGATTCAGCGCATTCCAAAACTGTAAAAAGAGCTATAGCGTCGCACTGTTTGGAATCGTCTCTTCAGAAGTCGTGCCCGCACCTGATGCAGACAAGTTTTGAAAATCAGGCCAGCCGACTTGTGGCGGCGGGGTTCCCCCATTCGGTTTTGATTGCAGTGGCTGAGACCCTCTTTCAGAAGCTAAAACTGGGAACACGAGTAAAAGATGACCGTCGGAAGACCGACAGGCCTTTGGTTGTGCCGTACCTGCACAAGACTTCGCACAGTCTTAAGAAGGTAGCCAACAGGCATGGTGTTTCTGTTGTTTTTTCGGCACCCAACAAGCTGGCACAGTTGTGCCCACGCATCTGAAACTCTAAAAAAAGAGGTTGCCAGCTAAAACATGAGAAGCCGTTCATGAAGTGTGCCACAGGAGTGGTCTATGCCATTCCCTTGAAGTGTGGCAAGGCTTATGTCGGCCAAACCGGCCGCTGCATTAATGAACGCTTGGGGGAACATGCCCGAAATTTAAGCAACTTAAAGGACAAGTACGCACATTTGGTCGCGCATGTAATTGGATGCACAGGATGCGAGGCTCGTTTGGAAGAGACGAAGATGCTCGGCAAAAGTGCCGACGCGACGGCGCGCCTCAGTTTGGAAGCGTTCTACATACACAAATATGGCAGCAAGTGCGTAAGCACCCCTTCTGTATCGCTTTTTGCGGCAGAGCTTCATTTTTTGGAAGCGGCTGCTTACTGATTTCATTGTATCTTAGTATCCCTCGCCTTTTGTTAGTGTTTGTCTACTTTTTTCGTTTTCTTGTTTCTTCGCGTCTGAATGCGTTGACTGCCGGCACGTTCGTTGATCGATGCGCATCATATCACTCCCTTGTATCACTCCCTTCCCCCTTCACTTCTGCCTTTCCCCTTATATAAGGCACCCGTCTGTCGTTAATAAAAGTTAGTTGACAGTCAGCGCTTGTGTCCTGTCCCTTATACTTTGTGGTTGCATGTGTTTGCGCTGTAAACAGTTTTCATGCCTTAAGAGAATGCTGGTGGCTTTCACCGAGCGGCACAAGGACTGGGACGTTCGTATCCAGGAGATGGCTTTCGCCACAAGGACCACAGTAAACCGTTCGACAGGGTTTACGCCAGCGGCTATTCTTCTCGGTCGCGAGCTCCGTTTTCCTATTGAGCATGCATTCACCAACGGCTCTGAATTACCAACTTGTAATTACTCCACGTTCACACAGAAACTTTCCAGCCGCCTGGCCCACACTCTGAAGGAGGCCAGGGAAAACTTGGACGTTGCCCGCCTGGAACATGGGAACCAATACAACAAAGGCAGGCGGCCCCTGGAGTTCGCGGTCGGCGACGAAGTGCTCCGCCGCACGCACCCACTCAGCGATGCTGCAAAAGGGTTTGCTGCTTCCCTCGCTCCAAATGGGATGGCCCTTACGCTATCACGAAACGTATTTCTAGCTTGGTGTACCTACTACGGGAAAAACATGGCAGCAGAGTAATAGGGCCCGTAAGCTTGCACGACCTCAAAGCGTACTACGAGCGCCCATCAGACAGCAAACCGTGCTTCAGTCATTATACGAGTTCAGCAGTTAACGTGGCTGTGCCCTACATCCAGTATCTGTTAATCGCGACGTTTTTACATATGCTGTCTTTGGATATGCTCGCCTTACGCAGAATGCCACGCTACCACTCCAACGGGCGTAACCAGCCTGGCTGCCACGGCGGCCCATCGAAACATCACCTGCGTCATCGGCCTCTCACCCAGGCGACCGATGTGCGCTAACGTCGGTTGGGCGAAAAGTGCATTGTCTCTGAAAGAGCGCACGCCTTGAGCGCATGCCAATTGGAGCAGTCACGTGCAGCTCCGAACGACGCCAGACAGCATTCCAACCCTTCGCGTGCCAACTGCCCCGAACATTTCGCTTCGCAACAGCCGTGATATAACTCGACTAGGACGATGCATGGTGCTGTTGGACATAGTGTTGGACATAGTGTTGGACATGGCGTTGGACATGGCGTTGGACATGGCGTTGGACATGGCGTTGGACATGGCGTTGGACATGGCGTTGTTGCATAGCGTTGGACATGGCGTTGGACATGGCGTTGTTGCATAGCGTTGGACATGGCGTTGTTGCATAGCGTTGGACATGGCGTTGTTGCATAGCGTTGTTGCATAGTTTCTTGCATAGTGCTGTTGCATAGTTTCTTGCATAGTGCTGTTGCATAGTTTCTTGCATAGTGCTGTTGGACACCCAGGCGGGTATGCGGTCTTGTACGGGGGGGAGTGTCGGGCCCTTAGGCCCTCTCTGTAGCGCGCACGAGGGAAGCCTTTGAAACGCGCGCCACAACGGCACTCGTCGCATGGAGCATGCGCACTGATCGCGTTATCGTAAGAACTCGCACGGGGACTGCCGGGAAGGGAGCTGCCCGATAAGAAGGCAGCGAAGACGGCACTCGGGGCTTTTTGCGGGGCGCGGGCCTGGGGAGGCGCTGGTGGGGCGTGGCCCGTCTAGGTTTCTGTCCGAGCGTGCTACAGAGCAGGGGGAAAAGAGTCTTTGTATTGTGTCTGCATGAAAGAGTGCTCTTGTTGTTCGCTTTTGGGACTATCTGCGCGCCTGGTTCGGTGCTTGCTTGCTTTCTGCGCTTTATGCATTCTGTTATCGCCCGAAAGATTGTGTTGGTTGATGGTTTGTAGCGGCCGTTCTTTCGTCGCTCCCTTTGGCTTGTATATTTTGTTGCCTCGCTGTTTTGCTGCTTGCTTCTTTGCTTTTGCTGCTTTTTGCTGTTTTGCTTCTTTACTGCTTGCTTCTTTGCCTTGTTCTTTTCTGCTATTGGCCGCGAGGCTGCGGTAATTTTGAGTGTTATATTCTATCGTAAATTAAAGCGGTTCTTGTTCCTTGCGCCTTTGGTCCTTTGTCGTGCTGGTCGCGGCTCGCGGACCCCCTGAGCGAAGGCGAGGGGCCTTCAAAACTTATACAAAAATTTCATGGGTTGAACGGCACATGGAAGGAATTACCGAATCATGATCGCCACGTTACGGATATCCTTGAAAAAAAGTTTGGAATCATTGCATTCTACCGGTTATGCAATATGGGACAAAAACCTGGAGGTGAACAAGGAAACTTGAGAAGTCGACGACTGTGTAGATAGCGAAGTAACAAAAATTGTTGGAGATAGCATTAAGGCAGGAAGACAGTGGCGTGGTAAACCATGGCAACTGATATGCTAGTTGAGATTAAGAAAAAAAATGGAATCGGTAGGCAGGCCATGCACGTCTTCAATCACTTGTTGCCAATTCATAACAGGTGATTACATAAGCGTGACAGAATGGATGTCAAGGAGAGAGAACTGCAGTCGAGGATGGTAGAAAATTGCGTAATGGAACAAAAATATGTTTGCAGGCATAGGATGCAATCAGCTCGTATAAGACAGGATTGTAGGAAGAGGCATTTGTTTTGCAGTGAACAGAAATAGGTTTGTGGAGCTGACAGTAGAGACTCGTGAAGGTGCGGGCACACCTCAGCTGCTGGCACACTAATCAACATGACAATTGGCTCTGAAAAAGCCAACCCCAGTTATGAAAAATAAAGCAACATTGTCCCAACACATTGTTTTATTATGCATACTACACTAAAAGCTTCCACAGTTAAGGGCACTTAGTACCAATAGTGCAACAAGCATTTTTCTTTGTAAATAATGGTTTATATGCGGTTGATTCATTCCAATAATCCACTTTTTTGCAGCAAGACATTCTGCTGCTGGAGGCACTCAACCGCCTGGTGGCTGAAGGCGAGCGCCAGGCACGTGCTCTTGAGAGTGTGGCAGAGGTCCAGAGGGCTGCTCTGCCGCAGTAGTATCGGTGCCCTCACTGCTCTCCAGTCGAGCCCCCAGAAGGCACCTTATAAAGGAGCTTTCAGTTTATTATTTTGTTTGTTATTCAAGAAAATGAATAAAATTATTGCAGTAAACATTGCGCTGTCAATATCAGGACACTTGTAACATGCACTTGGTGTGTTCAAAATCGGCAAAAATGTAAGACAACCTGTGCCACTCTAGGGCCATGTAATTGAAGAATACACTAATGCAACATACACGTCATTGTGCTGTTTGTTCTTTCTATGTGCAAGAATACAGTGCGTGTTGATTAGCCACAAGATGAACGGTGTGTGTAATTCACAATGAAAAGACAAGAAACAGCAGGAGCCTAACGATGCTATCACCTATAGACTGTGCATATTACTGCAACATTCCCCGTTTCAAACGTTCCATGACATGCATGTTCGATACCACATATTCTTTAACAATGTAATATATCTGCATGTACTAATTTTCACACAGCTTAAGACCTTGCATAGCTCACTTCTGATGCAGCCATTTCATAGGCCAAATAATTGTACACTTTATCCTTTTGTGTTGTATGAAAACGGCATCCTCTACAGTCGGATATAACTTCAGAAGACAGGACAGGCCCCGCCCAGATGACCAAAGCGCAGCAGCCGATTGCCTCCACGTCTAAAGAAATAGTCCCTCTCCAACAAGCGGATATTAGTGCGTCCGGTGGCATGACGTCAGTCTAGAGTGCGTGCCCATTGGTGCAGGCTAGTGTTCACCTGCCTTTAAAGTGCAGATTCCGCGGCCTCCTAAAGTTGTATCCGACTATAGAATCACGTAATGCCTTGCACCAGTTGCATACACTTTAGCAACCTGATAGCACACAATGACCAGGAACATAAATCTACAAAGGCATCCAAGCAAAGCTGGCTGGCCACACTTCCATTATGAGGGGCTCTAAAAAGGTCTCGCCAAATATTCCCATGACGTGCTTGACAAAGAGGTGGTGTTTGGCACTTCTTTAGAATCAAAAACAGATTACAGTGAATGTTCTCTACCACGTCAAAACAAACTGAGCTTGGCTATCTGCACAGCATGTAATGGAAGCTTGTGTTTCACATAGGAAACAAACTGCTCTGTCCAGTACAATTTTGAGGCTGGTATGGCACCTATTATGTCAACACTGTCAATATACAAATAACACTTTTCACAGGCCATTGATTTTCACCATTATTTTTGTATGACGGTTTTTTCAATCAGTGCTTGTATTACATGAGCAGGTAGATTTGGAAGCAAAGCTTTGTTTTCAAACCTTCAGACTTCCATAATTGTGTGACAAGGCACTGGCATGTTGTCGAATAGCTCACACTTCCTCGGTCCTGCACCAAAGAAGCCTTATGCTCTATTTTAAGTTGGACTGCACAACAATTCGATGGCACACAAGTAAGAGTAACACACACAGCAGAGCGTTCTGCTGTGTGTATTTCTCTTTGTGTCCCGTCGAATTGTTGTGAAATTCAACTTCAAGCTTCTATACCAATACACCCAGTCTTCAACCTCACGAATGCTCTAGTTATTAGGCCACAATGGCGCACATCTTTGAAATGTCCCAACACAAATTAGCTCTAAAAAATCACAACTGTTAAATTTTGCAGCACAAGTGTACACACGTGCCATATTCTTTACCACTAAACTTACAGCAATCAAACTGGCAAGCATTAACCAGCCTTACTGCAGCCGTTACCATCATCATCACGACACCAATGGAAATACAGTGCCACGTTTTAGTAAAGGGAGTGCCGGAGGGAAAGGTGTGACAGCAAGGCTTGCAATAAAAATAGCCGTTACAAGACGTGTTCAATGCCAAAATATACTGCATGTCGCTCATCCTACTTTGGCATTGCGGCAAGCTTTTACTCGTTTGAGCATATCGCGTTTTGTGTAATCATGGCTCTAAAGCTGTACAAAAGGTCTATTTGCTCTGCAATTTTTATTTTTATCATGGCGGGTTAAAGACCCACTTTTCATTAGCATCTGCACCACATTTCTCCCGATATGTAATTTTTTCTTCATGGTTCATGACATCTTCCCGCACACTGAGTTCTGCAGAGCATTGGATCTGCATTGTTCTACTGCTTAAGAATTAGAGCGTCATTATGAGACGAAAATATATGATTTATCTATCCAGAATAACGCTGCCCCCCCCCCCAAAGAAAGAGAAATATACACTGAACCTCTGGCACATGCATCAACACAGAAAAGAGCAAACAATCTGAAGTATTTTCTTCATGCAAGCCAGATTCACACTAAGATTCTCAATGCATTTTCATTTCGGCACAAATGCATAGGCACAACCGGCTTGGCGCAACATCCACATCTCGCACTGCAACAAATTGTGCAATGCCTCGCTGATTCATAGGGCGGCCGATAGATGACGCATGACCAAAATTCAGCATTATACACACTAACTTCACCAATGAAGTAGCCCAAGTTCTTTCTGAGATTAGCATTCATAGGTTACTTCACACAACTTGTGATATCCATTTATCTATTTAAACTTAATTAAGCTCTTTCCCAAGAAAGTGAGCCATTTGGAAGGCACCCAGACATACAAGTAGAACAATCGGCAAAAAGTCAGCAACCAGCGAAAAAGTCAGTATCATAGGCAGTCGCATGCGAGGTGTCGGTAACACAAAATTTAAGTCGGCTACACAGAAGTGACAAATTTGGCAATAACGCGTGTCTAGACATTGCTTCAATGCTAATCACAGTAACGCTGACGTTGAAAGCGCCTTAATTCCTACGTACTTTCCGTCGACACACTCGACTACTTTAGTAATGTTCCCGCGAAGTAGGAAGCATTCTTTTATATATGCCTGCTCAGCCGCAGTCTTCGGGAAAGCTAGCCACCGCTTACGCACTGCCGCATCGATAAGCGCGTCAGACACATCTCTCACGCAGCGGCTAACAGTAGTTTGATGACGTCCAATGTAACGCTCGGCGCCGACGCTTCCCTGAAAACTCCCAGTCCCGTAGAAACGGAGGGCGCAGAGGACTTGCTCTACGACGGTGAGCGAATGAAGCCCGCCACGCTGTCTAGCTCGTCACACAGCCAGCGCACTGATGTCTTCGACAGGCGAAAATGACGCTGAAACTCCACGTCGGTCATGTAGGTGAACGGGTCCAGACGGTTATACTGACGCTTGCTGCCGCTGGATGCAATGGCACAGGCTGCTGCTGCCGCTGCCATGTTCCCCAGTTGAACTCGGAGGGGGTTTCGCGATGTACGAGTTTAGGACGAGTTCGCCTGTCAATGAAAACCAGAGGTCACGCCCCGCGCGAGGCATGTAACTCTTGTGCGCGCACCCACCACGGTTGGGCCACGCCCAACTCTCGGCAACAGCGATGCGGTGTCGAGCTGAGAGGCATCCACAATCTTGACCGCCGACATAAAACACGCGCAACGCACTGTCATCGGTGATGTACTGAGCACCACTATGAAAAACAAAGCGTTGGCTGTCGCTGGCGTATGCATACACCTTCTCGGGCCGAGATGGCCCCACAACGCTACTTCATCGCCTGCATTGTGGCGACGTCGCGCACAGTAAATAATTATCGGCACGTCACTGTAGCTGCTTGTAAGGCATCGATGCGCCGAGGGGGACGACGATGCTGAGGAGTGCGTATCGCAGCAGTCGTTTGAGATGGCTGCTCTGTCATCCTTGATGTATCGGAGCCACAGCGTCGTAAACACGATCAGCGTCCGAAAATCGCTCGCTCTTCTAGACCCAGTGCAATGGCATTTCTTCATCCCAAGCACTGCGCACTCAACTGTTCCAACACCTTTCTCCGTTCAAAGTCTCATTTCATAACTGCACACAAGAGCCCTCACCTGCCAAAATGCGATTGCTGCGGTGTCGTTACGATATCCATCTCCGATCGCTGCTGGCTCCAGCAGAGGTAATCCGCAAGCACCTTGAACTGCACACACACTCAAATACTGCGTACATGCGCTCAGAGGCACCTTCACTGAGCAAGCGATGACAAGCGATGAATTATTGTGTCGCTGGGAAGCACGCACTTCTTCGCAACGTATCGCAGAGGCTTCGGGTACAAAGAAAAACTGGTACATTTTCACTGAACTGCGTCACTATGGACCCTAAAATAACGTACCGCCATTTTGCAGCGACAGCCGTAGCTCCCGTATCTATGACTAATGTGTCATTTTTAGTTGGTAAAGCGGGCGCCTTAATCATAGAGTTAGTAAAACAATTCTAGAGGAAAAGCTGGGCCGGAGAAGTGGGAACCTCTAGGGCGCCGCCCTGTTGCTACTGGTCAATGTGGCCAGCGCAATTACTATTGAAAGAGCTGAAAACAAGTACAAGTCACCTTATGTTTTGTCATCTAAAACGCATACCTGATGGCTTTATGAAGGTGGTGCGTTAATATTAAGTTTACAGAAAGGGATCGCTAAGTCTGTGACTTACGTAAATCACGATGTACGCATTCATGCAATAAAGGATGACGCGAATTTCGGTTTCGAATCTGTTTTTTGGATGCGTAGTAGTTTCATACAGTTTAGGTTTGACATGCGATCGCGCGTCGGCATCGGACGCTATGGCACACTCGTGCCTTATGTGCCACCGAAGCCCCGAAGGCCTCTGGCATATACCTTCACATGTACGTAAACGAATGTATCTCCTTGTTGAGAATATCACGTGAGTAGGCAGCTCTTGTGGTGCATCACAATCGTTTGAGAAGCGTCACAGTAGAGCATTTTTCTACATGCGGAGCAGTGTTTTCATTTGCAGGTTTCTCTTCAGTAAGAAATTGCTGGACAGGCGGACCAGCGCACCGGAATTGTACTGGCGAAGCCACAAGCAACTCAAAGAATCTGTTTAATTGTTGCATTTTGAACAATCATGCTTCTACACAGGCCACAGCAGAAAAACAGCCTGATGCCGAGTATTTCTGTGCCACGAAGTAATCAAGAGGCGAGTGCCTAATGCGGACGAAATCAAGTGCATCGAGACTTAGAACGACAGAAAGCTGAGCTAGTTCGTGAGGATTCGCTATACAAAACAGAGGTCAGGCGTGCAGACAGGACACAAGAGTAGACAAGTGGGCGGCGCTCGTGTTGTTTGCTTGTAAATACTCTATAGTACTCTCTACTCTATATAATATTTTCCTGTCTGCACGCCTCACCTCCGTTTTGCATAACGAGGGTATAAACCCACATATTAATAGCTTAGGCGTTTTATTAACTGTGCAACATTTTCAACACTTCCTTGCATGCCATTTCATGTGGAATATCTTTTCTGGTCACAAATTTGTGCAGCGAATCTATTTGCATGATCGACTCCGGGCCTGTGGGACCGTTCACTTGCACTTGATGCTGAGTCTTTTACATGTATCCATAAACTGCAGATATGCACATCAGATCCCTGCGAGCATTTTCAAAATTCAATTATTTTAGACAACAGGCACCATATGCAATACTGACATAATCTCAAGTACCACTAAGCAGCTGGGACATATTTTTGTTGACCATACTCGCAGGTAAAATATGCAGATCATGTGGACAGCTCCAGCTCATTTTCCTCAAATCAGTGTGTACAAGGGGTATGCAAAAATAATTTTTTTCTCGCGCACCGATTATTCTGCTGTATAAGCAAGAGAACCCACCACGTTAGTGTAACGTATCTTGTGCATCACACTAATACGTGCTTTAATTTACCAAGTGAGATGAGTTACTTTTATGGCTCATTCAGTCATATCACACTGCAAGCTGCATTCATCAATCTTCAATTGGATTTTGCAAATGTTTAATGAAACATGTTTCCCTTTTATGCAGATATGCAATGGCAAGCCCTTCCGTGTGTACCAAAGGTAAAATTTAAGCTCTCAATTAAAGAAGACATTTCTAGTCAGAAACAACAAGCAAATATGGTGAATGCAGAGTATCAGAAGCCCAAGGTACAGAAATTATGAGAAGTGTCGAACGATTTTAAGGAAAGAGTCATATTTGAAAATGCAAGACTCTTTAGTGGAGGTCAAGCAAGTCAATATAGGTAGAATACTCTGCAAAATTATGCGCGTGAAGGGATGTCAAACAATGGGTCAGGAAATGCGTTGTTTTTCCGCAAAAAAAAAGCTGATTGCTATTGCATAAGTCACTTTAGTATCATGGGACTGCTGCTTGATAAATTCAGAAATAAACCAAAAAACAAGACACGCCGAAATAAAAAAAAAACAATTTAATGATGCTTTCTCCACACTGGAATAAATAAAAACAAACACATCACATCTAATGTGGACATATCAGACGCCTTGTGAAACACTAAAGGAAAAATTCAGTTTCGATCTATGGCACTTGCCGCATAGATGTAGGGGGCCTTGCACTAATAGTGGTAGTTACCACTGCATTTAGAAATTGAAAGCATTCATGCAGACAAGGATGATTCTATATATTTTTGGCTACGACTTCAAATGCCTCCACCAAGTGTTACAATGCTGCACGCAGCCATACTAAGGATCTCGCAGCAACACCTGCAGGTAAAAAGCAGAAGCAGTCAGAGTGCTGGTGTGTACTGGACACTATGTTTGAAAACTTTTAGGTAAGGAGAGTGCAAGAAGCAGACATAACAGCTGCATTTATTTTCACAATTCCTCATTTAAATGGCCTTTTCTTTTTGCTTAGACAATGCCTACGCCTAGCCACAGCAGATCCCTCACACAGACTCCGCAAGCCAAGAGATCGGGGAGGCAAATGCAGGTAAGAGGCAAGAAGCAATAGCACTGGTATCGACAATCATCTAATTTCTTTCTTTTTCTTTCGTTTAGGCAGCCAGCACACCTCGAACAGCCACCTTGACGGCGGGTGTGTCAGCCTAGACGCCAAGGAAACATTTGAGGGAAAGCGACAGGCAATGTGAAAAGCCACATCTCCATGTAAACGATACTCTTTCTCTCGGATGACTCCTACGCCTCGCCACGCTAGCACACTTGTGCACAAAGATGCCGCGGAGGCACGTGCAGGTCAGAGGCAAGAAGCAGTGGCACTGGTGTCGACATTCACCCAATTTCTTTTTCTTACACTGAGGCAGCCAACATACCTCGAACAGCCAGCCACCTTGACTGCAGGTGTGTCAGTAGATTCCTGCTGTACATATGCTCATAATAAACTTCAGTAAACTTGAACTTGATAATAAACTTGAAGGCAAATGGGACATTGATGCATTGTTTTTTTGAACATTTATTGTACACATACAATATATGTTATACTTTGCAGTGCTACAGAGCGTATTTTGAAGCTTCCCCCTATATTTCGCACCTTTAATTACTTATGTGTTGTGTGGCCCTCAATGCAGTTCGTGTTGTAGCAGCTGGTTTGTCTGTGTACCGCACATTGGCTTAAGCTCGTGATATCCACATACTTCTCTCACATATACAAAATAAAGTTCTATGTAGTCCTCAGTGTTACAACAAACAATGAAAGTAAACAACCCGATCGTGGAATTGTGTTTATTACAGTGGTTCCTATGACAGTTACTGACAAGTTGACAACTTGAACTGGTGAATCCGTCGATAGCCTCCTCTATTTTTCAAAACTAAAGGAGGCTATGATCCGTCAGGGCAAGGAATTGTATGTATACATAATAAAATGGGGGGGGGGGGGGTGTATGTGTGTGTTTGTAGTGGAGGGTATAGGATTAGGGCGGTACGAAAAAATGTACCAACACCGTCCTCTAGACCCATTCCGTTAAGGTACCGTAACAAAGCCTATTATGCATAAAGTTTACACAACCAACTCTGATATTACTACACACGCCAGGCTACACGAGCTACATTTGCCATGACACATTTGCGACTGCACCAGATGCCCTCCATTTTATTCTCGTTAATCGTGCTCACTGCACCGAGGCAAAAGAAAGATCATGGGCGCAGGTGCCTTTAAAGTATCTCGACCTTGCGAGGCACTGCTGCGCTTGCCAGGGGAGCTGTCTGTACGAACACTCCCTGGCACACACCTGCCTCGGCGGCCCCAACGTACGTACTGTTCTGCTTCGTGCTTTGATTCCGCCTATGTCCCTTGGGTGCCCTTGAGTTCCTGCGCCGCCTGCTTTATGATAATCCCAGGTGCTCTCCTGAGACTTCCGTTTGTCGGTTACACGTGCCCTACAGCTCGATCAGTACTTATAATAATAAAAAAACCCGATCTATCGTCCCGACGATAGATCGCGAAAGCGGCTTTTGCAACATTCCGCGCCCGTGCGAAGAGAATTACGGAACGCCAACGAAGAATTTGACCACAGCTTCGAGCTCGTAATCTCGTCGAGCGACACTCCTGCAACAGGCGTGACCGCTGAAAACCGCATACCGCCGGAAACTTCAACAGGATCATCCTTCGGTTGCATAACTGCCACCTCTACGGCCAACATGGACCACACCCACACCGTCCCGCAACATAGAATAAAGAACCAACTTATAAAGCCCAAACACACGGCTGCAGGCACACATCACGACACTACAAGCGAGACGCCATGCTGCTACGCTGCTACGGTGGCCGGATTAAAACTGACTACTGTCACCAAGTCTAGCAAGCGTCTCAGGAGCTGGCAACCTCGGCAAGTAGCAACATGGCGGCGCTCTTGCGGCTCCCAATTTCTACGCATGTGCCCTATGGGTAGCTTGTCCTCTAGAGTCAGTACAGTAACTCTATGCGGAAAAGTTGGAACATCTAGGGCGCCGCCCTGTTGCTACTGGTCAATGTGGCCAGCCCTATTACTATTGAAAGTGCTGAAAACAAGCACAGGTCACCTTATGCTTTGTCATCTAAAAACGCATACCTGATGGCTTTATGAAGGTGGTGCGTTAATATTGAGTTTACAGAAAGCGATCGCTAAGTCCGTGACTTATGTAAATCACGATGTACGCATTCATGCAATAAAGGATGACGCGAATTTCGGTTTAGAATCTGATTTTTGGATGCGTAGTAGTGTCGTACAGTTTAGGTTTGACAGGCGATCGCGCGTCGACATCGGACGCTATGGCACACTCGTGCCTTATGTGCCACCGAAGTCCCGGAGTGCTCTGGCATATACCTTCACATGTAAGTAAACGAATGTATCTCCTTGTTGAGAATATCACGCGAGTAGGCAGCTCTTGTGGTGCACACAATCGTTTGAGAAGCGTCACAGAATTTTTCTACATGCAGAGCGGTGTATTTATTTGCAGGTTTCCCTTCAGTAGGAAATTGCTGGACAGGCGGACCAGCACACCGTAATTGTACTGGCGAAGCCACAAGCAACTCAAAGAATCTGTTTAATTGTTGCACTTTGAACAATCATGCTTCTACAAAGGCCACAGCAGAAAAACAGCCTGATGGCGAGTATTTCTGTGCCACGAAGTAATCAAGACGCGAGTGCCTAATGCGGACGAAATCGAGTGCATCGAGACTTAGAACGACAGAAAGCTGAGCTACTTGGTAAGGATTCATTATGCAAAACAGAGGTGAGGCGTGCAGACAGGACACAAGAGTAGAGAAGTGGGCGGTGCTCGTGTTGTTTGCTTGTAAATACTCTACTCTTGTGTCCTGTCTGCGCGCCTCACCTCCATTTTGCATAACGAGTGCATCAACGCACATATAAATAGTGTAAGCGTTTTATTAACTAAGCAATATTTTCAACACATCCTTGCATGCCATTTCATGTGGAATATCTTTTCTGGTCACAAATTTGTGCAGCGAATCTATTTGCATGATCGACTCCGGGACTGTGGGACCGTTCACTTGTACTTGATGCCGAGTCTTTTACATGTATCCATAAACGGCAGATATGCACATCAGATCCCTGCGAGCATTTTCAAAATTCAAATTTTTTAAACAACAGGCACATATGCAATACTGACATAATCTCAAATACCACTAAGCAGCTGGGACACATTTTTGTTGACCATACTCGCCGGTTAAATAAGTAGGTCATGTGGACAGCTCCAGCTCATTTTCCTTAAATCAGTGTGTACAAGGGGTATGCAAAAATAATTTTTTTCTCGCGCACCGAATATTTTGCTGTATAAGCAAGAGAACCCACCACGTTAGTGTAACGTATCTTGTACATCACACTAATATGTACTTTAATTTACCAAGTGCGATAAGTTACGTTTATGGCTCATTCAGTCATATCACACTGCAAGCTGCATTCATCAATCTTCAATTGGATTTTGCAAATGTTTAATGAAACATGTTTCCCTTTTATGCAGATATGCAATGGCAAGCCCTTCCGTGAGTTCCAAAGGTAAAATTTAAGCTCTAAATTAAAGAAGGCATTTCTAGTCAGAAACAAACCAAAATGGTGAATGCAGAGCATCAGAAGCCCAAGTTCCAGAAATTATGAGAAGTGTCGAACGATTTTAAGGAAAGAGTCATATTTGAAAATGCAAGACTCTTTAGTGGAGGCCAAGCAAGTCAATATAGGTAGAATACTCTGCAAAATTATGCGCGTGAGGGGATGTCAAACAATGGGTCAGGAAATGCGCTGTTTTTCTGCAAAACAAAAGCTGATTGCTATTACATAAGTCACTTTAGTATCATGGGACTGCTGCTTGATAAATTCAGAAATAAACCAAAAAACAAGACACGCCGAAATAAAAAAAAACAATTTAATGATGCTTTCTCCACACTGGAATAAATAAAAACAAACACATCACATCTAATGTGGACATATCAGACGCCTTGTGAAACACTTAAGGAAAAATTCAGTTTCGAGCTATGGCACTTGCCGCATAGATGTGGGGGGCCTTGCACTAATTGTGATAGTTACCACTGCATTTAGAAATTGAAAGCATTCATGCAGACGGGGATGATTCTTTATATTTTTGGCTACCACTTCAAATGCCTCCACCAAGTGTTACAATGCGACACGCAGCCATACTAAGGATCTCACAGCAACACCTGCAGGTAAAAAGCAGAAGCAGTCAGAGTGCTGGTGTGTACTGGACACTATGTTTGAAAACTTTTAGGCAAGGAGAGTGCAAGAAGCAGACATAACAACTGCATTTATTTCCATAATTCCCCATTTTAATGGCCTTTTCTTTTTGCTTAGACAATGCCTATGCCTAGCTACAGCAGCTCCCTCATACAGACTCCGCAAGCCAAGAGGCCGTGGAGGCAAATGCAGTTAAGAGGCAAGAAGGAATAGCACTAGTATCGACATTCATCTAATTTCTTTCTTTTTCTTTAGTTTAGGCAGCCAGCACACGCCGAACAGCCACCTTGACTGCGGGTGTGTCACCCTAGTCACCAAGGAAACATTTGAGGGAAAGCGACAGGCAATGTGAACAGCCAGTTCTCCATGCAAACGATACTCTTTCTCTCGGATGACTCCTACGTCTCGCCAGACCAGCACACTTGTGCACAAAGATGCCGCGGAGGCACGTGCAGGTGAGAGGCAAGAAGCTGTGGCACTGGTGTCGACATTCACCCAATTTCTTTTTCTTACACTGAGGCAGCCAGCACACCTCGAACAGCCACCTTGACTGCAGGTGTGTTAGTAGATTTCGGTTGTACATATGCTCACAATAAACTTCAGCAAAATTGAACTTGATAATAAACTTGAAGGCAAATGGGACATTGATGCAATGTTTTTTTGAACATTTATTGTACACATACAATATATGTTATATTTTGCAGTACTACAGAGCGTATTTTGAAGCTTCCCCCTATATTTTGCACATTTAATTACGTATGTGTTGTGTGGTCCTCAATGCAGTTCATGTTGTAGCAGCTGCTTTGTCTGTGTATCGCACATTGGCTTAAGCTCGTGATATCCACATACTTCTCTCACATATACAAAATAAAGTTCTATGTATAGTCCTCAGTCTTACAACAAAAAATGAAAGTAAACAATCCAATCGTGGAATTGTGTTTATTACAGTGGTTCCTATGGCAGTTACTGACAAGTTGACAACTTGAACCGGTCAATCTGTCCACAGCCTCCTCTATTTTTCAAAAATAAAGGAGGCTATGATCCGTCATGGCAAGGAATTGAATGTATACATAAAAAAGGGGGTATGTGTGTGTGTTTGTAGTGGGGGGTATAGGATTAGGGCGGTACGAAAAAATGTGCCAACACCGTCCTCTAGACCCATTTCGTTAAGGTACCGTAACAAAGCCTATTATGCATAAAGTTCACACAACCAACTCTGATATTACTACACACGCCTGGCGACGCGAGCTACATTTGTCATGACGCATTCGCGATTGCACCGGATGCCCTCCATATTATTCTCGTTAGTCGTGCTCACTGCACCGAGGCAAAAGAAAGATCATGGGCGCAGGTGCCTTTAATGTATCTCGACCGTGCGAGGCACTGCCGCGCGTGCCAGGGGAGCTGTCCGTGCGAACACTTCCTGGCACACACCTGCCTCGGCGGCCCCAACCTACGTACCGTTTTGCTTCGACCTTTGATCCCCCCACTGTCCCTTGGGTGCCCTGCAGTTCCTGCGCCGCCTGCTTTGTTATAATCTCAGGTGCTCTCCTGAGACTTCCGCTTGTCGGTCACATGTGCCCTAGAGCTCGATCAGTACTTATAATAATAAAAAAACCCGATCTATCGTCGCGACGATAGATCGCGAAAGCGGCTTTTGCAACATTCCGCGCCCGTGCGAAGAGAATTACGGAACGCCAACGAGGAATTTGACCACAGCTTCGAGCTCGTAATCTCGTCGAGCGACACTCCTGCAACAGGCGTGACCGCTGAAAACCGCATACCGCCGGAAACTTCAACAGGATCACCCTTCGGTTGCATAACTGCCACCTCTACGGCCAACATGGACCACACCCACACCGTCCCGCAACATAGAATAAAAAACCAACTTATAAAGCCCAAACACACGGCTGCACGAACACATCACGACCCTACAAGCGAGACGCCATGCTGCTACGCTGCTACGGTTGCCGGATTAAAACTGACTACTGTCACGAAGTCTAGCAAGCGTCTCAGGAGCTGGCAACCTCGGCGCGTAGCAACATGGCGGCGCTCTTGCGGTTCCCGATTTCTATGCACGGGCCTTATGTGTAGCTTGTCCTCTAGAGTCATTATAGTAACTCTATGACCTTAATAGCCAGTGAAACGCCTGCGATGAACAGCCGTACCATGGCGCTGCGTTTCTATTCCCCTAATAGAGAAAGATTGATCATGACCCTCCATGGGTCATGAGTGACTTTATTGAGAATAGCACCGTAGCGCCCCTAGGCGACTTCTCACCGTACGAACTCCATCGTGCGTGCGACCTCATTCAATGTATCCCCTTTAAGCTCTCTCCTGACTGTCGCCACTCGCGGCGAGAAGTGCAAAATTTAATAATTTGCTCGATCTCCGTTTGTCATCAGAAATTTCTAGCATTCAAAACGAAAAACAGATACCTAAAGAAAGAAAAATTTTTCAAATTTTATTTGTTGTATTTTGACGTATTCGTTTGAGCGAAAGTGTAGGTGCAAGTGTGCGCCGCATCTACCCTGTTCGCATTCGATGGAGGATAGAAAGATAGTGCCCGAAAGAGGAGGCACGCCTTTGACGAGCCCGGGAAAGGCGTGGCAAGCGGCTCACGCAGGAGGAAGGAAGCTGAGGAGAGGCCCTACCTACCCTTCCGCGCGCTAGGAGAAAAGTGTGGTGGAAATGACGTAGTAGGTTCTCCTTTGTTTTGCTGTTTCTTTTATTTCTTTGCTGTAGTGGCCCCGCCTTTCGGGCCACAATGGCGGCTTTCTTATTGTTCTGTGCGCTCACACGTGTTGCTTCGTAGGTTTCGTACCGTGGTAAAGGCGCCGTGCGGGCAGGTTTGCGTTGGTCTCTGTGTTTTGTTGTGCTGCGTTACCTGGACCGTGCTCTACCGGATGTTGTGGTGGCGAAGTGGGACAGGAGGAACTAAAGTTTGTGAAGTGAACGCGCATGCAACGCTGTACGCAATGTACCGCGCCACGGCAATGGCAACGGGCGAAGGAATATCCACGGGAAATTTTGCCCTCTTTGGCGGAATCATGCTAACGTGCTAACGATTGTCTGGTATTGCTGCGGAGCGCGCGGGTCTGAGCAGCACGGTTGCACGCAGCGCGGCGTGGTTTTGCGAGAAATGTAAACAGGAGAAGAGAGCTGGCCCGATAGGCGGAGCAACGCCATGAGCAACGCCAACCTCCGGCTTCACTTTAGCTTTACAAAGGGTGACGTCCGGACCTCTCCTGAGTTTCCTTCCTCCGTGGGCTCACGGCAAGTGTGCAGAAAGACAGCGGGACAGTCACGGTATTGCTAAGTTGCGATAATCCGTTGATAACAATACGCGGCGCTGGCGCGTTTCGTTGTGCAGCCTTCTGCGCTTGAAACGCGGAAGCAGCGTGCCGCGCAGGGTGCGCTCATGTTGTCATACGCGGCTTTTTGTCTACATACTTTTTTGCCTGTAGCTTTTTTGTGTTCCGCGCTATTTCCGTTCACTGACTGCCGTCGAGCAAACTCGGGTAAAACTCGGGTGAACGAGAAACTCGGCGCATCCTGCATATCACCCAAGGTCGTCATGTCACCGGCGTAAATTGCATGTCCCAGGTCCTTCTCTTCCCCTAGCTCTATCGCTAGCTTCCTTATTCCTATGTTGAAGAGTAGCGGGTGAGTATCGAGCCCTGCGGAGTTCCTCTGTTTGGTATTCTGAAAGGTTCTGACCTAGTCGACCTCATGCCTGTTGATGCCGTTCTATTGCTTATGAAAAAATGTACGTATTTGTATACTCACTCTCCGCATGCAATTTTCTTGAGTTCTTCGAGATTGAGGCTGTGTGCTATTGTGTCAAAGGCTTTCTTTATGTCGAGCGCTAAGACGATCTTGTCGTCACTGTCGTTTGGTGGGTTTAGTGCTTCCTCCTTTGATAGGAGGAATACGTTTTGTGCTGAGACGTGTGGTCGGAACCCGAACATGGATTCCGGGAAGAGCCAGTGGTTTTCTGCGTGGTTACTTATGCTCATTTGTATTACTTTCTCAAGCAACTTTCCCACGCACGAAGTAAGATAAGCAAGTAAGATTATGTAGGTTTCTGGCTTTTCCTAATCTCGGTATTAATATGTTGTTTGGCTCTTTCCGCTTTTATGGGACTGCAGCTCCTTTCATTCAGAACTGTTAGTTTAGCAATTTTGTGATATGGGCGAGGGACTGAGGTTGTGGATCATTGCATTCGTGATCCGAACGGTTCCCGGGGCCGTATTTTTCTTAAACGATTGTGCTGCTCGTACACCTCTGCTGCCGTTATTGACTGGTCTAGCCGGGTTTGGTGTCACTTCGTAGTTGGTTTTTCTGTACGGTTGGTTCGCTGCTGCGCCAACGGAGATTTATTTAAGAAGTTTTTCTGTAAGCTGGGTGTTTGTTCCCGTGTGTTCGCTCTGTAGCCGTTTGAGCTTTCTGTTTGTGGCAGTTTTCGTAGCTGTGGGGTCCATCATGCTACGAAATGTTGCCCACGCCAAGGTGTGTGGTGCTGCCTGCATCGAGTCGCAGAATTGTCTCCAGTTGTCACGGTATATTGTTTCAACTTAATCGATTGCTTCCTGCGCTAGCTCTGCGGTGCGTTCTGCGATGCCTTCTGTTGTGGTCTTTGTTTTTTCAATCTCTTAGTTAGACTGCGTCGAGCTTCTCATAATTCTAAGAGATTTCCGTCTACCGCCGGTGTTTCTGTTGTGGTCGTTATCTTTTTTGTTGTTTTGACATGTATATCCCTAGTGTATAAGGCCTAGGATTTTGTGTTTTCCTCCGTTTGGGGTCGGTCCTGTTTTGCCCTAAAGGCCGTCCAGTCCGTCTTCATGGCGGAGCCCGTCGTTCTCCCTAATTTCGGGGAGATTATTGCTAACGTTACTTGAAGAAAAGAGCCCTACAAAGACGCGGACTAAAAGAGGAACTTGTACTTCGGACAAGGCGCTACTTGTACATGTTCCTCTTTTAGTACGCGTTTTCGTATCGCTCTTTTCTTCAAGTATGCAAAACCAACTCGCCCACATCAAACTTCTGCTGCTAAGGTTATTATGCTGTGATCGCTGCCTAAATTTTCTTCCGTGCTTGTCCACCTGACTCGGTTTGGGTCGTTGGGGAACGTTAAGTCCGGTGTCGTGCTTCTTGCTGCGCTATTTCCCATGCGAGTGGGCATGCCTGTGAGTGTTATTATTTCTACGCCCTTTTGTTCTATTGATTCCAGTAGTGCCTTCGTTTTACAAGTATCGTTCGGGTAACCCAGTGCGAGTGGAGTACACTTAAGTCACATAGTATTATATTTTTGTCCCCCCTCAAAGCTTCTTCCGTCGAAAATTCGCGGGGCGGCTGAAATCTACTTGTTTCTCGCGGGGTAGACTGTATACGTTCGTTGTAATGGTTTTTGCTTTGTTTCTCTTGTATGGCCAGATCGGGATTATCTGGTGTTGTATCTCGCCTTACGGCATGTGCTTAACACGTAGCGCAACATGCCTTTTGGCAAAAGTAACGATTTGCGGGAAAGCGGGTTTCCAATGAGTCTAGTAACATCTCAGCTTCGGTATCGTATTGATAATATCTTGGATGCATAAAATGTCTGGTAGGCTTCGTGCCTACTCTGTGTATTATGTTAGAACTGCATGTCTGTTTATCGAGTGTGCGAGTGTTCCACTGCCACACCTCAAGGTTGTCCGGTAATCTGTTTTCGTGACTAGCCATGATTGGTGCCTTCGCTATCCGTCGTGTCCAGAGCTTTGAGACGGCCGGTCGGAGCCAACGGGCTGTCGCTAGTGCTTTTGCGGACAGCTGTTTTTTGTGGAATTAATCGATTCGTGCAGCTGTTGCTTCAGTCTACGCTTTTCTGCGAACATGAGCTGAATCTGTTGTGTTATCTTAGCAAGCTATTTGCTATTGTCGGTTGGTTCTGACTGTTCCGGGGTTTTTGTTATTGACCTGGTTGCGGCTAACTCTGTTGTTTAACGTGATTTGAAAGCGGCAAGCTCCTGCTTAATCTCGACCAGGCTAGCTTTTAGGAGGTGGTTTTCCTCAATTATTGTTTGATATTCTGGATTTTGAGTAATTGCTTTGAAAATGGGAGATATGACGTGAACCCAGCTTAACTGCAGTTGTGCCTCCGATATCTGTTGGTCAGCAGCTCCCTTGGACTGTGGCATGTTTTGTAGGATGCCGTTGGGTAGGGGTGGGGTCTCGGTGTTTTTTTGGAGGACTTGGAATCATCGGCAGTGTAATCAAATCCTATCAACGGATTATGTTTCTATCCAACTGCAGCCAAAACTTCCACACTCCCGTTTTACCTAACCGACTTATACCCTCAGGACAAAAGGAGATAGACGCCAGGAAATTGTTACGTACACGCACATTTATAGGCCTATATTTTCGCAATTGCGATAATGACAGGCATCCGTGAGCATGAGCTTTTGTTGTGTATCAGAGTGTAGGTTAGCGGTAAGAAACACATCAGTATAACACGCGAAATAAGGCGCACTGGTTGCTGTAGTGCTTGACTGGGGCAGTGGTGAAGTGCTAAAAACTTGGTTGACCTTGCCCGCCCACTTATTCTTTTACGCTGATGACGGCCGTTGTCGTTGTGACCGCTTTCTTCACAACCACCGCCACCGGTATTCGAGCCCATGTAACTGCTGCATTGCGCATTTGGAAGCTGGGCAAGCTAACGAGTACGCTACCGCCTCCCTCCGCGACCTTCGATTTAGCTACCTTCCCACTTCTCGTTTTCGTCGCAGACGCAGGCAGAACGAAAGCAGAAACGAAAGAAAAAATTGAGGAGTCATTCCTCTCTGTGAAGGTGGATGACTAGCGAAGCTGTAGCACATCACACAGGTTTAGACAAGGGTGCATGTATTTGTTTTCAGCATTTGATAATTGTGATTAATATGATTTACACTGATTGATTCTGTTAGCATATACAGAATCTTGTCCAAAGTTAAATCCATACAGGACAGTTATTGAGTAGTTGAGTGACTTGCATTGTGTCGCACTTCAAACCGAACAGCTCAGACTAAATGCACAATTTCTTTTCTGGCTTTGAAATTGAATTCACAGTTGAACTCCTCATTGAAGAGTCCAACGATGATCACAGGGGTAGGATCATCAGAACCAGCCCATGCAAAGTTCTTGGTCATGAACTTCTCGATATTATAGTTGGGTGTGCCTGGATCAGTGGCGTAGCCAGAAATTTCGTTCGGTGGGGGCTCATGTTGCATCTCGGCCTCCTTCTTAAGAGGTAGCTTTAGCTCGGGTGCTGCGATTTAAATACATATAGAAGGGTAATTCAATTTCCTCGCAACAACTGCACCAAATATGACGATGTTTGTAGAATTTAAAAGAAAAACTTCAATTCTAGTGGCTGTTGGTTTCCAATTTTTCATTTAGGCGGTCAATTCTTTATTAAAAATTGTCCAAAATCGCAAATTTTCAGAAAACGGCACTATCGAGTTTAAAACTCAGTAACTCAACAATGAAAAATGATAGCACAATTCTGTGAATTGCATCTAATAGTACATCTACAGCAGACAAAATAGATATGTTAAACATGAAATTCAAAAAACTTGTATTATGGAAATACCACTTTTGAAGAACCCTTGTACATAACGTAACCAATTTACGCAACATACAAATTGACACACCAAATTTGTCCGCATTGACTTTCCTAATAGTTGCCGTTCACAGAACCGAGATATCTGTTCTTGGTAAATAGCTATTATTTTGTAAACGTCGTGCTTCTATTTTTCCGAAATTTCAAATTTTTCAACATATTTTATACAAAATTCAGGCCGTAAATCGAAATTCCGTTTCCAACAGACACTATAATTTACCTTCTCTCTCAAATGCAACTAATTTCATTAAAAGCGATTAGCGGGATTTTCTCAGAAAAGCGTTTCTGCGTTTTACATGTATTTGAATAGGCCGCGTCGGATTGGGCCCCATCTAAAGCTTCCTCTTAAACAATTTGCCGAGGGATCAAATACATGAATAATAACTGCATTACCATTGTCAAAAATGCTGCAAACGAATTCTTGAACGCTCCGCACTGTCCAAACAAGTAAAATGTGTATTTTTTTCCTAAAAGAATATTCTCGTATGTGCCAAAAATTGTGCCCGAAGTAACTGATATCAATGCTGCTATGTTTTTGTCTATTTAATAAGTAAATAAAATATCACACGAATTTTAGAACTATATCAGTTCGAAACCAGGAAAGCAGCGCATGCCGCTGATATGAAAAATGAGAAGTCCATGAAATGAACAAGTTGAGGACAAATATGTTAATGAAACTTAGTCATTCAAGAACCGTGTTTACATTCTTGTATATATGCAATGGCCAGTGAAGAATCTCTATGACGCTGTCATTTGTTCCAATGTATTACGGATGAGAAGCTGTCACCGGTCGTGAGTCGTGAGTAATTTTACCGAAATTATAGACGCAACAGAGAGCACGTATAAAAAGCAGGAGTTCTGCAGGCTGTACGAGGGTCAGTCAAATGAGTGTGAGCCAATGCGAATATATGACAAACGGGGTACCTTATTAAAAGGTAGTCTTCATGAGAATTTAGACATTTGACCCATTGACTAAGGAGTCGCGTGATTCCCGTCTCATTAAACTCCTTAGGTTGCTGCTTCAAAAAGTCTGTAACTGACTCTTTCACGTCATCGTCCGGCACGAATCTAGTTCTGCTGAGCTGTTTTTCCTGTTGCCTCAAAATGCGGAAGTCGCAATGGGACAGATCTGAGCTGTATGACGGATGTTGCAGGGTTTCCCACTTGAACTTTGCCACTTTTGTATTAACCGCATCGGCGACGTGGGGACGGGCATTGTCGTTGAACAAGATACCCAATTCGTCAATTTTCCACGTCGTTTGCTCTTGATTGCGACACCGCAGCCGTTTCGGCGTTTCACCATATCAGAAACAATTGATAGACTCTCAAGATTTAGCAAATCCTATCAGTAATGGCCGGTGATGATCGAAAAAAAATTCAACAACACTTTTCCGACGAAAATGACCGAATTGGCTTTCTTTGGGCGTGGTGAATTCGAATGTATTCCCTGTAAGCTTTGCCATCGTGTTTCAGGCTTGTAGGCTCGTGTTTCAGGCACCATGGTTTGTCCCCGATTACAATTGCAGACAAGAAGTCATCATCCTCATTGCGATGCCGGATCAGATGAGTCAAGGCAGCGCTGAACCTCTCCGTCTTCTGGCGGTGGTTCAAAATCTTGAGCATTCCTTGCGCACACAAGAGCCGATAACCGAGGTGCTCATGAATTATGGCGTGAACCGAGGCGTGACTGATTTTCACACGCTCTGCCAGTTCATTGATGCTTGTCCTCCATTCTTGTCTCATCAGCTCATCAACCTTTGAAATTGTGCGGGATGTGATTGCACGATGGCATTGGGCCGGTCTTGGAATGTCTTTGCAACTTGCCCATTCTTCTTCGAACCGTTTGCTCCCACGCTTTACAGTGGCCAATGAAATGCAATGTTCAACGTACATGGCAGCCATACGGTGTTTAATTTCTTTTTGGGAAACACCTTTAGCTGTCAAAAACTTAGCAACACCACGCTGTTCCGCTTTTGGGGTGTCCATTATGTCAGGCAACCATGTTCATACCAGTGTATGAGAGCATTAAAGAACATTTATACTCCCACCTGCGTTCATTTTTTGTAAGTGACAGATGCCTGTGTGCTACGGGCATGCCTCGCAGATAATGAACCAAACCATTATTGCGACTCGCACTCGTGCATTAGAAATGCGAAGATGCAATGGGATATAGAAATGCGAAGATGCAGCTTGATAAAGGGCAAAAAGTGCGACTGGAAACAAAGTTCACTGCACGTATACACAAAACCTCGCAACAATATATTTAAATACACGTATAAGTCTCCAATAAATCTACGTATCTAGAAAAAGTCGCTGTATATAAGGCGTCAAACAAGGCAAATAAACATGTTGCGCGATCACAGATTCACAGAATCCTAGATTGCGCCCCAATTCCATCCACTGCCACCCATGTATCGCGCGCGAAGCGGCGCACTTGCTCCCCGCTTTTCTCCTTTGCGCACACATGACTGAGCCACCATCGTCGGCTCAGCCATTCCACCCCCCCCCCTCTACGCTTTCACTCGCACATACAGCATGCGGCCCGCGGTCACGATGTTATCACCCTTGGACGTTATACGAAACATGAGAGCGATGGCGACGGCAGGAATGCGCCTGGAGTGTCCATATAATCGCTATCGCAATAGTATAATAAGAGTATCTGGCAACTGAAGCGTCCCGTGGCTCATTACTTTCCACAAAAGAAGAAGTAACAAAATCGAACTTTCCCCATGCGACAATTCGCTGCGCGGAACCATGTATTTTTTTTTCCTTCTGTGCGGCGGGGGCACCGAAATGAAAAAAAACGCACAGGAAAGTATGGTGGCCACAATCGAATGCCTACTTTGGGCACCTAATGTGGCTACGGAAGGAATATCGAAGAAAACATGAGACGCTTGGTCCACTGAGAACCAACCATACGAATACTGCTCGGTATCCTACACCGGCGAGACAAGACTTTCCAGAGAAGTTCTGCAAAAGCGAACGCGGTGCAATCCGTCGAGTCCCCACAGTGATGGCGGCGAGCGACCATTGAGCGACCAGCCAGAAAGTGTCCAAAACTCTGGCAGGCGGAAATCCACTCGGCCAGAGAAAACCGAACGTGCAGCGAAGTGCGCCGCGCGGTCGTCTGGGCCACGCGAGAAAGACGTATGCGCTCTGGCTGGCTCTGGCCACCCGCGGGTATGGTAGCGAGAACAACACCAAAAAAAAAAAAATTGAAGAGGCTCAATGTGTCCTCGCGAATAAAATTCAAAATAGAAAAAATAAATAAGAACGTAGGTAGCTTGGCTGGCTTTAGTGTTTTGACCTGGATGTTTTGGCGTAGGTTAAAAAAGATGTTGATAGTTCTTTTATGTGACATGGCGGCACAAATGAAGCACCACAACGCTTCGTCTCATTGAACCTCGCTACGTGCTTTGTCAACTTGTCTGCTAGTGTGTTGATTTTACTTGTCTCGTTGTGTGTTCCGATGTAAAACTTTAGAAAAGTCAATGGACCTTTGGCGTCAAATGTTTATAACGACATTAAACCCACAAAGTTCCGCAATTGAAAATCTAAAGCACAACTTTGGAAATGTCAATTAACCTTTCACATCAAGAATTTATGAGATTTACACCCATAAGTTTTCGGAATTGACATCCATGCGCTCCATAGATTCCGCGGCCTCAGCGAGATGCCGTGGCGAGCCCGCTCACCATCAAAACGCCCTTGAAACTTTGTGGTCGGATGAGGCTGCTTGGCGTTATGTGACTCTTGGTGCATGGACATTGCCGCGAAATCCAGCCCGAATTCGCGATCTTCGCGGTTAAATGTCTTCTCGCGCCAAAAAGACTTTCTAGACAAAATCCAGAATGATTTCCGGCGCCGGGGTTTGCTTTCGTCTGCGGTGCATGGACAGCTTGAAAAAATTGGCCTGGATATATATACACACTGGCCTGGATATGTATACACAGTGGATATCACAAGTCCATCTTTCGTTTCTACGACACAGACATCCCCAAAGTCGGTGGCATTGCCCTCTTGCGAGTCAAGGGTGTATGGTTGTACATACATGTTTCCTTTGCATATATGGCAAAACCTCCTGTTCGTGAGTCGATGTCCTGTTCACAAACAATTCCACTATACCCATTGACTTGAAACAATGAATCGTCACTGATTTATTTCATTTATTATTACTTATGATTATTGTTATCAGGGGCGGAGTGCTTGCAGCCTGCTTCACGCCCGCCACATGTCGGCTTGGTATTGCACGATCTCCAGGATCGGCACACGTTCACTTTTTTATTTATTACGCACAAACACAAGAAATAAATAGAAATTCTGATTGATTTATTTCATTTATTATTATTAATTACTAGTATTATTAGGGGCGGAGCACTTGAAGCCTGCTTCACATCCGCTGCCGGTCGGCCCCACAGCGTATAAGGATATCATATCCCACGCAGGGTCGGCGGTCAGAGCTGCACGCCTATTGGCTGTCGACGCAGACCACTTCCACCAGCATGGCGGCACCCAGGGCCGCGGTCTCCGAAGCTGCCTCTGAGGGTGCGCGCACTGGCCACGCCCCAGGTGCGCGTTTGTTTGCGTTCCGACGCTGCGTAGACGCGGTGAAGCAGCGGACACTGCGACCATTTGGCGATAAAAATACGCATCGCTTCCACTGCGGTGAGTCCAAGGCAGGTAAAGAAACTTGAAGTGCTTCAAGAAACGGTGCATGGATGCCTTTATTAACCCTACGCTTCGCTGCCGAAAGTCACGTCGCTTTGTTTTCAACTACGCAGGGAAAGTCAACATGGCCACAACTAAAACGGAGAACACGGCCAGAAGATGCTGCCATGATTCGAGGTCGCCCCATTAACGACGACACGGCAAGTCGGTAAGGCCTTGTTTCCGTTAAAAACACAGAAATTAGGGTATATTTCCGAGAGTGTCAGTAGGGCCGCATCGGTTACCCGGCTATACGCTTGCTTCGGTTATAGGAGCAGCCTTTGTGCAAAATTATTCTGGGCAACGCATAGTGACTGGGGATATCTGAAGCGAAATGAGACGCACGTATATTAGCAGCGATGCGTCCATAAGCATGCAAGCAAACAAAATATTGCGCTGCCACTTAAAAACTCGCGAAGAACAAGAGGACGCGCTGTCGTTAAAAGACAACCCAGCGGCCAACAGGGTAGTGGGGCATCTTATTGGAATAAACGTAAAACAAGGATGAAATGCCAATAAAACATGGAGCTTTGTTTGTTACGAAAAAAAGGCAAAACAAGAATCTTTTAAGAGTGTTCATATTGGCTTAACCGCAACACGGCTCTGTAATGCGGCGAAGCATACGCATTGTATTGCAATGAACTGAAAATTTACGTAACTAATTGTAGGCCACGGGTCATTATTCCGTACCCACCGGCGGCGCCTCCAGGACACTAAAAGTGAAACCTGGGCTGGTCCATTGTTCTAACTTTGATCTAGCGGTTATAATCTAAGATGCGCTCCTGAGGCCTCCATTGCCCGCATTTTTACTTTCCCATGCTTTAATGCCTCTAAGGTGCTTTTGGTGTCCTCGTTTGCATCAAGCTATCGAGAGATGCTTTTTACCGGGAGCTCATCGGCTATCATGTATATATGTGATGGTGAAATAAAATTAAAACGATCTTATTGCAACACATTACTGTATCGCGGTGAAGCTTACTGAAGCACAACCACCATTATGGAACGCATATAAGACTCTCGCCACAAAAAAACAAAAACAAAAACAACCCTAACAGGCCACAAATGACACAAAGCGTTTCATGAAATGGGAGCACAAGCAGCAGCACACTCCTCACAGATCACCGCTCATCTTGTAAATATACAATCAAATCTTGGTTTTATTGGCATAGGGTATAGACAAATTTTTACAAGCAATGTTTATTCAAACAAGACAAATGATCTGCAAACGTTTGCTGAGCCTTGTATAAATCCTTGACGATATCACGTCACAGGTGAAAGTACTTAAGCTGCTCGCCATCTGATAAAAAACAATTTAACAAAAGACCTCAGAGAAACCACCCGACAAAACAAAGCAAGTGGAGAGGTCATCAAATTCGTATCAGCATAAAGCTTCCACATATTTCTGAGACCGCTCAACTAGTCTAGGAACAAACTGTGTATGGACAAAGAAGCAATTTTTAATTTGTCAAGTTCTGAAGGCATGCCGAAGCAAACTGCATCAAGTGTCCCCCAAGCCATGAAATTTACATGTATAGGAACGAAGAGGTGCGAGAAATAAGAAAAAAAATGCTTTCATCAAAATATATCACTTGTTAGAAAAAGTGTTGCAGAGCATTGTCCTTACCAGACACAGCAGACTAAGAATCAGACTTGTGAACAGTTATTGTTCCATTAAGCCCGCTCCATGATTTACAATAGGAAGAGAAGGAGACAAAGAAATAGTAGAGATGGCTAGAGCATATTTATTGCACTGCAAATCATGAATCTGTTCTAACTGGCCAGAAGTGCACTCTTATCAAGCCTGCTGCAGTGCACAGGATAATTACCAACGTATTTTTAGCAGGAAGGAAAACACGCACCAAAAAGAACAACTCAACTCCAGAACTTTTGCAAAACAGTTCCGTATCTGATAATGTAGCTACAGGTTCTCGAATTATTTATTATCTATACTTTGGCCTGTGTAAATGTCAGCTGCCTTGTCTTCGCAACATTCATTCTTGAAGGACCAAAGGAAACGACAGAATTGGTTAGTGACAATTAGCGAACAGGTTGGCATGTTGCCATGGCCTCTCGGCGATGGCAACATGCCAACCTGTTCGCGAATCAGAATTGGTTAGTGACGACAGAATTGGTTAGTGACGATTAGCGAACAGGTTGGCATGTTGCCATCGCCTCTCGGCGATGGCAACAAGCCAGATAGTCAGATATCAGAGAACCTTGCCACATAGCAGTATAATGGAGCCGCTTGGCAAATAGTCCATATCATTGTGCAAACCCTTTTGTATGAACAACTGTCATGTTTCCTTGTGAAGCTGTTGCTTCAGAAATCTTGGCAAGGGCTTGTTTTAGCAACACGAGGCTAAGACAGTCCATGACTCTACTCCTAGTGGTGGCATGCTGGCAGCCATAGTTATACCTGGCCAAGCTTGGCGCCCCACGCCGCCTGTTGTGGTCTAGTATTTAACGGGTCACCGATAGGAATCGCCATACAATAGAGAAGGGCTTGTGTACTGTGAATTCAATTGCAGGACTTTAGTGCCATTCAGTTAATTTGCGACCAGACAAGCATATACTGCCTTACATATTACTCGCAATGGCTGTTAGCACATGCGAACATATAACAAATGTGTCTAATTACCTTCTTTCGCTATGCACACAAAGTTGCAAGACAATAATGTGTAAACGGGGTTGGATGCATGCACTAGACCAGGATGGAGATCCTGCAGGTTAAATTTGCACATGGCTGGCAGTGTTTGGCACATGATTTCTTAGCACGCATTGTGCACAGCTTCCGGATAGCACTACATAATTATGCTCTCCTCGTTGTCACAGAGGTTGAGTGTGCTGCAATGAGAATACGGTGGGCATGCTGTGCACTAGTCGCATTCCTTTTGTCAATGATGCTGCCCGAAGTGTTTATATTTTTGCATTACACACTCTTTAGCTTTATTTATTGTCTCACGGCGTATTTTCCAGTCAGGTCAACTTGCTCGGGCTGCTGTCATGTTTGGCCATTGTAATACAGGCCAAGTTTGCTTTGTACAGAAGAAAGATGCGCTTTAAATTGTCAAAATTTTTTTCTTTCCAAATACATTCTTTGCTCTTCCACGCAGTACAAGGGTTGGTGTCCTCTAAATAATGCCTATTGAGTACATTGATTTCGTATGTTCGACTTTTAAGATTTTTTTCAGTTGCTGTTCTCTGAAGGACATTTGCATTAGAATTGCCAAATAATTTTCCGGCTCTTTTTCTTCACTGCACGTCATTTCTCTTCTAAAAGCACTAACTCTTGCCACTTATTTTTTTTATATTCTTCATTTATTTTAGAGCGAAGTTGTTAGCCACTCGTTGGTCGGCATTTTCCATGTCCGCGTCTGTGGACAAAAATGTGGGCCGATCCCGGAGGTTGTGCAATACCGGGTCGACCCGTGGCGGAGGTAAAGCAGGCTTCAAGCACTCAGCAATGTGAAGCCAAAAGTATATAATTCTTTCGAATCACGCATGTAACATACATAAATGCATTCGTTTCAGAACAAGCATCCGAACCAGATATCGATGACACGCCCGCAGGAAATTCATAACGGCGTTCTATGCCGATTCTCGATGTATGCATCCATGGCATAATGATTTCAATATTGGGCTTCCGTACTAGAGGTCCTGTGCTCGAATCCTGCCGTCGGATAGTTTTAATAATGTTTATTTACTTATTATATAGTACTTTGTTGAATATGATATTATGAGAAGCCAACAAACAAAGACACCAAGGACAAAGTAGGAGAAATTACCTGTACTTACTAACTGAATTGCCTTCACCCAAAAAAAGACCACGTACTCGTGGCGTGTGCGATATAAAGGGTGTTCCACATCCGCCGACAAGGTTTGTGAGTAGTGGCGCTGGCTAGCACTCCCAAGGTTCGTTATAGTAGTAAAAACATAAATACCAAAGAAAGTGTATGGCGAAACGGTGCCGCGGTAGCTCTATTGGTTACAGCATCCCACGCGTAATGCGAAGACGTAGGATCGTTCCCCACCTGCGGGAAGTGCTTTCTTAATCCACTTTCATCCCCATTATTGCCATTAATTTATCATTTCCTTAATTCAAATAGTAAGTAGGAGTAATTTCCCCTATATTGTCCTTGGTGTCTTTGTTGGCTTCTCATGATATGATTAATAAAAAAATCGGGCCCCTTGGTTAACCCCCCGTTCTTCTCGTTGAAAATGACGAGTTTACAATGTGACGAAGCCGTTTTAAGCCAGATGGACGAAGTTTAGGCACATACATGTACTTCCCATAATTACCATGCTGGCTGAACCGGCCCGATTGCAGCTCCCGTGAACAATCCCGCTGCAGCACTGCTTTGGATATGCCACGCAGAGGTAGGGCTCCCGAAGAACAGCGTGAATACGATGAGAGTCGTCGGCAACAGAAAACGTGAATGTCAGCAACGGCGTCGTCCATATGCCACAGATAAAGATCGTGCCCGAGAAGCCGAGCGCAAGGGACAAGCCCACCAATACCCCGATGAACGCCGGCAAGCTGCGAAGGCTGCGAAACAACAGAGG
This sequence comes from Dermacentor variabilis, assembly GCF_050947875.1. Classification (NCBI taxonomy): domain Eukaryota; kingdom Metazoa; phylum Arthropoda; class Arachnida; order Ixodida; family Ixodidae; genus Dermacentor; species Dermacentor variabilis. Next base: position 35,130,063 of record NW_027460291.1, read on the forward strand.
TACCACGTGGATTATCACCACCATCCCTGTAAAGTAGTGAAACATTGCATACCCCCATCAGCAGGTTCTGTGATTTTTAACCGCTTTGCTGGACATCCACTGTCGCAGGGCCGTGATGCTGAGCCAATTTTCTTTTTCGGAACAGATTTTGCTCAGAATTCGTATGGTTCAGTGGATGACTCGGTCTCACCTTCTGTGTTGCTTCACTTAATTTTTGTAGCCTTAGTGCTTATCTAGAGCACTGATTAATCACCAGTCCCAATTTTACTCTGCATTTTTAATGCTAACCGCGATTCCAAGTGAAAGATTTCGCACTCCTTCAGCTACTTTCTACGTGTCATTTGCCCATAGCTCTCTGTTCCTATGACATCAGTTGACTTACCTTTCAATTGGATTACGTATGTCCACGTTGTCCCATATAACTGTTACCATTTTCCTTCGGTACTCTTAGGTGTTTGTATTTTCATCAATACTCCTAGGTGTTTGTAATTGTCTACTCTTACTGTTTCATTTCCCTTTATAGTGACTGTCAGATCACTGATATCATTAGGCACTAAGAAACCCACTTTCTTTTCGTTCACAATCACCCTAGGTGTCTAAAGCAGCCTTATCTTGAGCCATCTTTTCTTCCGAATGACTGCAGCATAAGTACTTCAAGAAACTCACATCTCAACAAACAGCATAGCACAGTTGTCTTGGCCGAAATTGTCTCCGTGACCTACTGCAATGTTTAAACGTCTAGGCATCTGAGCAAGTGAATAATTGCTAGGCCTCACTAACTTAGACCCAGTGCAGTATTCATGGTGATGCTGAACATTGGGTGCTGTCTATGCTCCCAGTCTATGTTACCGTGGCATCATGTGTATTGCCAGAACATCCACAGGTCGCCACCACAGGCCATAGAGCATTGAGTGTCGTAATACTAGGTAAATCACAGCTCGTTTAGACAAGTCATCACTGTAGAAACGAGGCATTTAGGGCACTGACTTGCAAATTGATTTATTGGCACAGGAAACTCTAATGAGACTCATGTACTGGATGAAAAAGAGAAAACAATACAACATTCTTAACGCTTGTGTATAGAAGCAAATTCTTCATCAAGTAGGGAATCGGCGAGGGTAATGTCAATTTGCTCTGCTACTAGGTCTACGATATCTGCTTCAATTATCTCTCTCGTAAGTTGTTTCGTTGCTCTCCCTCTAATTCTGCATTCGCCATACAGTGGAACGCAACCACAATGTGTGCAATGACATTATAAGCTTCCTTGTTTATACCTCTCAATTATATACCTGTGCGAGAGGTTAATATAGCTGGCCGAGCGTCGTACACACCAGTCTCAGTGACTTACTGCATCATTAAGGCATCCAGCTATCTGAACAAGTAAGTGTTGTATTTCAGTAACTTCCGCAGGATAGCTATTACGCTATTATAGTTGATGTCCTCAGCTTCAAGCTTTTAAAAACACACTGGCGCAGGATTTTCAGTGGTGCAGCAATCGGCTTCGGCGAGCACTGTGTAGTGCGTTGTTTTAATCCTGTGGAGATAAACAAATCAAGCAATGCTTGACTCTAAGGTAGGCATAGAGGTGTTCGTGGTTAATATTCGGCAGTTAATGCAACTTGATACCGTTCCCAGGTCAGTCATGGAGCCCTTCAACGGAGCCTTGCACTCTGGTGTGAATGGTGCCTCTTCCTTGGCCTCTTGGCGAACGGTTCAGGAGCAGCATTGCCAGACATCGACCAGGGCTTCAAAGAGGCTTTAAGAAGGTGCCAGTTAGACGCTCAGCTGCTGAGCATCTCGCTGGCCTTCCTGGAGCCTCCTTTAAGCCATGGTCGATGTCTGGCGATGTTGCTTAGTTGCAGCCATATTTGACGTACCAGGCGCCTTCTTTCTGCGGAAGTTGCCTCGAAAGCCAGCATGAGCTCACTTGCACCACCTCCACTCTGTACTTGATCCAACTCATCCTGAGGCACCGCAGGATCTCAAGGTATGCAGAGTTGAGTTCATTCATGGCATGCAAGTGCCATTGGTGTAGTCTCAGGCCCTGGTAGGCACCTGCTTGGACCTGCGCAAAAGGTGTTAGAATAAAGCAAATTATCCACAGCATGTTTCTAACCTATAAGAACGGCACATTTCTTTTTGTGCACTTATACGGAGGCAAATGTTCTTATATACAGGTAAGCTGAAGCGATCAGGAGTTCCTTTTTTTTTCTTTTCTGCATGTTTTTGGTGCATACACATTTAAGTTTACAGCAACTATTGCACAAACGGTTCTATTTACTATTCATCTTTACTTTGGTAAGCGGCAACATCAAATAACTTGGCTAGACAGTGAACAGTTGCTTTGCATCTGCTTTATTTTCTTTGCCGAGCATAAGGTGCTTTTCCGTATGAGAATGGGAATTTTCTGCTTATGTATTCTGCCGCTTGCACCTGGAATCGATATTTGTGAAAACATTGCTGTAGAGAAAGCATTATCACTGTGAATTGTAATGAGACATGAGTAATAATATTACCTTTATAGGCTAAGCAAGAACGGCGGTCTAAAAGACTCAGCTTTGTTGCTGCAGCACTTCGCAGGAACGCGCTGCCCATTTTCTCCAGTGATGTCATCGCTCGCATCTCCAAAAGCTTAAGATCATACAAAATCCGCAAAATTGTTTTAATAACCAGATTTCTTTCAAATTTTCTGGGGATTTTTTTCTAAGCCTACAAAAACGCTGTCAGGCATCTTACTAGATTTTATTCACGAAGGAGAAATAATACCCGGAGGTGCACAAGAGGATGCAACGTGCACCCTTGGCAACCACAAAATGGACATACCAACGAAGCAGGAACCGAGTTCCAAAAAGTAGTAAGCTCGAATCGCCGTACGAACGAAACTTACGAAACAGCATCTGTTACTACAAGAGTAACATTGGTCACCGCCATGTAATGTGAAATGAAGAAGGAAATAAGCAGATGACGCACAATAGTAGCCCCCGTCACCGCCTCAATGGCGCCACTAAATATTTTTTTATTTTTCTTTCGAATTTTGCTTTCTGGCGGCCACCACTTCTTCGTGCAGCACAGTGGAAGTTTTTAAATATTTCGTCTTCTATTATTCTAACATACGCTGCTTCCCATAGCGTGGCTTCATGTGTCAGGTGCTGACGAGAGTGCGCTAGTGGCACGTAAGGTTGCATGTGACGTGATATGGCCTGGAGATGGCGCTGGGTGGTGCAGAAGAGTAATACCACCGTACCGGCTTACAAGGCCCATTTTAACTATGTGTAATGTGTAGCGATGTAGTATTACGCATTGAACTTTCCAAATCTGCTGATATTGTGTTACTGTGTCAGTCATTCCATTGTCCTGGTACTTCGAGTTTTTTTTCGCGAGTTCTTGAGTTGACTAGAAGTCCAGTGGCATTTCATGTATCAGATGAATATAAACAAGCTATATTATTTCACCACGCAGGCTCTATGCTACCTTTATGTTTGATTTCGTCTGTAAATAAGATATAATTCTCTAATGACGCTATATTAAAAGGCCATTTTTCTTGAATATTCGTATAGAATTTCATTGGAAGTTTCGCAATTTGAAGGCGCTTAATATTTTCTTTTAAACTCTTTGATAACCTTTTTTCTCCTTTCACTGACAGACAAGAACTTCTTTTTACACGGGATCTAAAGGTAGTAATACCCGTTATTTTGGAGTGACAACCATTTTTGTGTCACTGCGAATTTCCCTTTGGCTTTATTTTCAACACAGCTGTTTGTACTACTTACAAACGCACTTTTACTGTGCCCGAGCTAAACCAGAATAGATGTTTTTGGAAGCAATTACAAAGGTTTCATCGGGGAGTTGATTTCTGTTGGCAGATTCAGCATGAAATAATTGTATACGTCATACTAAGTGAAGATACATCCTCAACAACGGCCTACACACATTTTTTTAATGGTTGGGTTAATGGTAAGTCTACGTTAGTAGCCTAACAATAAATCAAATGGAAAGGGGCAGATTTTTTTGTTGTGTAGTCACCGGACAGCGAGTCGCTGCACACAAAATTAATGAACATTTCCAAATCTTCTCCCTCACAGGTGGACCTCCAGAGCAGAGTGGATGGGTGTCCTCGAGGAGCTAGAATGCTGCCGGGTAGCCATCGGTGCTTTGCTGATTGTGTACCAGTGGTGCAGCAGGGACAGAACCCGCTTTTTCCCCAACCGACACCATGCGCACGGTCACATCGCAAGAGGTTGTCGAATCCACGAATACATTGTCCCTTGCAAGCTCAATCTTTTGCGCCTGCTGCTGTATAATAGGGTAACCACAATAACTGCCAAGCAGGTACTGCTTGGCAGTTATTGCTTGGCAGTTCTACCTCTACGCCACCGCTGCACCACTAGCGGTGCAGCGGTGGCGTAGAGGTAGAACACCCGCCTCGCGTGCAAGAGGTCCGTGGTTCGAATCCCGGTGCCGGCAATTTTCCACCGGATCGAAAAAAATCCGTGTGTTGATAAAATTGCACAAACAGGCCTGGAGTGTGGCCTGATCCCGGTGACCAAAACCGGTAACGCACTCCCTCACCAGAGCAGGATTGGCCACCCTGGTGCAGTACTTGGCCCACAACCTCCTATGAACACAACAATCAAACCCCGGCCCTCAGTCCCCAGCAGCTGCAAAGCAACTGACCACGGCGACGGTCAGACCTGCGATGCCGCAGAGGGTGCTAAGAATCACTGGCTCCGGACAGGCAGCCAATGGAATATGAATCTGGCAACGTTTAACGCTATAACGTTATCTAGTGAGGCGAGTCTAGCAGTGCTATTGGAGGAATTAGAGGGCAGTAAATGGGATATAGTAGGGCTCAGTGAAGTTAGGAGGCCAAAAAGAAGCATATACAGTGCTAAATAGCGGGCACGTCCTGTGCTACCGGGGCTTAGCGGGGAGAAGAGAACTAGGAGTCGGATTCCTGGTTAATAAGAATATAGCTGGTAACATACAGGAATTCTATAGCATTAATGAGAGGGTGGCAGGTCTTGTTGTGAAACTTAATAAGAGGTACAAAATGAAGATTGTACAGGTCTACGCCCCTACATCCAATCATGATGACCAGCAAGTCGAAAGCTTCTATGAAGACGTGGAATCGGCGATGGGGAGAGTGAAAACTAAATACACTATACTAATGGGTGACTTTAATGCCAAGGTAGGCAAGAAGCAGGCTGGAGACAAGGCAGTGGGGGAATATGGCATAAGCACTAGGAATAGCAGGGGGGAGTTATTAGTAGAGTTTGCGGAACAGAATAATATGAGGATAATGAATACCTTCTTCCGCAAGCGGGATAGCCGAAAGTGGACGTGGAGGAGCCCGAACGACGAGACTAGAAATGAAATAGACTTCATACTCTGCGCTAACCCTGGCATCATACAAGATGTGGACGTGCTCATCAAGGTGTGCTACAGTGACCATAGGATGGTAAGAACTTGAATTAGCCTAGACTTGAGGGGGGAACGGAAGAAACTGGTACATAAGAATCTGATCAATGAGTTTGTGGTAAGAGGGAAAATAGAGGAAATACGGATCTAGCTACAGAACAGGTATTCGGCCTTAACTCGGGAAGAGGACCTTAGTGTTAACGATATGAACGACAATCTTATGGGCATCATTAAGGAAGGTGCAATAGAAGTCGGTGATAACTCCGTCAGACAGGATACCAGCAAACTATCGCAGGAGACGAAAGATCTGATCAAGAAACGCCAATGTATGAAAGCATCTAACCCTACAGCTAGAATAGAACTGGCAGAACTTTCGAAGTTAATCAGCAAGCGTAAGACAGCTGACATAAGGAAGTATAATATGGATAGAATTGAACATGCTCTCAGGAACGGAGGAAGCCTAAAAACAGTGAAGAAGAAACTAGGAATTGGCAAGAATCAGATGTATGCGTTAAGAGACAAAGCCGGCAATATCATTACTAATATGGATGAGATAGTTCAAGTGGCTGAGGAGTTCTATAGAGATTTATACAGTACCAGTGGCACCCACGACGATAATCGAAGAGAAAATAGTCTAGAGGAATTCGAAATCCCGAAGGTAACGCCGGAAGAAGTAAAGAAAGCCTTAGGAGATATGCAAAGGGGGAAGGCAGCTGGGGAGGATCAGGTAACAGCAGATTTGTTGAAGGATGGTGGGCAGATTGTTCTATAGAAACTGGCAACCCTGTATACGCAATGCCTCATGACCTCGAGCGTACCGGAATCTTGGAAGAACGCTAACATAATCCTAATCCATAAGAAAGGGGACGCCAAAGACTTGAAAAATTATAGACCGACCAGCTTACTGTCCGTTGCCTACAAAGTATTTACTAAGGTAATTGCAAATAGAATCGGGAACACCTTAGACTTCTGTCAACCAAAGGACCAGGCAGGATTCCGTAAAGGCTACTCAACAATAGACCATATTCACACTATAAATCAAGTGATAGAGAAATGTGCAGAATATAACCAACCCTTATATATAGCTTTCATTGATTACGAGAAAGCGCTTGATTCAGTCGAAACCTCAGCAGTCATGGAGGCATTACGGAATCAGGGTGTAGATGAGCCATATGTAAAAATACTGGAAGATATCTATAGCGGCTCCACAGCCACCGTAGTCCTCCATAAAGCAAGCAACAAAATCCCAATAAAGAAAGGCGTCAGGCAGGGAGATACGATATCTCCAATGCTATTCACAGCGTGTTTACAGGAGGTATTCAGAGACCTGGATTGGGAAGAATTGGGGATAAAAGTTAATGGAGAATACCTTAGTAACTTGCGATTCGCTCATGATATTGCCTTGCTTAGTAACTCTGGGGACCAATTGCAATGCATGCTCACTGACCTGGAGAGGCAAAGCAGAAGAGTGGGTCTAAAAATTAATCTGCAGAAAACTAAAGTAATGCTTAACAGTCTCGGGAGAGAACAGCAATTTACAATAGGCAGCGAGGCACTGGACGTCGTAAGGGAATACATCTACTTAGGGCAGGTAGTGACGGCGGATCCGGATCATGAGACGGAAATAATCAGAAGAATAGGAATGGGCTGGGGTGCGTTTGGCAGGCATTACCAAATCATGAACAGCAGGTTGCCATTATCCCTCAAGAGAAAAGTATATAATATGTGTGTCTTACCAGTACTAACCTACGGGGCAGAAACCTGGAGGCTTACGAAAAGGGTTCTACTCAAATTGAGGACGACACAACGAGCTATGGAAAGAAGAATGATAGGTGTAACGTTAAGGGATAAGAAAAGAGCAGATTGCGTGAGGGAACAAACGCGAGTTAATGACATCTTAGTTGAAATCAAGAAAAAGAAATGGGCATGGGCAGGACATGTAATGAGGAGGGAAGATAACCGATGGTCATTAAGGGTTACGGACTGGATCCCAAGGGAAGGGGAGCGTAGCAGGGGGCGGCAGAAAGTTAGGTGGGCGGATGAGATTAAGAAGTTTGCAGGGACGGCATGGCCACAATTAGTACATGACCGTGGTTGTTGGAGAAGCATGGGAGAGGCCTTTGCCCTGCAGTGGGCGCAACCAGGCTGATGATGATGATGAGGTACTGCTGGCACTGTGCTGCAGTGACACGAGTGCGAGAAAAGAAGTTTCCTTGAGTTTGAGTTCCTCGAGTTTGACACGAGTTTGCTCTGAATACTTTGAGTACGTGCCTTTCATCATTCTGTACAGGCATAAACTGCTCTGCAAAATCATATTTGGGTGCATCCAAAAAAGAAAACAATGAACTCGAACGTTGCCAGAGCAAACGTGCCAGTTTTGTGACTTCATAAATCTTATGCAGCCGAAAAAAGAAACGTAGTCAATAAATGTTCTTACATGAATAAGTAAGCTATCTTCACTCATTCGCTGCAATTTGCTACCTACATGGGTAATATTTATATTTATTTCATATAGCGTTTCTTTCTCGCTCCCAAACAAGATGCAAATAAAAATAATTATTAGTGTCACGATGACAATAAACGAGTCACTAAAGCTATGGTGTTTTGCGAAAATATGTAAAACTTGGCTAGTATGGTGGAGCAAGAGATGCATATTTAACATACGACGGCTCCAGCTCGCAAAAAGATGTTACTTTTGGCATAAACCAAATTAAAGATGTCCTTATGGGGCGAAAATTAGCTATGGCAACACGCAATGACGTTTAGCTTACCTTAAGCTGCTTATAATTGCGATTTTTCCTCGACGGTGGACAATGCGTCGATGCCAGCTCCACTAAAGCGTGCCGCTCTGCACACATTGCGCCAGTGAGAGATGGTCTTACGTTGAGGACGCAAGAACTCCATTCGCCAACTTTTCAGGATTGTTCTCGTCCAAGCACAGCTTGCTCTCATGCAGGAATGTATCTATCGTAGAGCAAGTGCTACGAACCGAGCACCCCCTGACTGCGTGCCTTCTGACTGTCTGGCGTCGATCTGTATTGCAGGCTACCAAAGGCACTACTCTGTGCAAGTACATGTTCCTACCGGGGCCGTGGGTTAACAATTCGATCTTCATGTTGAGCCGCACCATGCATTTGGCGTTGCGGCCGTCAGCCACTTTGCTTCTTCTGTACTGCTGGCAGCGCGAAACCAGCAACTGATGTGGTAGGCCCGGGAGATCGCAAGAGCCGCAGCAGCCCTGGTCTGAGGGCGCCTCCCCGCACAAGCAGGAAGACACCTGCTTGTGCCTTTTTTTTGTCAATATATGTTTTTCCTCGCACACCACAGGTACGCTGAAGTTTCGGAGCATAGGGCGTTAACTTTGTTTTCCACGTTTCCTCTCAGTGTCAATGGCACAATGCGTTGCCCGGAATTGCGCACGCTTACCCCCATATTCAGAAATGCATCATAACTTGAAGCCCATGCTTGGCTTGATCTAAATGACGCAAGTCGTGAACGCACCAAAAGAAAGGCAGTGAGCGTCTGGGGGACGGTCGCACCAGGCGTCGTTTATATAAAGTCAAGCATGAGCTTTGTATTAATATACATTTCTGAATACGGGGGTTAGTCATCTACTTCTCACAGAAAATGTCTAAGAAACGCCCGCCAAAACCAGGCACATTCGTAAACTTAACTAGGCAATACGAAGCTCCATAGAAAAAGAGTGGTATTAAAAGCTTTCAGTATTTTTCTTTACTCCAAAATGGTTGCGTTCTCGTGGCTTCAATGTACAGAGATAGTGCAGCGTTAGCTAAAAAGCATGAATTTCCGAACTCCATGCCAAAATAAGCTTGTAAAATTATTTAGGTGCGAGAATTCAGGGTTTGTAGCGATCCTTGAAAACCCTTTATTTCTAAAATGCCATTTTCAAGGCATTGAAAACCCTGGAATTTTTAGTACTGGAAAGTCCTCAAATTTGTACACTTCGCTAGACTTAGCAGACATTGCCAAGCGAAGAGTGTCCCTTCTGTGACACTCTTCGCATGTCACAGAGAATTGTCTGTGGAGGTAATAGAAGGAAAGCGACATCCTTAAAGTTGAAATTACAAAGCAGCTGCAGATACCAGTTTTAGGCACATGGAACCGGCGACAAATGTACTTGGAGGAGCAGAAGCAGGAAGCTCAACAGTTGAGGCATTCAAAGAAAAGCCGTGATGAGTAAATTGAGAGCTACAGACACAATAAAAGGAAATTACAAATGACTATTGCTTATTTGGTGGTGAAAAGCTGAGGCAACAGATGAACAGATGACATCCCATACACTGTCAATCCAAACAGTATTCAAAAACTGCAAATGTTGCAGCTCCAAGTTGTTAATTGTGCTATTGCAGAAAAACTTTGAGCGCTTTCTTGAAATGCTTCCTTGTGTGCGTTTAGTGATGGGCGGTGAAAGACAAATTAGCAGTCTTTCAAATGTTTGAAATCAGTGAAATGGGACTTGTTTTTTATTCTTTTGTTTGCATTAAAGTTAACGATGTTGTTGAACAAGTTATTGCCTGTCCAAACTACTAAAAAAAATCGCACGAGGTCCTTGAAGTTACTGTGTCGGGGCCTCGAAAGTTCTTGAAAACCATTGCATTTTTTTCTTCAATATTGCTACGAACCCAGTAGAACAACTGTCATGGAGTAAAAACCTTGGCTTAACAGGGGCTTATACGAAGAGCACAGGAAGACTAGAAATGCAGTAGTAGGCATGGAGGGCCCTGAAAAAAATGTGCCACATCTGCTCGTCTGCCTTATGTTTCTGCATTCACTGTCGCATTTTTAATAGAAGTGCACTTACTGTTCTACTCCAATAAACGCAACATTACCAACTCCAGTGTGGGGCAGTCCTTCAGCCAGTGCAAACTCTTTCTGTACATCCCTGTTAGCTCTGTCATTTTTCCAGCATTGTAGTACAAGATTTGTTAAACTGGTTTCGCAGAATATGAGCAGTATACTCTTAAATTAGCTGTTTATTTGTATGCACAAGTTGAGGTCCTCAGTTTGGTTGCGTGACAAATTGCCATACCTCAATAGATACAAGAAAAAATGTTATTAGAGTTTAATAAAATCCAAACAGTAATAATCACAACAATATAATGACATACATTTCTTTTGGTACGTATACAGCCCATGTCTTTGCACTGTATAAATTCAACTATACATGGCAAGTACTGTGTTCTGACCACTATTATTCACATGTGTAAAAGCATCACAGCAATTCTTCAACAAATATCACAGTGACTAGTGACATACACTTTGTAACTGCTTTACATGAGCATAATGTATACAAATGGTCCATGTGTACCTACACATGACTAGTGCCACCCGAGTACTATTACTCACAGGTCTAAAACCAACAAAGCAGTTCTTTAAAAATATCACAGCGCTTAGTGACGTACATGCTGTAACTCCCTTGTAAAAGCTTAATACAAACCCGTGAGCACACAGAAAGCTAGCAGTGGGCCTACATGGAAATACCACCGCCTCAATACTAATTCACAAGTGTAAAACCAACCAAGCAGTTCTTTAAAGAATATCACAATGCTTAGAGACATACATATTGTAACTAGCTTATATAAGCTTTATACAAACATGAGAACATACACAAAGCTATCGGTGCACCTACATAGAAGTGCGGCCATCTGAACACTATTATTTGCAAGTGTAAGCTCAACAGAACAGTTCGTTATAGTGGCGCACATTTTTTAACTGCCTTATACAAGCTTAGTGCAAGCACAAGAATGCGGAAAAAAATAAATTAAAACCTTGCTCTATGAATACACAAACAGATCAACACAAATGGTAAACACCGCTTTGAAGACACGTGACCGTGACAAAGCGCAGTGCTGTGCCGGTTGAAACTGCCTTTCACAAAAGTATTGAGCAATGCTTAAACCACACGCAATAAAGTGCTGAAAGACTGCATCTCTAACATACCTATTTTAATTCAAATTTCTTGAATATAGGGCTCTCTTGCAGATAAGGCATCTGATCCAACTGACCTGATTTTACACCTGCTAAATGCATCCAATGCACTCAGATATAACTGGTAATAATAATTATAAAAGGCATTTAAAAACTTGATAGTATGATGAAGATGCATGACTAGAAAAGTTCTGTCCCCCTCGTACGTGTTGAAAAGGTGTAAGTACGACACATGTTCTTTTTTTCCGCAATTTTTGCATTAAAGGACACTCGGGAACCTCGAACTCATAAAAAAAAAGAAGATACTGCTCTGTTAATAGTGTTATGAATAATTTTTTGTGAAAGCTTTTTACAGACAAGTTGCAGGCTCGTTTCTGGAGGTTGAGCTGTATCATGCAAAATAACATGGAAAGTGGTCACATGGGAGCATGACACTATGCCATAATGTTCGTTTCAGTTGACTCTCTTGCCCCAGAAGTCACTGCTCACTGTGACCAGTGATGGAACAGCAGTGTCTGTGTGATTTTCATCACACTTCTGTCCTATGCCATCCTTACCAGAGTTGGCGGCACATAGATACCCAAATTTCGATAGTGTTGCTTTCTCAGGTGGTTGTTTTTGATTTGCTCAATATCAATTGGCACTTCAGCTGCATCAAACTTCTTTTTTACCTCTTCAACAACAACATAAACAACAATCTTATGACACCTGTGTTGTCCTTCTAGTTGCCTACTAAGACCAGTTAATCTAACAACAACACTGACAGTTTCTACTATATTCTAATGGAGAAGAGGTGTGTCCCACCATGTGTTCCACATTGTTGTCGCTATGTGGGCTGGCGGGGGAGGCAACAACTGTAATATGTTTTCATATCTTTAAAGTGATGCTTGTACTGTGTTATAACACTTAACTTAGTCTTGCACTTGCTGCACAAGAACACTGGCTCACAGTCGTGGTGAAAAGCTTTTGTATGTTGAGCAAATGAGTTGTATGCACTACAAAAAAAGTCACAGTGATAGCACACATGTTGCTCTACCAGGCCTGGTGCGGTTCCTTCTGACACTGCTGCTGATGCTGACACACTGCTGCTTGCCTCGTACACTGTTGCAGTTGCAGTAGACATGGCCGTCTCTGTATCTATTGCTGCCGTGCCACCTGTCATGGTAACTTCAGGTGGTATCGGGCTCACTTCTGCAGCAGAGATGTCATTTGCCCCTTGAGGGCTCTCGTCATCAGGGCCAATAATTTCGTAGGCATTGTCTCCTGCATCGAAGAACCAATAAGAACAGCCTGAATTAATAAACATAGCTCTAAAAAGTACGGACATCAAAACTTAACCACGAGCTTTGCACATCAGTGACCAGGCTTATTGAATAATACTTGTAGGAGGAGTTACACAATTGTGTGTTTACATTACAGTTAGGCCTCATTAGAAGAGATACTCAAGCGGCACGGGAAACATGTCTCTCGAAACCAAAAATTTTAGAACACTGAGGAGCTAGACTAGATCACTTTATTATGCATCATCACTAAAGTATGTTTAGATATATCTGAAGGAATAATTGCTCAGGGTGGCTTAAAGGGCCCCTAAACCACTTCTCGACATTTTTTGAACATTTCAAGTAAACACGCGCATCAAAATCAGAATGCCGTCACAATTGACGATGCCAAACGCCACAGTGCGTAGCACTGTGGGAGCGCCACAATATGAAGAAAACGACCCCGTGCGCCTCTCTGTACCTATCCTGCACCCCCCAGTTTGTCCTGACATCACCAGGCTGTCTCTGATGATGTGACCAGTTTCCGGTGCTGTCGATTGGTCGAACGAAAGTGTACGACTGCCGGCAAGGCCTGCAAGCGAATACACACTCCTTCTTCCTCTTCGCGTTGCTCGCGATGCCATTGTGGGCAGCCAATGGGGGCAAAGAACAGAAACTCCAACAGAAGGGTCTCCCTATGAGGCTCTTCAACTAGAGTCACCATACAGTTCCATTGTATTGGCGAAGTCATTAGCGCCACCCCTCGCAGGACGACGGGCCTGCGCGCAGCAACAGAGCTCGTTGGTGATGGCCTGTCCCGTAACATTTGGAGGTGTACTAGGCGAGGAAAAGAAGATACTGTCCAGATGGCGTGTACCAGATGAAAGAGTAAAATGAGCGGGGACTACTTTTCGATAATCAAACACGTAGCTCCACTATTACTGCACCGTTTCGAAAAATTCTCATGGCTACTTGTTCGTTGCCTTAACATGTACAACTGCAACACCGCAACTAAATTTCAACCTCGGTGGTTTAGGGGCCCTTGAAAGAAGACATTCACAGCTTTTTAGTGACTATAGATTGTGTTAGCTTCCTTCCTAACTTCTGGAAGTAAAACACTTCACTTTGCAAGCCTTGTTGCTCGCAGTGCCTTTGAGGTGCTCGTAGACGCTTGTCAGCTTTAACTGTCGACACTTTCTGCCCTGCACTGTCCTCGTTGCCCTCCTTTTCTAGTTTATGCTAAAGATACATGCGCAATGGACTTGTGTGAGGATTGCGTGATCTTTATGCCCTTCGGAGCACACAAGGTGCATGAAGTGAATGTGTCTGGGTTGTGTCCCTTTGAAGTAGTGAATACTTAAAAAGTCGTTAGTAACAAAGGTGTCTCTTGTGTACAGTGTTGTTAACGTGGCAAACATCGGAAAACCAACCAAACCATTTTCATATGTCTCTTACAACCAAGTGTATCTTGTAATGAGATTCTACTGTACTGAATATTTTTCATCTATGGATCATCTGCATGTACATATAGTCACAAAGACATGTTGTGTGGAATGGCCAATCAGGAAAAAGCTCGTACTCTTACTTTTTGTCCCTAACATAAGCAGCTGATAACAATATGATAAAAAGCAGGTAATGAGGCTAGCATGGAGCATAATCCTTCAGCTCTAAACAGTTTTTTGGGCCCACATCATTCCCTCATGACATAAGGAAACAACTTGATTGCAGTAATGGCTGCATGTGATCTGAGTTGATTGAAACAAACAATACGCAAGGTTGCCCTGTATGTAATTTTATCAGAGTGCTTGTTAGATGTCCTGCTGGCGATCCTGGCTGCACGATGTTTCTCATGCTTTTTGGCACGATTCCTTTCTTTTCCACTCCACTCTTTTTTCTGGTTGTCTCCCCTTTCCCTTCCCCCTTGCAAAAAATAGTACACCTGAAGTATCAAATCTGTTGAATTATTGTGTGTATCAAACTTGTTAACATGCGGGCTTCTCTGTGGTCTGTGTTGTATTTTTGCGCTGTACAAGTCAATTCAAAATGAAAGATGGGATGTCCATGCCTTTAGTTTAATTGTATGTGTGTGTATACACACACACACACATATATATATATATATATATATATATATATATATATATATATATATATATATATATATATATATATATATATGTATATGTCTCTCTCATCTTTTGAAATATATGTACATTCAGGAGTGCCTGCATGCTCTTCTCCCCTGCTCCAGTGACGAAAAGGAGAGCCTTTTTATGTGCCATAGTAAAACATTCACAGGTTTTCGCTGTGCCCATTACATCACTTATCATATCGATCTGTCACAATACAGAGTAGCAGTGGTCCATAATACTAACCCATCCCAACATAACTATAAATTAGCACATACCGACATGCTGTGAAACAGCTGTTGCAAAGCCGCTAGCGCTTGCAATTTCTGCAGCACTGCAGTGGTACAGCCGAGTGCCACCTGTATAGTGACAAATGCATATGCATGTTAGCAACTCACTAGTTGCTGATGGTTTCATAAGCTTTACACTACACAATAAAGTAATCTAGACAACTTTGTTGGAACAAATACACATAATTAGGACACCATTTAAAGACTAACACGATTAATTGCCCCCAATCTCTCACTCACTAAGGGATAATACTACTGAAACACCGGTGGAGAGCTCAGATTAACACAGCCCATAAAGGACATGCTTTCTTTGAGGAAAACAGCTATAACACCGGTTAGTTTTCTTGATCATTTTATGTGCTAGCTTTGATTTAAATGTCATGCAGTACTATAAAATAAGAAGTGCCGCATTTCTAGCAGCAGAAGGCGTCGTCAGCCTCAAGGTACAACTGATTTTTGCACTGTTTGTGTCAGTGAGCCGACACATACAAAGAAAACCGAATTCACACATACATATACAGTGCCAAGTGCACTCCTCCTTCTGAAAACACAGCCGCCAGTACCAATGCTGCTGAAAGGAAAGGTTATATAGAGTGCGAGACTGCATGGAACTACCACTTATGACTGTAAGTGTATGATCTGCTTATTGGAGAGGTAGTCACATGCTATTTCTAGTCTCTTTTAGAAGCATTACTAAAGGATGCATTAAAATCTATTCATAAGTCACGAATTTCACGCATCCACAGTTTGGTTAAATAACTTGTGAGAGAAAGACATGCTTACCTGGAATAGCAACCTTTTTTATTGCTGCAAAATTTTCCTTCGAATTAATGAAATAACTTTACAGCGTCATAATATATTGTGTTTCTCGCAACTACTTGCTGGCAGTGGCGAGTTAGTGTTTATATGTGACTCATTGGGCGACAATACTGCCAAACACATATGCTTCACGAACACGAGAACACGTCCCTCGCAGAGAATAGCAACCATATATGCCTCTGTGAGACATGATCGCACCTTTGTGGTCAAAATGTACATTAGAACGACACCATCATCTCATTCAAAAAAAAAGCCTCAGTACAAGGCAGCAGCCAACTGCACAATGTGAAATTGCAACTGATGTCCACTTACTGGTGGCCTGTGTTCGAGTCACTTCTGGCAGTTGACTGGGTGCTGAGAAATGCACGTCCTGGGTTGTCCCTACAAAACATACAGGGTTATGTCAAATGTTGAAAATATATATACACCGGCATTTTATAAGTTGCAAAACAAATGAGTAAACTAATAAACAACTGTAATGTAAATAGAGTACACATGATAAGATAGGCTGTCAACTGGTAATGCATTACGCGAAAAACCTAATGCACAGGAAAGGCTATATTTATACACACGATGCTGACACACAATTTAATTCGCTCTGGGTTTTTCCGTGCAGTATAGTCAATTTATTATGTCTTGTGGTGTGTCTTGTGGCAAAATTAGTGTAAATTACGCACTAAATTATGTACCCTGGAAAACTTTTCTTCAATATGCACCTGTGCGCGCTTCGAATGAGTAGCGTTGTAAAATTTACATACATGGCATTTAACATAGTTGCTGAACACGGATTTCCTTTGCCCTGTGTCGTGTACAGTGAGCTACACATATCTGCCCCCCCCCCTTTTGTACTAGCCATACTGCGTGCCACTGCACCTATACGCACATCAATAAACCTCACGACACAGAAATAAAAGAAAAGCGCCAATCACCCATGCCTGCATGTTGTAGTGGGCCTAACCTAACCAAGCATGGGCTGTTGCTTTTTATAGTAAACACAGGCACCGTGCTCATTGCAAGTATGTATCATGTCACTAAGCAAATATGCAATTTCATTGTACCTCTATGTTTTATCACATGGATGTATCTGTTGAGAGGCAAGACAAAAAGCAGTCACTTTTCAGAACTAATCAGCTTTTTTAAAACACATTTCTAACTTTTCAATGACACTTGCTGCTATGTGTTTGTCTCCAGAGAGCATACTTGATTTGACTTTCCAATCGGAGACATTACATAAATATACCATGTTAAGATGACTGCCTGGAGTACGTGAGAATTTTCATCTTGGTGTAACATACTGTATCTTGATTTTGTTTACATTTGGTCAAATGGTACACCCAATATACCCACATACTAGTTTTCTTGTCCAAATTGCATGTCAATGTATTTTGATTTTTTGGCATTGGCTCCTCTGCACTACGTGAAGTCGCGCTGCACTGGCTCTTTCACATCCTCGTGTCCTTGCAGCTGCCTTCTTGCGTTATATGAAGCGGGTGCCTGAAAAATATCGTATGCAAAAGTCAACACAAGGGAATGGTGCAAAACAACATCAAGACAGTCAAGGCCATGACAATAAAAGAAAGTCTTAGCTCTTAGTCTTCTTAGTGAAATGCATGCAAAACATCCAAATGACTGCAACAGTCAATTGCTAAATTAACTTCAATTTTAGATTTACACAAAAAAGAAATAACGGACAGTTCATCCTCGTTCGGCACGAATGTTCGAATACTCCTGCTAATGAATAGAATATTGGTCATTTTCAGACATCATAGGTCTGTCATGAGTCTGGTGTATCGCAAACACCCCTTGTGACACATCCTAAGCACGTGCCCAGTGTGCCCCCCGCACCATCCCTGGTTGTGCCACTGCTGAAGCCATAATTTGAGGATTATAGCTGCAAACATGATGCTCAGTAGGGATGAAAATATTGTCCTTCAGTTCAATGGATATATGGATGTGCCTATAAAAAAGGCAACAAGGCTTGTTATGGCAAGCTTACCCACATTTCAATACTAACAAGAAAGTTCACTGCGGCCTGCATCTAAGCTTACTAAAAGGCATGAACGTATTTTCATGTATGAGGTGCGCAATGGAGTTCATTTTTTACAGACCCGACTTAATGCTGCAGTTTGAAATCTAGCATTTTAGATTCTTGAAGGCATGTAAAAGTTGCAGTTAAACCGCAGTTATTAGTTTATTACACCAACCTATTGTTCTGTGTACGACAGACTGGTAACACGGAATTAAAGCAACATTTTATTTTGATATTTTATTTCTCTACTAAAAATATTCAAGCGATAAACACATTTTGATCTGCCATGCAATAGCAAAATGCACACATTACGCTTGTAACCCCCAGAGGAAGGCTGATTTAGCTATTCATATGACATAACTCTGACACGCCAACTCATATTAACAAATGCAAAGGCATGTCCAAAACAATAAGCGTATGCAAAGCGCCCTTGCAATTGTAATTCCACACAGCAGCCGTTATATTTGATGCCGATGCATAACTAGCTGCTCGACAATTGACCGAGTTCGTAGACATAAGCATCCTTTCAGTTTCGCACCGTGCACGAAAACCGCAACAGGAGACAAAACCAGACCTACCTATAATCACACCATTTCAATACATGAGCAAAAGCAGTTCAGTGTTAGGGATAAACACTGTGAGAGCGATTTAGTGGGCGACGGCGACGAGCGACGGCTTCGAGCGACAAAACGGGCCGTCGCTTGAACAGATGGCTCGGTTCTGGAAATCTAGAAATCGTCGCTCGTCGCCCGAAAGTGCTATGAGCGACTAGCCAATAGCGCGAAGCCGGAACTGGATGTACATCGCTCAAATACTACCGATTGTCGCGCGGAACGAGCAAATGATTCAATTTTTATACGTGCAAGGATAAGAACCTACGGCAAGACCTCCGGAAATATGTTGTGCTACTTTTTATAGTAAAATACATCAACGTAAGTTACTAAAGCACGCGTCACGCGTGATTGCAGCCCTCATGCCGGCAACACCGGGGAGGCGTCGCTCAATATCGTCGCTCGCACGGAGTACGACTTGTAGGCGACGAGCGAACGCGACAGCCATTTCCAACGCGTCGCTTGTAGCTGCCGCGCGCGAGATCGCTTATATGGGGTTTATACTTTTTTCAGCATAAAACATGGATTCCTCATGCGTTTTCAGTAAGTTCAAGATAATGCGCCCAACTGACCTCTTGCAGCATGCAGCTGAATGCCTGCGGCAAAGTTTCTAACTAGCACTGGTGCTGCACGGAACTTCAGTGGTCGCAGATTCCCCCTGCGCGAGACACCGTCAAGCGCGCGGTTTATTTATAAAAAAAAAGCATGCTGCCAGCAAAATGACGCCTTCTGTTATGTGATTCCTTAGTTCAACAGCGTTCCGTACACAGTAGACTGCCAAACTGAATAAATTCAAACACACAAAACGCACGCTAATCACGCTCCGCATAGGCTCGGAATCACGGGCTGGTGAGCGAACCATCTTAAGCGTCCTCTCGCCTGGCGTCTTATTGAACATACCATAGTTCTGGCAGCGTTTGCGACCTTTAAAGCTCTTACGGACAACGGCAAAGTGATAAAATCACATGCAGTTATCGCGACGACTGGCTTTTTCGATTGACATCGAGAGACACAGCGCGTATGCCTAGTCCTTTGTCAATCGCGTCGGCTAAGCGCAGCGACGACTTCCTGGCGATAGCATGACATATACGGACAATGTGCACCTAAGTTAGAATTCACTTACCGTGGAGGATTTGCTGTTATATCCAAGGCATGACGAACGACTGTCGTGTTTTTGTGGCGACGCGAGATGGCTGACATACGATCCCCTTGGCTGGCCTTTGCTGCTGCTGCGCCGCTCGCTCCACGGATCACCTTTCTCCGGTGCTGTGTTGTTCCGCGATCTTGAGCGCGCGCGCGCGCGGTGGAGCAACTCCGAGGGAAAAAGTAGAGCGCTCGCTACGCGTTCCTTTGAACTGCGGCGGCCTGTTCTCTTAGAAGCAAAACGATGTGTTCTTTGCTCAGCGTGCATGAATGAAACATTGCCATGTTCGGGGCCAGCCACCTACAGTTGAAGGAGAAGATTACGCTACGTTTTGTTCTCTATTGCCGCAAGAGTAGAACGGGCATTCTACTCTCTCTCTGAAGGTGAGAGTGAAAAGCACATTTCACTCTCTCCTTGGTGAGAGAGTGAACAATGCATTTCACTCTCCTCGACATTTTGCGAGAGTGAAACGACGCTTTGAAGAGTGAACCGGCCGCTTCACTCCTGCGATACCCTTCCTAGTTTTTAGAGTGTAGATCTTCTTGCCGTATGTATGGTTGGTCAATTTAGTTATAAACTTACAAATAATTTTATGCTAGGGAAAAGCAACTTATACAAATCGGAGACAGGGTAGCTGTAGAGAAAAATTATTGTATGTTTTCTGCAAGAAAGCCGCTTCATGTGATGGCTTTGGCGTGTCCGGCCATCCTTCTAGCGTACACATACAAACCGAAGGATGATTATTGTAGCGACGAGCGTCCGCACAAAACTAATAATTCGCAAGCACCCACTCCTCGATCACCGTCCCCTGATAGTAGGTGCTGACATTAGCAAGAAAAAGGTGGTCAGTGAGAAATAGTAACTTGAAAGAGCGTAGGTTAGGGCGTGTTGGTATAGCGATAAAATGGTAACTAAGGACACAAATGGACGGAAAGATGCTTTGGCTACCTGCGGTTCTTTAACGAACACCCTATGGAATAAAAGCGAATGCGTCTAACTGCGTGAGACTCTTTCGGGCAACGCAGTGGCCGCGCACGCAGGAGCCTCGAAGGAACGATGCTCAATTATAGGGGTGTGCTTCAAGAATGAATCTTTATTTGACAAAAGACAGATCGCAATGAAGAGAAAACGAAGAGAAAAGGAAACACAATATCCAAGTCCTCCGTTGGCCGCACCGACGCTTTCGCCCCTCTCGGAGACGCCGGCGATTCGCACTCAGCAGGTGGTCCACCGAAAACACGGCGGCACGGATCAGTATGCGGGTCGAGGAGCCGGCCGGGACGGTAGCCTAAAGATGCGCCCCTCGTGCATTCGCTGGCCGCCAACCACGGGTGCAACAAATTTTTATTGCCAGTCTACAGAAACACTTGGATTATCATTGACGCAAGCCTTTCAAGAATGCTACAAAGCATGGACACCCTATTCCCATGGCAGCGCACGCAAACTGTGGGATGACAACGAAGAGAGCAGAATGATAATGCTGCTGCTGTGCACCATACGTGCTATGTAATCATGTGCCATGTGCAAACTGAACCTGCAGTCTCCGTCCTGGTCTAGTGCATGCAACCAACCCCACTTACACATTCTTGTCTTGCAACTGCGTGTGCATAGGAAAAAAAAGGTAAATTAGGCACATTTGTTATATGTTTCATTGTGCGAACACCCATTGCGAGTAATATGTCGGATAGTCTATGCTTGTCTGAAGGCAACTTACCTGAATCGCAATAGACTCCTCCTATTTAATGCACAGTACACAAGCCCTTTTCTATTGTAGGGCGATTCCAATCTGTGACTCTTTAAATACGAGAGCACAATAGGTAGATGGTGGCCACAAACTTTCCAGGTATAGGTAATCGATCAATCAATATTTATTTTTGACAAAATAAAATACAAAAAAGGGGGGTATAAGTACACATTCGGAGGTCCCGAAGTAACAGCTGTCGGGGGGACCTCCTAACAAGACATGAAAAGTGGATAGTAGGATCGTGGCAAACAGTGAGTCACGCCATATATTATGCAATTTCTACATCATCGGAAATAAACGGTAAGAGAGAAAAAATCTATTAAATATATCACAAGTATATTCACACAGTTACAAAGAAGAAAGATAATTGAAGAAATCTTAAAAATAACATGAAGCAATTCAAACGAGAATAAATGGCACGTAAAGCTAACAACGAGAAGTATCAATTAAGGCAAATTTTATTAACTCTGTAATTGAAAACTACATTCCGTAATGGTAAAGTGAACAAAATCTAATTATTTCTAGGTTCGTTAAATTATGCTACGCGTCAGATAAAGTGTTGATGAAATGCTCCTTCGTTCTATGCTTGAATGATAATAATGTAGATGTCTTCATATCAGATGGTATTGAATTCCAAACAGAAATGCCTGGAAACGCGACGGTAAATTTCCCATAGTTAGTTCTTGCTTTTGGAAGGAGAAGATTGAGTTTTGCTGAAAATCATGTGTTGTTATAATTGATGAGGCTAGAGCGACTAAAACCTGGAATATTAAACTCGGTATTTATAAGACGAAACATAAGTAGCGACAGCTTATGATTGAATAAAATGCGTAAAGGTAAAACATTTAGGGAAATGAATATGGGAGCAGAGGGAGATGTACGCGATTGGAATGCAATTAATCGTAATGCCTGCTTTTGCAAAACTTCTAACTGATGAAGATGTGTGGCATATGTATTACCCCAAGATGACATCCAGTATGAGAGATGACTGTGTATATACGCGTAATACAAAGACATGAGAATGGTTTGCTGAAAAAAAAGCGCGAGTTTTTATTATGATGTGAATACCAAATGAGATTTTTTGAATAAGTGATTGAGTATGGCACTGGAACTTTAGGTTCTCATCTAGTACTACACCAAGAAATTTAGTAGACGCGGATCTTGCAAATTCATTATTATTTTAGCGACTTACAATAGAGTCAATGAGCAAAGATTTTGAAGAATGGAATACCATAAATGTTGTCTTAGGTGGGTTAATGGTTAGCTTGTTTTTTACATACCATGAATGAACATTCGCTAGGTGAGCGTTAAGTTTTTCCTGCTTTGTGAACAAATTTTTATCATATGCGAAAATAGTGGCGTCATCAGCATAAAGAAGGCAGTGCGCAAGTGTTAATATTTCTGGCAAGTCATTAATGAATATGAGAAATAGAAATGACCCAAGTATTGATCCCTAAGGGACACCTGTATTTACAGTTTTTGATGAGGAGAAGACACCATTAACTTCGACAATATATTGTCGGTCAATTAGGCAGTTGCGAAGTATTTGTAAAGGCGGCCCAGAAATGCCATACGATTCAAGTTTACTTAAAAGAATAGGATGGTTAATTGTATCAAACGCCTTGGTGAAATCAATAGAGAGCACCAACTAAGAGGCATTGATCGATGGCAAATTTAACCCTCTCAATAAAAGTAATAAGCGCTAATTCAGTTGAAAAAATGTCACGAAAACCAAATTGATCAGGAGTTAAAAGATTAAATTCGAATAAGTATTTACTTAAGCGATTATGTATAAGTTTTTCGATGACCTTACTAAAGAAAGACAAAATGCAGATAGGACGATAATTACTCGTGCACTTATGGTCACCTTTTTAAATACTGGGATTATTTTACCTGTCTTGAGGCGATTAGGAAAGATGCCATCTATAAATAGTCTGATATGTGTGCTAACGCAGGTGAGATTTCGTTAGAGACAAGCTTAATGCTAGAGGGGCGTATCAAGTCGAGGCCCGGACCGGTTGTTTTAAGAGAACTGATAATGTTACATACTTCTAGCGATGTTGTGGGGAACTGGCAAAATGAATGACAACAGCGCGGAAAACTAAGCAACGTTGAATCAGGCCGACTACCGTCTGCAATACTAAAATTGTCGCTGAAAACGATAGCTATGTCTTGAGGGTCAGTAATATTAGCAAAGTCGTGGTTCACACACCATATGTGATTTTTAGTTGCACTGATGTTTAAGAATTCTTTAATAACCGGCCAGTTTCGTCTGGTATCACTGCCACTTTTTCTTATTTTATTTTCGTAGTAATTACGCTTGGCATTATTTAAAGTGCCTGTTAGTACATTTGAATAAGTGTGGAAGCGCAATCGCAATGCATTATTGAAATGCTGGACTTTATGTTTCTTACGAAGATTATCTCTTTTTTTAATGGACCGCAATAAAGAATCACTAATCCAAGGCTTTCTTGGAAAGCTAAACCACCGCGTCACAGTAGTGTTACTTGTAGATAAGTTAGAGCATTCGGATAATTTTCCAAAAAAAGATTCAAAAGCCCTTTCGCCACATTGATCTTCAAGCACATCAGCCCAGTCAATTGCACGAATCATACCAGTGAATTTATTAGAATCAAAGAAAGTCCTGATATATTTTGCTGCTTGAAAAGGCGTTACGAAACCTATGCAAAAAATATAGGGTAATGGTCTGTTACGACATATTCCACTATTCCAGCTGTGCTAAGATCAGTAGGTATGCTAGACAGCACATGGTCAATTAAGGTATTAGGTCCGCCTATTTCACACCTCGTTGGAGCTGTAATTTGTGAGGACAGGCCGCAGCTACGATAAGTACGTAAGCACTCAGAGCAACATTGATTGTCAGGGCTGATAATGTTGATGGTAATGTCGCCACATATCACAATATCCTTGTTTTCATCAGTGACTGTGTTTAGTAACTGCTCAAATTATTTACAAAATTCGATGTAAGAGGAAGAAGGTGAACCATATATGCATGCAATTATGATGTTACGTTTGGTAGGCAGCTGCAGGTTATTACTCTCTACTTCCAGCCATACTGATTCACAGAGACAATGATGAAAAAGAAAAGATCACGGCAACGTTTATATTACAATGAAGATTTTACTAAAATGGCCGAACCGCCACTACGATAACCTTCACGATGACAATATTCAGGAGTGTAGCCTGAAAGACCGTATAGATTCCCGTCATGAGATGATAACCACGTTTTAGATAAGCATACGAAAGAGAACGCATGATCAAGACTGCAAAGAAGAGCGATGAGATCATCATGATGCCGACGAATACTGCGGATGTTCCAATGTATTAGGGATAAAGTGGGTTGTTTTTCCTGAATTAGAGCTTTCGTTTCGTCAAGAGTACAAACTGAGTCAGCCATGATGAATTAGACGTTAATGCAAGCAAGAAAGAAATTATTTGAAGACTGACAGATCATTCACACTACATGTGCGATCAACACGGCTGTTTTCCGACTTTCTGGCCTTAATGGCACAGTTATCGGTCCATAGAAATTTCCATCCTTTAGACTTCTTGAGCTCTAGCGCCTGCGCAAGAAGCCGCTTATATATTATCGGGTGTGAGATGGTCATTAACAAAAATAGAAGTGGGTGGTTTATGTGATAGCCCTACTGCAGCTGTTGTGAGTCTTGCTTTACGCGCTTTGGAAGCAAGGTCAGCCTTCTTTGTTCGCGAGCAGAACCGCGCGATAATATTGGTTCCTTGTTTGGCAGGCACGCGGTGAACAATGTCAATGTCACCAGCAGAGACAGGGCGCCCAATCTTGTCACCCAAAGCCTGGATAATTGTTAGGCAGCTTTCTCCCTGAGTCTTTGGAATGCCTTTAATTTATACGCTATTTTGCCTGGAATACTGCTCAAGGTCAGCTACTCATTGTGAAAGGCTTTTGTTACTATCAATCAAAGACTTATTATCGTCTCAAGGATTTGTTTTCTTGGAGAAGGTTGTCATTTCTTGCCTTCACAGATTCGTACAATTCATTAAACACACTAAGACTTTGACGCATTTCTGCGACTTGAGAACGGAGAATCTCAAGTTCTTTCGCTAACTCGGAATTAGTGGGCATCTCGTAGAATTACGCAGATCAACACAAAAAGTAAAGAGCAGCAGCAGTGGTGCCGGCGGAAACTTATGGGTTACGAGGAAAATTTCAGAAGCCCTAACCTGCACAAATATGCAGACCATGGTTAGAAGCGGTTCGCAAGCCGCCACCACTGCTGCCTAAGTGATGATCGCCGTTCCAGGGCAGTCGCTTATAAGGCAGGATCCCTCTGTAGGCGGCGCTGCACGCGATGCATTGATGACGGTGCTGGGGTCGCCGGCTTTACACGTGTGCGTGTCGATAGAGTCGTTGTTACACAGATGGCGCCGGGAGACAGATGCACACGAAATCTGCCAAATATGGAGAGAATGGTTACAAGCGGTTCGCAAGCCGCAACCACTGCTGCTACATACCTACCACCCCCAGGACTAGTCATGGGCTGTCTCAGACAGCCTCGTGATGCCAGAACAAACCCTTGGCAAGATTTCAGAAGCAACATCTTCACAATGAAACATGACAATTCTTCATACAAAGGACTTGCACAGTGGCATAGGCCCTTTGCCAAACGGCTCCTTCGTACTGCTATGTGGCGAGGATCTCTGATATCGCCTCTGGACGAGTGCTTTGATGGCAACAAGCCAACCCTTTCGCTAATAAATTCCCTGGTTTTCTTTGGTACTCTGAGAATTTTTGTTGCTAAGATGAGGCAGCTATCATTTATACGAGCCACATAAATAATTCGATAACCTCTTGCTGCATCATTAGTTACTGTAAGGTTTTGCAAGAGTTTCGGGGTTGATTTATTCTTTCAGTGCACCCTTCCCTCCCTGCTAAAGTCCATTTCTAAGGATCCTGTACATTGCAGCAGGCTCGATAAGAGTGAACTTCTGACCAGTTGGAACAGATTCATGATTTAGAGTGCAAAAGAAGAACACACTTGAGTCATCCCTGCCAGTTCTTTTTCTCCATCTCTTTGCATTGTAAATTGGGGAGCAGCCTTCATGGCACCATAACTATTCCCAAGACTGATTCTTAGTCTGATATTGCTGTTAAGGACAGCGCTCTGCAGCATACTTTTGTCAGAAGTGATGTTTTTCGATGAAAGCATTTGTATCTCTCGCACCTCTCCCTGCATACGAGTATACAGTGGACTTGATGCAGTTTGCTTCCGCATGTGTTGAGAATTTGGCAGAAAAATTAAACGTTGCTTGTGTGCCTATACACAGTTTGTTCCTGTACGAGTTCAGCGATCTCAGAGATAGTAGAAGCTTTATGCTAAACTCAATTGGATGACGTTTCCGCTTCTTTTGTTTTGTCAGGTGGTTTCTTTGAGGTCTCTTGTTAAACTGAGTTCATCAGACGGCCTTTGGGTTAAGTACTTTCACCTGTGACCGCATATGTGCAAGAATTTATACAATTACGGGCGAACTTCTGCAGATAATTCCCTTGTTTGAATAAACATTGCTTGTAAAAGTTTGTCTTTAACCGATGCCAATAAAACGAAGACGTGTTTGTACATGTACAAGGTGTGAGGTGATCTGTCAGAAGTGGGCTGCTGTTTCTGCTCCCATTTCATGAGACTCTTTTTGGCATGACAGGCATTTATTTCTTTTGGCGAGGGTAATATTTGCGTTTCATTATGGTAGTTGTACTTTAGCAAGCTTCATCGCAATAGAGAAATGTATTGCAGTAAGATCATTTTCATTTGATTTCACCATCACATGTATACATGACAGCCGCTGCGCTTCCGGTAAAAGTCATTTCTCGATAGCTTGACACAGCCGAGGTCAGTTAAAGCACCTTGGTGGCATTCAAGCACGGGAAAATAAAAATGTGGGCAGACAGACAGAGGCTTCAAGAGAACATCTGACATTATAAACGGTGGATCAAAGTGAAAACCATGAACCAGCCCAGGTTTCACATTTAGTGTCCTGAAGGCGCCGTCAAAGTGTACTGAATAGTAACCCGTTGCTTACACTTAGTAGTTGCGTAAATTATCAGTGCAAATCAGTAAGGACCGGGTACGCAAACTTCTAACTAATTAAAAGGTTTACTGTGGAAAGGCAGTGACTTATAAAGGTTACCAGAATGTAGTAAAGAAAGAAAGCGTGATAAAAACCAGTGGTTGATGAAACCTCACAAGGAAAACAGGAAATAGAGAAAATACAAATAAATATGCAAGTGAAGGAATAAAAAGAAAAGAACATTGTGATCGCTAACTGCGCATAACCTTCCAAGAAACTCGGTTTTTCTTCCAATGGCGTGGAACTGAAGAAGTGTGCCTGTAAAAGTGAGCTGTCCATCTGTCGATTGGAAAAATAACCGTATTTGTTGAAAGGTACTGGCATTCGTGATGGGCGATTGTATTCACTTTTTTTTTCCTGCACCTGGATTTTTTATCTGTACCTTCTTTCTTTAATGTTTTTGTTTATGTTTTGTCATACCAAGCACAAATCTTTATCTGGCCTTCTGCTGTACTTTTTTTTCTGGTAAACTGTAAAAATCGCCTCATTTGCAGAATAAACCTTACTCCAAAGTAAGCCCTCATCCCTCTCCGCTGTCTTGCACCTTTGCAACATTTGTGTGTCTGTGTGTGTGTGCGTGTGTGTGTGCGCGCGTGTGTGTGTGTGTGTGTGTGTGCGTGAAATCGGGGCTTTGTGCGGGGCCATCGTTCTTCTCCTGTGCAACCTCATGAATTTATTAATTAGAGAACTAAAGACAGACAACAGACCAGAACGAAGAGAACACACAGAGAGCTTCATTCTTGTCCGTTGACCATCTGTTGCGTTATAGTTAATAATGCACACACACCAACTCGTCTAGCTTTCAATTCTTGCGTAGGGCTAATGTGCCCCCTTGTGTCTTGGAATATATGGATGGGTATGTATCCTGTAATTTAATTTTTTGGCCATGTGCTTGCAACTCCTTGTCAGTGTCCCGATTTCCCTGACAATCTTGTGTGGTGTACAAGGCCTGACAGTTTCAGGTGAATCCATGCAGGTAAGAAGGATTTTCAAATTCAAATTCAAAATCAGTTTATTCAAACGACTAATAAGAAGTACATGTGAATCATCTGGGCCCTTAGCCTTCTCGGCTAGACTTGGGTCCATGCAGCAAGTGCGAAAAAATAATTGTAGCGAGACAACTCTGTATTTTACACAGAATTCATGCAACAGCAGTTATGCGATAGTTATACACAAAGGAAGGCGAAATGCTCAAGAAATTATACAATAGTTCGGAGGACAAAGTAAAAGGAAGAATGCATGAAGGAAAAACACAGACTTATAGTCGAGTCGAATATTGCTGGCTCCGGAAAATTTTTTTTAAATCGGCGATTGAGAATTGACCTACTTTTAAGTTAGCAGGCAGTTGCTTCCAAACTTTAGCAGTGGCATAGGCGATAGTTCTTTTACCGTACACATTATTAACAGCTGGAAGGTTAAAACGACAACTGAAAAGATTTCTAGTTGGACGAGATGGATATACAAAAACAGATGATGATAGTGGGATGTTATGGTTTAATATATGTATAACCACACAAGCTAGTTTGAAATCCCGCACAGCAAAGAAAGGTGTAATGTCTAAGTGACGAACGAGCGGAGGGGATCTATCTGTGTGTTTACTATGTGTTATTATTCGAAGTGCTCTTTTTTGTAAAATTACTATTTGATTTAAGTACGTGTTATACGTAAGTCCCCAGGACTCCCCACAGTTAGTGATATTGTTTTGAAAAAGGCAA
Source organism: Dermacentor variabilis (assembly GCF_050947875.1). Taxonomy (NCBI): domain Eukaryota; kingdom Metazoa; phylum Arthropoda; class Arachnida; order Ixodida; family Ixodidae; genus Dermacentor; species Dermacentor variabilis. Next base: position 35,159,293 of record NW_027460291.1, read on the forward strand.
TAATAAAAATTTTTAATCTGCGAAGCGAGAACTTTCTAGCTTTTATTTGGACAAAGGAAGCCCGTCTCAATTTGCTGCTTACTCGAATTATGTGAGGATTAAAATTGAAAGCCGAATCTAGAGTTATACCAATTTATACCTGTTGATCGACTCGTTGCGTGGGTTTGCGCCTATTCGTAACTCGTTTAAGCTATATGAATTTTTATACGGACTAGAGAACACAATGTATTTAGTCTTTGAGGTGTGTATTGTTAATTTATTTTTGTAAAAAACCACTGGCACATCTGAGAAATATCACTATTAGCGTGCGTTTCGAGCATATTAGGGTCATGACTAGAGAAGAGAAGGGCTGTGTCATCAGCATACATAATAGTTTGGGCATAATTCAAAGCATCTGGCAGATCATTTATGCACAAGGAAAAGAGCAATGGTCCCAATACCGAACCCTGAAGCACGCCACAAAGGACGGAATGAAGGCTTGATACGGATTTGTTGATTTTAACACATTGCTTGCGACCAGAAAGATAGCTTTCGAAAAACTGTTTCGCTTGACCTCTGAATCCATACCGATGTAGTTTTGATAGTAGTATATCATGGTTCACAGTGTCAAACGCTTTTTTAATATCAACAAAAATGCCAATTACATACTCTTTGTTATTTAATGCTTTGTTAATAAATTCACTTAAACAGTTTACAGCCGTGGAAGTAGATCTGTTTTCCTAAAACCGTGCTGGTTGTCTACTAGTACGTTAAATTTATCTAGAAAATGGGTAAAACATTTCATCAATAACTTCTCAATTACTGTGTTAAGGGCACTAAGTATTGATATTGGTCGGTAGTTCTGGATGCCATCCTTACTACCGGACTTGTATATTCGTGTGACTTGCGCTATTTTATATGCGTCTGGATATGTGATCTAGAAGGATGCATTAAATAATTTTTCTAAATGCCCACTCAGTTCCTCGATGTGCTGTTTAATGACGAGCAAGGGGATCTTATCTTTACCTGGTGTTCTACCTCCGCTCATTGTTTTAATCGTAGAAATGATTTCATCATGAGTAATGTCATCAAAAACCAAAGAATTAAGTACAGGAGCTGGGAGCTCAGGGGCTTCGTGCATACTTAGTGGTTTCGCAAGAGTTGGACCTATATTACAAAAGTACTGATTGAAGTCTTCCGCAAGGCTTTCTGTGGTTCTAGTAGGTGGGATAATTTCTGGCAATATGTGATCCTTCTCTCGAAGTGTAATGACCGAGTTAACTATTTTCCACATTTTACGCGGAGCATGTTGGTTGCTTTCTATAAGAGTTGTATGATACTTTTTTTGGATTTTCTAAGTGAGCCCAGAGCTTTATTTCTATGTATTTTATATTGTGTACGATAGTATTCATTAGCTTTGAACTGCTTGTGCTTTCTATACCATTTATCTTTTGTTTGTATAGCAGCTAGGACCTCATTTGTTACCCAAGGACATATTGGGTCAGAATAATAAGATTTTGCATTAATAATTGTTTCTTTAAAACAAGATGAGATAACATTTATAAGATGGTCAAATTCTTTGTTAATATTCTTACTGTTCTCAACATTGATCTGTAGAGTGCGTATACGGGAGCTTAACAGGCTGTGATCAATAGTTGTTTTCACGCGTTTCTTAATTTCTTTTTTGAGAGGAGAACACGATGCTAGAAAAAACACTTGAAAATGGTCAGAAATATCAGCATCAATAACTCCAGAGAAAGACTGTGAGGTTTCGAAATTGCATAGGATATGGTCTATGAGCGTCGCTGTGGAGGGGGTGACTCGAGTTGGTTCTGTTATTTGATTAAGGAGCCCGTAAGACTCAATCAGGTTCACGTATGGTGCTGCAATGTCATTAAGAGTGTCAATATTAATGTCTCCACATATTATTGCAGGATTATTTGTAGAAGCGAGATGTTCTAGAGCAGGTTCAAAGGCATCTAGGAAAAGACTAATGTGTGAACTTGGGGAACGGTATAAAACACCTACAGTTAACTTGGAACTCAGTTCAAGGAATAAGAAATCATATGCTTCGGGAACCTGACATGTCAGTTTGGGACAATGCTTGAAAGGAATACTCTTGTGTACATACAAAGCAACTCCTGCGCCACGCGTCTTTGTTGGTCGCGAGAGATAAACTGAATTAAAATTTGGACTATTAAAAAATTCATCAGGTTTCAATACGTTTCTGACAACGCGATTATATCATACTCAAAGGAATGGGACTTTAATAAAACCAGCAAAGAGTCAATATTTTTAATTAAGCTTCTAATATTGCAGTGTAGTATCTTCAAATTATGCGCAGCTGAAAAAGCCGCGTTTAGATGCGACACATTACACATTTCTGGAAATGGCTTACCTACTGCAGAGGCCACAAAATCATGCAATTAAATTCAAGTCTTCCTCACAAGTGATGTGAATGACTGACGAGGTTTCAGTTTTCCGGACAAGAATTTTTCCATTGGAAACCCAGAAAAATTTCCACTGTTTTTTTTTCCTTTTCTGAGTGGTATTGCCGAGCAAGATCTTAAATTCTGGACATAAATGTTCATTTATGTAAATAGGATTGTCATCTTCGAATTGCAAGTTTAATGTGGAAAGTTTCTTCCTTTTTGCGAGTTGGAGAAAGTTGTCTGTGACTTTGCGAGATGTAAATCGGACAACAATGTTGGATTTTGTTTTATCTTTAGTTGATACGCGATGAACTACATCAATGTCCCATGCGGAGACTTCCGTACCAAGTTTAGCTCCAAGTACCTGCGCGGTATTTTCAAGGTTCTCATCAACAGTAAAAGGAAGACCCTTAATTTCCAAATTCGTTGCTCTGCTGTATTGCTTCAAATCAATCACGTCCTTCTTTGTGGCGGCAAGTTCCTGCTTAAAGTGCAGGTTTTCTTTTTTGAGCCGCTCATTGTCGTCTTTCAGAGTCTTGAGATCCGCGCAGGCACTCTCAAGCTTGGCCTTAAAATTATCAAAGGAATTACTAATATACTGAGTCGCTTCCTTGATTTCGTCAAGGTCAGTCCTGATTGCATCAATTTTGTCAAGCTTCAGTAACATGTCCTGAACAATTTTCGCCAATTCTTTGATGGTGGTAGGTGCATTTTCTCCCATCATAGAGCCAGAGCAGCGAGCGACTTAGAGTAGGTAATAAAAAGAAAGCGTCTAAGTCACGCACCTGCAAGATGGCGAAGGGCGTTTTTAGCAGCGCTGTTCCACGCGAGCTATTCCCACTGAGTCGCCCGCTGCTCTCTGCCGACAGGGTTCCACCGCCTTGCTTTTGTAGCTGCAGGACCGGCGGTGCGCAGGCGCAATGATGGCTTCTTGTCAGTAGAGTTGAGGGGGCGTCATCCGGGCTCTCCAGGTAATCACCGCGTCGATCTGCAAGATGGCGAAGGGCGTTTTTAGCAGCGCTGCTCCACGCGAGCTATTCGCACTGAGTCGCCCGCTGCTCTGTGCAAATTTTCACAGAGCACAGGGTTTCCAAATTTGCATTACAAGCGCTGCTTTTACTTGAGCTTCCGTGGGTGTAGGATGTCCTGGAATGGACCCCAGTTATGTGGTATTTAATTCTGCGTAGCGTCATACCACTGTTACACTTTTATTGCTACATAAGCAAACTATATGTTCCTGATGTCTGTTTGTGTCTTCATGATTAGCTGATTCCTCTGTTTGTTTAGCAGTTGCATATAGGCTCCTGGCCTAATTGTTTACCCCCATATTGCACGCTATGTACCTGTTTTGTGTCGAGTTCAGGTGCTCCTGAGTTTGCGTTTCTGAAAGGAGGGGTAGTTTTCGTTGCAGCTCATATGTTAGCTGGCATAGTATCTTGTGACCAGGTTCCGAGCTCTTGAGGCAAAGAATCTGTGCAGCAAGCGGTGCCTCTACTCTGTCTAGTTGCTTGTTTGTTTGCTCTTTCTCGTAGAGGTCTTCAAGCATGGTAAAGTTGGAAAGGCCTGTCAGTACCCGTATGGCTGCGTTCGATGAGTTGTATTTTTTGTGGGCTGCTGGTAATTTATACCGTACAACGCCATCGACACAAGTACAGCATCTGTGATTTTCCATAGTATCCGCTCGTCCACCCCTCATTATTTTCAGATTATTCTTTTCACCTGGTGTACAATTTGTGCGCAGGCAAGGCATATTGTTTCACCCATGTGCTGGCTCTCCCGTCTTGGCCTTACACTAACTGAAGATTTGGGGATCTTGAGTTGCGGGTATATTTATCCAGCTATGTGAAGCACAACGTGCAATCTGTGGCAGTTCTTGATTCTTGTTTTACTTCAGACGTCAATCTAATCTGGACATCAGAAAACGAGAGGCTATAATGGCTAAGAAGTCTGCAATGTGGTCGAGAGCTTGTCGCCTCATTCTTGATTTCTGTATAAGATAGCTTTCCCATAGACAGCAGTACTCTATATACTATAGTATTTCGTGTAGTATGCTGTATTGGCGCGGGTGGTCCCCCAACTCTCAATGCACTTACAACTCTCACCTGGAACTTTCTGTCCTTCAAAAGGTTGTGGTTGAACTTAAGTGTTCTACAACAAATTTTCTTGCTCATCGTTTCTCCTACTAGAGTGGCATGCTGTATTGTATTAAAAGCTTCTTAACTCAGTTTATTTTTTCGCAAGCGGTATTACACAATGCCCTCTAATAAAGTTTCTGCTGCTTATGGCCCACTCATATCTGCCAGAAGGGACAACTCTTGAAAAAGGTTTTCTCCTGTGTGCTTGATGTTGTATGAACATTCATGTCTTTTGACATTTATACATATGTAGGACCAGCTGCCTGATAGAGTGCTTACTATGCCTGATCATGCTTATTTATGTAGTTCTGCTGAGTAATACCTATTGACGCAATGAATGTTTTCCTACCTCGAAGTATCAGGAAGGATGCCAGTTTTACAATTCTGCCCTTTGCTTTCGGTTGGCGTCAGTACTGCTTGTTAGGTTTTGCATATGCATTACCTCCTTATGCAATTGTATTTGCAAGTTTAAGGGTTCAATAAATTGTGGTAAACCAAATCTAAGCGCAAGAGCTTTTTTTTGCCTGTGATCCTCATAGGAATGTGACTTTCACGGCTGGCAATTCAGCCCCTCACCTCGTGTGAGCAGCGGCATGCCATAGCCACAGTGGCAGGTGAATAAATTGAAGAAAAATTTCATTGTTAACAAATTTATTGTTTTCTTGTCTCCTTGCATGTGAAACGACAATAAATGAGTATGTCGTTCCAAAAAAGCTCTATCTGGCGCTCTATTGAATAAATTTCATATTGTGTATAGTTGAAAGACAGATTTCGTTTGAAATCCCATGGCGAAATGTTTTTGCGAGTAGCATGTACTTCATTACTCGTAAAGGTAGTAAGCACAAAGGATATCGTTATATGGGCTTACACACTACTAAATGTGAACACAAGCTTATTAGAAACTGTTATTAGAAATATATAAGGCATGGATGTTTCTGCACACTTGAATATGTTTGGACGTGAAAGAACGGTTTCTACGTAAAAGATGCATTGATTAACAGGGAGGATTGCAACCGGCTGACTTCACTGTATAGTTTTGGTTTACTTTTCTTATACTGTTTCATCTACATAAGAACGGGCTGTTCGCCTGCTTTTCGCGCTGTTGCACGTATTTTACATTATGGTGTAGGAAGGTGCGTTGTCACTGTGCCAATGTAGCAAGCCAATAATGTTATGTAATTTTATGGTTAATTGGCGGTCAAAGCAAGGGTTAATAAAGGTGTCGTAGGTATTCGGCCTTAACTCAGGAAGAGGACCTTAGTGTTGAAGATATGAACGACAATCTTATGGGCATCATTAAGGAATGTGCAATAGAAGTCGGTGGTAACTCCGTTAGACAGGTGCCAGTAAGCTATTGCAGGGGACGAAAGATCTGATCAAGAAGCGCCAAGGTACGAAAGCCTCTAACCCTACAGTTAGAATAGAACTGGCAGAACCTTCCAAGTTAATCAACAAGCGCAAAACAGCAGACATAAGGAAGTATAATATGGATAGAATGGAAAATGCTCTCAGGAACAGAGGAAGCCTAAAAGCAGTGAAGAAGAAACTAGGAATAGGAAAGAATCAGATGTATGCGCTAAGAGACAAAGCCGGCAATATCATTACTAATATGGATGAGATCGTTCAAGTGGCTTATGAGTTCTATAGAGATTTATACAGTGTCAATGGCACCCTCGGCGATAATGGGAAAGAGACTAGTTTAGAGGAATTTGAAATCCCCCAAGTAACGCCGGAAGAAGTAATGAAAGCCTGGGGAGCTATGCAAAGGGGGAAGGCAGCTGGGGAGGATTAGGTAACAGCAGATTTGTTGAAGGTTGGTGGGTGGATTGTTAGATAAAAACTGGCCACCCTATATACGCAATGCGTCATGACCTCGAGCGTGCCGGAATCTTGAAGGAACGCCAACATAATCCTGATCCATAAGAAAGCGGACGCCAAAGACTTGAAAAATTATAGACCAATCAGCTTACTGTCCGTTGCCTACAAAGTATTTACTAAGGTAATCGCAAATAGAATCAGGAACACCTTAGACTTCTGTCTACCAAAGGACCAGGCAGGATTTCTTAAAGGCTACTCACCAATAGACCATATTGACACAATGCATCAGGTGATAGAGAAATGTGTAGAATATAACCAAGCCTTATATATAGCTATCATTGATTGCGAGAAAGCGTTTGATTCAGTCGAATCGTCAGCAATCATGGAGGCATTACGGAATCAGGGTGTAGACGAGCCGTATGTAAAAATAGTGAAAAATATCTATAGCGACTCCACAGCCACCGTAGTCCTCTATAAAGGAAGCAACAAAATCCCAATCTCTATTTGGCAGGGAGATACGATCTCTGCAATGCTATTCACAGCGTGTTTACAGGAGGTATTCAGAGACCTGCATTGAGAAGAATTGGGGATAAGAGTTAATGGAGAATACCTTAGTAACTTTCGATTGGCTGATGATGTTGCCTTGCTTAGTAACTCAGGGGACCAACTGCAATGCATGATCACTGACCTGGAGAGCCAAAGCCGAAGGGTGGGTCTAAAAATTAATCTGGAGAAAACTAAAGTAATGTTTAACAGTCTCGGAAGAGAACAGAAGTTTACAATAGGTAGCAATCACTGGAAGTGGTAAGGGAATACATCTACTTAGGACAGGTAGTGACTGCCGATTCAGATCATGAGACTGAAATAATCAGAAGAATAAGAATGGGCTGGGGTGCGTTTGGCAGGCATTCTCAGATCATGAACAGCAGGTTGCCATTATTCCTCAAGAGAAAAGTGTATAACAGCTGTGACTTACCAGTACAAACGTACGGGGCAGAAACCAGGAGGCTTACGAAAAGGGTTCTACTTAAATTGGGGACGGCGCAACGAGCTATGGAAAGAAGAATGAGAGGTGCAACTTGCGAGTAGAAAGCTAAATAAATATTCGCTTTCTGAAATCCCAATTTAACTGTTTCTTTAATATTTAGAAAAGAGCTGATTGGGTGAGGGTACCAACGCGCGTTAATGACATATTACCAACTCCGCACCGCATCATCCGCACCAACTAGCCCGCCAACACATTGTGATGACATCTTAGTTGAAATCCAGAAAAAGAAATGGATATGGGCAGGACATGTAATGAGGAGGGACGATAACCGATGGTCGTTAAGGGTTACGGACTGGATTGCAAGGGAAGGGAAGCGTAGCAGGGGGCGGCAGAACGTAAGGTGGGCGGATGAGATTAATAAGTTTGCAGGGACGACATGGCCACAATTGGTACTTGACCGGTGTAGTTAGATAAGTATGGGAGAGGCCTTTGCCCTGCAGTGGGTGTAACCAGGCTGATGATGATGATGAGTTAGGATAACCTGTCAAGATGCATCGGAAAATCTACGCGTGAAAAAACCGACAGGAAAAGAGTGCAACTAAACGGTTGCGCGTGCAGTGCAACGTTGAACATACCCAGAAATTCTGGACGCAGGTTTAGTTTAGTTTAGTGGCACGGCCTAGTCAGGCAAATGTTTGCCTTTAGCCGTGTCCCCTAGGACAATCTGTTCATTGTCTTAAATAAATCAATAAAGAAAGAAAGAAAGAAAGAAAGAGAGAAAGAAAGAAAGTTTCTTTTTTCGGCACCACGTGGCGTACCGACCTTAAAGATTTGAAATTCGCGCAATGGCATATGCCATGACGCACAGCTAAAGAAAACATAATAAAAAGAAGCACGCCCTGAGACTGCTCCGTCCGCTTGGCACTTGGAAAAAAGCGTGCTTATGTATCAGCCTTACCTTGAAGACAACCAGCTACTTGCTCGATTTGCAATGAATCGACGATTTTGCTAGACACCTTGCCAGACAGCTCGTTGGCATTCGGGGTGAGATGTCTGGAGGAGAAAACGGCTCCCGCAAAGCTTCCACCCCCCCCCCCCTCCCTTGGGTTTCCTTTCTCCACTGTTTTTTCTTATTATTTGTACGCCACTGTGGCTGCGGGCTTCCGTATATTCAGCGTTATGTTTCGTGGGTTCCCTATAGAAGTGGTGTGATGCAATAAGAGGAAGCTTTAGCTTGGGCCCTTCTTCGATGCCGGCTGCTCAAACACATGTAAAACGCATAATTGATTTTATGAGAAAATCGCTCAACCACTCAACCGATCTGAATGACTATTGTTGCATTCAAGAGAGAACGTTGGATCACAGTGATTGCTGCAATATTTATTTAGGCCATGACGTTATTGACAAGAATTACCGGAAGTTTGTGAATCTGCAAAAAGTGCAGAAGTGCGAAGTTTACAAATCCGTTAGTTCGCATCAAAAATTGATATCGCATCCCTTTAAACTATATCACTTGGAGCATCTTAATCGCACAAATTGGATGTGCGAATTTATAACTTAAGTGAAATTGTTACAATGCCGGTAAAAATTTTGCGGATGCCATATTCAGGAGTTAGAGGTGTATGTCAGGGTGGCATGTGATATATAATTTTTGTCCGCATTAAATTAAATATTAGGTGCAGTTTACAGTATTACGATATCGTTTTCAGTTGCTGAGGTAGAGAGTCGTATACTTCAGGTATTGTTTCTTGAAATTCCGCATTTTCTTTTAATTTAAAAAAGTGAAAGCTAAATAAATATTCGCTTTCTCAAATCCCAATTTAACTGTTTCTTTAAGGTTCAACATAACTGATGAATTGCGGTGCAGTGGTTGTTAGAAGAAAGGATTGTTCATTTCCTATGTAGGAGCTAAAGCTTCCCGCTAAGTTCGATTTAGAATAATAGTTTTGCTGAGAGAAGAAGCAAGACGGGTAGCGTATTTACATTATGGCGGCCGCACTTCGATGGGGCCGAAATGCGAAGACGCACGTGTACATTGATTTAGGTGTACGTTAAAGAAACTCAGGTGGTGGAAATTTTCCGGTTTCCCCCAGTACGCCGTGCCTCATAATGAGATCGTGGTTTTGGCACGCAAAAGCCCTAATTTAATTTATTTTTAATTTACACAATGTACGGTAATTTACAGTAACTGTCAAAGCCAAGCCAACAGCGGGGCTAGTCATTGAAGCGTTCACTTCTTCAGACCTAAGCTCGTGCTCATCTTCCTCAGCGTTGTGCAGAGCTGCGCAAAATATTTTCACTTGGCGTGGAAGCGCTGTCCCGCTGCTTTTTAGGCAGAAAAGGACTAGTAGTGTTTTAGGCGGCTGACCTGAACGACGTGATGGACTCTTGAGCGGTAGGCTCAAGAGTCCATTTTATTGAACAGCAATACTGGATCTCTGCAGCACAACAAATAAAATGGTGAGTAACGTGCAGTATCGTGGCGTGATGAATTGTATGCGAATATGGTAAGAGGGAGAGCAGTATCTCAGTCACGATAGTCATCAAAAACATACATGTAGAGCATGTCTCTTATTGTTCGATTAAGCCGCTCCGTAAGACCGTTCATCTGCGGATGGCGGAAGTTTCTGCTTGGTAGAATAAGAACGGAGGAAGTCGTGCACAATTGTGAAGAGGAAGGAGCGACCCCTGTTGGTAAGAAGTTGACGACGAGCGCCGTGGTGAACAATGATGTGCAACAGGAAGTAGGCTACATCTGTTGGAAGGGCTCTGGTGAACGAGAACCAAGTTGTATAATCATTTGCGATGGCAATCCACTTGTTGCATCAGCCAGATGTGGCGAAAGATGTCAAGAGGTCTACAGCGACGCAATAGAAGGGTTTGGTAGGAACGCCAAAAGGTAGGAGGAAACCAGCAGTGAGCACAGATAGCTTGTTCCGGCGTTGACATAACTCACAAGAAGCGATGCAGCGGCGGACAGATCGGTACAGACCAGGCCGAAAGAATCGTCGCCGGACACGCTCGTACAAACTGATTCCCCGAGTTGACCAAAAGTTGGTAGATCGTACAGCTTGGACAGAATAGTGGTGTGAAGATGCCGGGGAATGACCAGCACCATCTCAGATCCGCTAGAGTACACGTAGCGCGGATATGAATTGCCGTCCTACGAACATGCCAAGAAAACAACCACATGACCCAGATGGGAGCTTGTTCATGATACCACGTATGCTTGGATCTCGGCGCTGTTCGGTAGCGCAGTCAGCGAAGCAGATAGCGAAAATACAGAAGCAGAAGCATAGGTGGCAGGAACATCAGGAGCATCGTCTGGGTGGTGGTACAAGCAGTTGGTATCTTGGTGTAAGCTCGTACAAGCAACTGTGTACGAGTATTCCTGCAGGCGTAGTGCCCAGTGATCTAGGCGATCGGTAGGGTCTTTGAGGGACGAAACACAGCAGAGCGCATGGTGGTCTGTGGTGAATGTAAAGGGCTGACCATATAGGTACCTGCAATATTTCGCCACTGCCTAGACAAGTGCAAGGCACTCGAGTTGAGTAATGAATAATTCCGCTCAGCTGGAGAAAGCAGACGGCTGGCGTAGGCAATGACGGGGTCGTGGCGTCGTTGACGTTGGCAAAAAATGGCCCCGATTCCATGACCACTGGCGTCAGTGCGGACTTCTGTTGGAGCCGCCTGGTCGAAGTGCGCAAGGAGGAATGGAGATGTTTGGAGAAACATAAACTTCGAGAAGGAAGTTGCTTGTTCAGGTCCCCAAGAAAATGAAACGTCTGCCTTCAGAAGAGCAGAGGGCGAGTGACCTCGGCAAAATTTTGCATGAAGCGGTGGAGGTACGAGCACGACCACGAAGCTCCGGACTTATATAGCACATGTTGGCACGTGAAACCTCTGTAAATCACGACATTTGCTCGGGTCTGGGCGTACACCAAATGAATCAAGATGACCGAGGGTAGTAATTTGGCGGCGTCAGAAGTGACATTTAGACGAATTAAGTTGAAGGCCAGCATTGTAAAAAGCGGAACAAACGAGCGAGAGGCACTCCTGGTGCGCGGCAAGTGTAGGAGCAAAAAGGACATTGTTATCTAAGTAACAAATACAGATACACCACTTGAGGTCATGAATGAGTGTGTCAATCATGCGTTCAAAACTAGATGGAGCATTACATAAGCCGAAGGGCATACATTTAAACTAGTATAAGCCATCGGGTCTTATAAAGGCGGTTTTCTGGCGGTCCATGTCGTCGACGGCAATCTGCCAGTAACCGGAACCAAGGTCGATTGAAGAAACGTACATCGCACTATGGAGGCGGTCGAGGGCGTCATCAACGCGCGGTAGAGGATACACGTCTTTCTTGATGATCTTGTTGAGGTGCCGGTAACCCACGCCAAAGCACCAGCTGGCATCCTTTTTACCTAGAACGACAGGGGAGGCCCAAGGACTGGATGATGGTTCAACGATTCCTCGAGAGAGAATCTTCTCGACCTCCATTTGAATGGCTTGTCGTTCGTGCAAGGACAGACGGTACGGTTGCCTGTAAACAGGGTGTGCTTCACCGATGTCAGTATGGTGTGTCGTTAGACTGGTCTGGCTTAAAGGGCGACCCAGGTCAAAAACGTCACTGAACGCTGAGAGCAGCTGGCATAGCTAGTTGCCGTGGTGAGGCGGAAGTTCTGGAGCAATATGTTTGTGAGCTGAGGAAGGACAGCCGGCAAAGAAGAAGAGACAACGGGAGACGACGCAATATAAACAGTCGAGGCTGAAAACAGGCAAACGTGGGAGGAAGACAGCGTACGTAAGGCTATGCCTTGCGGTATGATGTGTTCACTGATTGCGCAGTTGACGAGATGAAGACTGGTAGAGTTGTGGGTGGTACTGACGACGCTTTGCGGAAGAGCAACGTGATGAGCGAGCAAGGAGGACTTCCTTGAGAGGAGGCGCAACACAGTTACCATCAGGTACAGGTGGAGGTGTATAAAGCAGGACGCTGTTCATGGCTTGTGGGGCAAGTCGAGTGTGCTCAGCGAAGCGGAGCCTGCTGGGAACTTCCTCGGGAGGGTCAGGACAAAGTAAATCAAAGGGAAGTGAAGCGGAGGAGTAGATAAGGGTGGAGTGAGCGGATATAAAATCAAGGCCTAATATAACGTCATGGGGACACTCTTAAAGAACAGTGAACATAACTTATTTGGCGGCCACAGACACCAACGCGAGCAGCACACATTCCTATTCTGCCCAGCGCTCTTCCGCTAGCGACTCGCACAAGACAGGACGCCGCAGGCGTCAGGACTTAAGTGAGCCATCTACGAAGCTGGTCGCTCACCACACAGATGTGCGCGCCTGTATCAAGCAGAGTAGCGACAGGCGCACCATCTACGTCACGGCAAGTAAATTTCTTTCCGACGGTAAGTTCCATAGAGCAAATGCATTCCCGGTCGTTCTAGCAGCGTCACCTCTCGAAGCTGCACCCGCCAGTTTCCTGTAGAGTGCAGTACATGGGGAACGGAGAAGGGTAAATAGTGGATGAGCGAGACAGGGGTCGCCGCGTTGAGGGTGAGCGACTCGGTCGTGTAGATGAGGACGCTTGCGTAGAGTTGTATGACTCTGTGTAATATTGTGGTGATAGACATGTACCTGGCGAGTGGTGGTAAGGTTGGAGCGCAGATTGATATTGGCATGGCGTCCAGGTACTGCGGCAGTGGTGGGTAATGTGGCCACCGTGCCGGCGCTTGATACATATCGGCCGGTCATCAGATGTTCGCCATTCCGATGGGTTGCGAAAAGTCCGACAGGGGTACTGGCCTCGCGAAGAATAGATCGTAGGAAAATGTAGGTATCTGCTCGGTTAGCGGAATAGACAGACGGAATTCCAAGGTTCGCCAACTCGTCGCCCACAACAGACTGCCCAAGGGAAATCGTCAGTCGAGAATAGTTCGAAGAGGCTTAGAAGCCAACCAGTGCCGCGTCTCCGATCTTCCGGCGAACGATACGGACGAGGCTTTCAGGCATTGACGGCTGATGCGCAAAGCGAAAGTCCTCGCACGAAGACGCAGCAGCCATATTTCGAAGACGCATCAACTGGTGTGCGATGCGAGGACGTTTTCCTTCTTCGATGCGTCGAGATTGATTAATGACGTCTGCTATGGTGGAAAATATCTCATGCACGAAAAGATAACAAGCGTTGTCTGCTATGCCCTTCAGTACTTAGTTCACTTAAAGATGTCTAAACTTGGTCTTCTTCTGAAAAGCTCTCATCAACTTTGCAGCAAAGGGTGAGAACTTCCTAGATGTACGTCACATGATTCGGTCGACGCCTCTACGCGGGACGCAAGTTCCTTTTGCGCAGCTCGCTGACGCTAACAGGTTTCCCGAACAACTCGTGGAGCTTTTGCTTACATTGCTCCCAGCTCATCAGTTCTTCCTTGTGGTTTCGTAACCAGAGCCATGGCATTCCTTTCAGTTAGAAAATTATGTTATCCCCCATAATACTTTTGTACCACCTGTTGTGGGTGCTGATGCTCTTGTACATTCGACATCGACATCAAGATTGTACGTCCTATAGGTCGCGGGACTGCGACTAGATGACTGTCGGCGTTGCAACCCCTTCTAACAATATATGCGCGTATGGCACTTAGCAGAAACATCGGTGGTGCGTTAAAGCAGTCTTTTGGTCAGGGATCGGCAGTGAAGTCACATCCGGAAGTCACCGGAGCAGATTATGTTGCACCCTCCTGGCAGAGGGAAAATTAGGGAAATTTTTTTAAACCTTCACTTCGTGCAGGCTCGTATAGACGAGTGTAGTGCTGGGCAGAGGTTATGACGCCGTGTGCTGCACTTGGCTCGTTAGGCTGTAGCCAATCATACTTACTTCGCACTTACCGGCTGCATGTTTCTGTGTTAGCGGCGACAACACCCAAGGGAGCGTCGCATCGAGCTTTACTCGCAGCCGCTTGCCATCGCCCCTTGCCGGAGCAGGGATCGCCGTCACACACGCTGGTTTCGGGGACTCACGACAACGTGGACGACCGTAGCGTTACCCGCATCAGGCTACCCTGAAACTAAACTCCAGTGTACGATTTTTCATTCGTCAACAAATCTAGACAAACTGCAGCTAAATACATGGCGAATACGCAGTGCACGAAGTCGGCGTGCAGTCTGGAACAGCCTGCACCATCCATGAGTAAGATCATTCTACCTTCTTGGAAGATTAGCTCACCTCCCTCTGTGACACATGCATGGTCACGCAAGCACTTCGCTACGGTCTTTGCAGCGAGTATTTGCTATCGTAGCTATATCACTAATATTGTTTGACGTCCGCTGCTTGCATTCATCGAAAGCTCAGCGTAGAAAGTGTAGTTCTCATGCTTCACTACAGCTATAAAAATGACTTCGTGTAGGTTCTACGCCAACTATTCTACGCCAAGTAAAAAATGGCGACTTCCTGCGCTAACTACACTCTTGTAGCCAGTGTAGATAAAAACAGCCCTATTGACTTCTGGAAGGACGAAATTTAAACCGTAAGGTAATTTATTAGAGCTGGCGTTGGAACTGTAATTGCAGAGCAGGTGTGATTCGCTCTGCACGCAATAGTGTCTTGAGAGGTAGCAGGGAGGGAGAGGGAATGTATATATGTGTGCACGTCTTGAGTGTGCATGCGCGTGTACTTGAATTTATGTGTTCGTCCGTGCTTGTGTCTCCGTATTTGAATCTGTGTGCGCACAAGCGCGTTAATGCGTCTGCGAGCATACGCGCGTTTGTGTATGCGTGCATTTCCGTGTGCGTGCGCGCGCACATTTTCCTTCGTGTGTGTATGCGTGGGCGCATCGAGGCAAACGTGCCTGTTATCTGTGCGTATGTATGCTTGAGAGAGAGAGAGGTGATATCTGTTTGTGTGTATAGGCGTGTGTGAGAAGCTAGCATTTGCTTACTTGCTCCTACTCCCGGATGCAAATGAAATATAGACATTAAAATTATGTGGTTTTTAGGTGTCAAAATTACGCTCTGATTATGAGGCACACCGTAGTGGGAGACAACGGAATAATTTTGACCACCTGGGGCTCTTTAACTTGCACCTAAATATAAGTACACGGGTGTCTTCGCATTCCGTCCCCATCGAAACGCGGCCGCCGCGGCCGGGATTTGATCCCGCTTCCTCGTGCTTAGCAGCCCAACACCCCAGACACTGAGAGAGCACGGCGCGAATATAGAGTTCACTTGAATCTTATTTATATTCACAGACAAGAACGAATGGCACTGCCTTTATACCATTATCACATTCTGAAAGTGAAACCAACGCAAAAAAAAAAATAGGAATATTAGGATCCATTCTACTCTGTGAAGATGGATGACCAGCTAAGCTGTAGCACATCACACAGGATTAGACAAGGGGTCATGCATTTATTTGCGCTATTTGGTAATGGTAGTGACGCTAGCCTTGTGATTGCTGTCATATATGCGGGTTGGTCCGGTTACAACCTTAGACAGAATCTTGGCCAAAGTTGAATCTATACGCAACCGTTGTTACTTAATTGAGTTACTTGCATTGGTGTAAAACTTCAAACCAAATTCTTCTTGCACAAACTCAGTGACTCATTTCTTTTCTGGTTTTCAAATGCCCACATTGAAGTCTCTAATGGTGATCGCAAGGGTAGTGTCATCGTGGCTAAGCAATGCAAAGTGCGGGGTCATGAACTTCACTATACCACACTTGGGTGTGCCTGAATATATATAGACAGTGGATATCATAATTTGGTCTTTCGTTTTTACGGCACAGACAACCCCACAGTCGGTGCCCTTCTCTTTTACGAGCCAAGGTTATGGTTATATGTACATACATTTCCTCCTCTTCCTATATGGCAATGCCTTTTGCGCGTGAGGCCATGTGCGGTTCACAAACGATTCCGGCATACCCATCGACGTGAAATAATCCACCTTTTTTTATTTATATATATCTTCTTCTTGGTATTATTATTATTATTATTATTATTATTATTATTATTATTATTATTATTATTATTATTATTATTATTATTATTATTATTGACGGAGCACTTGAAGCCTACTTAACCTCCGCCGCATGTCAGCCCGATACTGCACAACCTCCGGGATCGGCCCACATTTTTGCTTCCATTTTCGCCGAGGTACACAGCTTCGCTGTGAAAGTGCCTGTGCAGTTAGTATTTCCAGCCTCTATTTTGTCTCAATGGTGCCATCACCATCGGCATGGTCCCGCGAGGAGCTGCTAGCGGTTCGCGTTCGTCATCTTCCTTGCCTCTTGACAGCGATGACGCGCAGAATCTGCACCATCATTGCGTCGTGCACCCCTTCATCGACAAAAGAAGCTTTCGGAGGCACACGTTCGCTGTTGTATTGACATTAAAACTTTATACTGCTTGATTTCGAAAAAAAAGCACATGTACATCGAAAGCGGACTGGCCGCAAGGAACGTACTCACGGAGCGATGGCATTGATCCCATTATCACAAAAGACTGGGCTTGGTCAGGTCGCACTTAAAGACGTTCTTTTTCAGCGTCAGTTATGCTTTCAAAGTTTATCTGCAAAACATTTGTGTAAAACATAAGCGTGTTTAATACTTATTCGCTCAGCTAGATAATATCGAGGACTGGGCCCAAGCTACTAATTTCCGTTTGCCGCCTAACATCAATTATTGACAATTTAATTATCCTATATTAATATTGCGCAAACTGCTCAGCTTACTTCGTATCTAGAGGCTACCAATTTCCACAATAGAATGATAACAATAATGTCAGCAAGATTTACATTGCTCTATTGAGGTTTGGCGCCATTAAAAAATAACTGCCTGGATATTCATGGTGCAGTACGCGTCTGATAAAGCAGGTGCGAATGCTTGGACGGGTTTTCTAGGCGCAATTCCAGTTCACCAGCTTAAGCACATGTGCCAAACAGTACACTTCTACGTTTACGACGGACTCTCCTACATTATACAAGAAGCACTTCAGAGCTGCGGTATATCACACAAGGTGTGCGAGAACATTGTGCGCGCTCCCGATTACATATGTTAGCGTTGGTGGCATCAGACTCGGTTTCCTGGCGTCATTAATAATAAGAGCAGCTGCCTGGCGGAAAGCAATGGAAATTTTTGTTGTACGCTATATCAAATAGAGTAGCGCGCACTTTGTGTTAGAACAAAAAGTACTGAAGTACTGGCATGAGTGCTTTGCGGAATATATTTCAACTGTCTATTGTTAAACAAAAAGAAAAAAAATACCGCCATTTTTTTTAGAATTAATGCTGATATACGTATGCAGTCAAGGGAAACATGAGTTCCGACCTAGTGCCCGTGGTGGAAGCAGCCCAAAACCGCACGGCTACATTGGCACACAAAATATTGGTTGGCGTCAAGTGGCTTGTAGCAATGGCTCATACCCGAAAGAAAAAAGCGGCGTCTAGTCCAGTGATACAAAGTATAAGAGTGATACAAGAAAAGTAGATGAAGGGTGCCAAAAATACCAGCAGCAACGGCTCATTCCTGAAAAAAGAACGACATAATCAGGAATGGCTCATACCCTCGTAAGCAGGCAAAGGTGCAAAGGCTGAGTATGAATGAAGAAACAAGTGAAAAAAAGAACTAAGGAAAAAAAGAAGGAATAAAAGAACGAAACAGAGAACAAAAGCTTTGCGCAGAGGCGTTGTCGTACCCAATGAAGTGATGACTGAGAGGCGACAATTGCTAGTTGAAACAGAGAACACAGAAAGAAAGAAAGAAAGAAAGAAAGAAAGAAAGAAAGAAAGAAAGAAAGAAAGAAAGAAACAAAGAAAGACGGAGAGAAAGTAAAAAAGAATCATGAGCTATTCCACTCCGTGAAGGTGGTAGACCAGTGAAGCTGTTTAGCACAGGACACGGAGGTGACATAATTTTGAACAAAAGGTACAAATTGATTTATTGTCTTGATGGGTGTCATTATTTCACGCGCAACTGCAATCACATTCTTTGATAATGTGAAATCGATGCACGTACGCCGCTGGGTGGTCGGTTTGGCCGGATCAGTGTGGCATCGCAAGGGGTATGTCTGCAACACGGAACGCGTAAACCGCTCCCTTTTCGGTACCCACACATACATATTGAAATCACCGACAACGACAAAAGAGGTGGTGTCATAGCAGCTAATTCACGCAAAGTGAGTTGCCATGAACCTTACGCTACTATGAGTTATTGCATTTTTTGTTTGCTTACTGGAGTATGAGCCATTGCTCACGGGGGTATGAGCCATTGATGATAGCATTTTTCGACATTCTGTTTTGTATGTTGTATGTGTGATTAGAAAGAATTTGAGCATTGTTCGCTTCACTTTGCTGAGTGCTTGTATCCTCTGCCTTACGGGGCTATGAGGCATTGCATTTTTTGTTAGCTTACGGGAGCATGAATGCTTACGGAGATATGCACCATTGATGATGATAGCTTTTCACGGGAAACAACAATGCCCGGAACTCCAGCCATATACAGCTTCGTTGTTAAAGTGAAACAGTGCGCGCCGCTATCGTTATGATTTGAGCGTTACTTCATTTTCAGAGGACAAGTGCGCGAAATATGGAGTTAGATTCGCGACTCACAATTTTTTAATTGTCTTTGTTCTTTACTATCGCTTCCACGTGACAGTAAAGACATGCTATATTTTCATTGAGTGAATACGGGTAAATACACCATAGACTTTTGCTCCGCTCGCGTTTACTTCTAACACAATATTTTATAAATCACAACCGAATTTTTCCTCTAATAGATTGCGAAATAGAGGAACTTCGATATTAGCAGGATGTCTCGAGAGAAAAGAAAGTTTTATTGCTTATTATTTCGGTTTCACCGGACGGCAGAAAAGGGAAACTCAACAAAAAATATCCTTAGCATATTTAAAAATCTGTCCACTTCGAAACGATTCCTTTCAGTTCCTGCTTTGCACGCTATACCAACTAGAGGAAGAACGAGGGAAAGATAAGCAAGAAAGAAAGAAAACAAGAATAGTGAAGGGATAGCCATAGTGGACAAACTTCAAGAGCAATGAGCGCTAACGGTCTCAAGCGTTCGTATACAGTCTGCAGTCGTTTTTGAGAAGCCCAGTTGGTCTTTGTGGCCTTGACCATCTATTAGCACTTAGGACAAGTTCCCGAGAGATTTTCCTCCGAGCGCAGTCTGCCATCCAGGCGGTAAATACTCAGCTCCTGGAGCCGAGCGCGGAGCGTCAGACGTCGAGTGTCCAGCCTCCGTAGATTAACCAGACGCGTCGACCTTGAAACGGCAGGCTGGTTGCTAATGCATTTTGATGACTTGGATTAATTTGTCAGGAGACCCAGGACAGCATGCTATCTTCTAATGTCTTATTATGCTGGCGCTCCCGTACAGTAAACTCAGTTTTGAATGGACTCGCACAGTAAGATGCGGTAGTGTTGCTCACGTTTAACATATGTAACGCATCTCTCCTACGTATCTAAGCCGAGATACGCCATTCCAAACTGCCTGTTTAGCGTTTCGCTGAACCCATATTGTTAGTATTCCCACAATCGCAAGAGTCAAAAGTATGACTTGTTCTCTAAGTTGTAAGTTGTCACAACAACGGATTTGCAATTCACAGCGCCTGCAGCTAAGAAATACGCAACGCGGTATGGCCGATGACGAAATAACTGCCAAGAACGGTATTCAGGAGGCGCTTATTACCATGAACTGCGGGCGCCTGTACCACTGCAAAGGACGGATGTTGGGTGGTGACTGCAATCGTTTGCTCGCCATCATGACACATCTGCACTGAAATTAACTGATTTCACCAACGCCCTCTTGTATTCTCTAGACCCTTGATTGGGACTTCGCCTGCCAAGAGGACTCTTCTCTTTTTTCTCTTGGTGTCCCTCGCCCCTTTCGCAATGTTCCAAGACGTGATTCTCCCGGTGCTCGATACTCCATTTCATTCATTCATTCATTCATTGCTGCACAAAATAGTGCCTCTTCATCTCCTTAATCACCCTCTCTCTCACGTGGACTCTGTGTATATTTGTGGCAACGCAGCGACAAACCTAGGCCTTAAATTCAGCACAGCGAAATCGGAAATTATGATCTTTATTGAAAAGACGAATAATTACATGGTGTCAATTCAACAGCGATGGCAAACAACATTACCTTGAGTCTGTTCAGCTACGTTGCATTTGCACATTTTTAATGTTTCGCTAAAGTTACGTGGGACACCCTGAATATACGCATAGCTACATACATTGTTTGACTATGCGTAAGACTTGCTGTTAAATTGACACCATGAAATTATTCGTATTTTCATTAAGGATCATAACTCCCGATTTCTCTGTGCTAAACTTAAGGCCTAAGTTTGTCGCTGCGTTGTCACAAATATTCGCAAGTGTCTAAATCACATGCATTGTCCGCTGATGGCATAATGTCGTCATCATACATCAGTCCGGGGACCTTCTGTTGCTCGATCTGTCAATTACTCATCCAAGATAAATCAGACCCTAATTCACTGTTTTCCCGTCGCCCCCCCCCCCCCCCGCTCCCCCGACGACAGTGCCACTTTGAAGTGATCGCGCATCCCGACAAGCTTGGAGAAGCCGGTTTTCACGCCTCCTAGTTCTAGCCACTCTAAAGCAGTGACGTTGTCGCTGCGCCGCTAACCCCGAAAGTGTGGGTTGGAATGCCAGCCGAGGCGGCCGCATTTCCGTGGCGACGAAATGCAAGAAGTCCAGCGTACCGTGCATTGTGTGGAAATTGAAAGAACACCCAGGTGGTCAAAATTTAAAGGGAGCTCGCCACTACGACGTGCCTGATAATTATATCGTCGTTTTTGGTCGTAAACCCGAAGAATTTACTATAATTCACCTTAGACGATCAATCTATTTGCAGCAAAGCATTCATCCTAAAATTTCGATATTTTCCGTCCCAACCCAGATCTAATCGGGTCCGCACTGCCCCGTCTGTTACGAATTATGGAAAAAAATTATCCAATGCTTGCCCCCAGTGAGTTATTAAGGTAAATAGCATTATTTGCCTAATTTCAGCCATTTAGAATCTATCTATCTATCTATCTATCTATCTATCTATCTATCTATCTATCTATCTATCTATCTATCTATCTATCTATCTATCATCACCTTAAGCCGACCCAGTGGCGGTAGTAGTCTACCTGCTTTGCCCCCTGTGTATGTGCTCCTTTCATTCCTGATGACGCCAGGAAACCAAGCCTGATGCCACGAACGCTCACAAATCTACTTAGGAGAGCAAATAATGCTTCCGCACACCTTTAGTGATGTACCGTGGCGCTGAGGCGTTTCTTGTACAATGTAGAATACATAGTAAAGACAGAGATGCATGGTTAGGTGCATGTGTTCTAAGTCCGTCAACTTGAATTGCGCCAAGAAAACATGTCCGAGCATTCGCACCTGCTTTATTAGATGCCTACTGCACTATCAATATACAGGCGGTCTTTTTTAATGGCACCAGATTTTAAGATATAGATAAATGTAGATCTTCCTGACATTATTGTTATCATTCGAGTGTTCAGATGGTAACCTCTGGATATGGAGCAAATTGAGGAGTTGTGTGCGTAATCCACGAAGGTATGTTAATTATCTTTTAAATAATTGATCCTGGGTGGCTAAAGCAAATGAGTAGTTTGGAGCCTGTCTTCGTCATTGTGTAGTTGAGCGAATATATGCTTATTAAACATGCTCCTTTAAGAGCTAAGAACAAATATTTTGCAATTGAGTCCTCTCTGAAACTTTAATTGACGCGTAAAAAGATGGAGGGTAACATCGACCTGACTGCTTCCAGCCTTTTAAGATATTGTCGCGAACGACACAGCTCTGTGAGCATGTTCCTTGCGGCCAGACGACTGTCGATTTTAATTCAGATTGTTTTTCCTAAAACAAGCCGTTTAAAGTTCAAATGTCAATGTAGCAACGAACGGGCGCTGCCGGAAGCTTGATTGGTCACAGAAATGATACATGATTGAATGACAGTGCAGATTTAGCACATCATTGCCTTCAAGACATTGCGCTGCCACCGACGGAAGCAAGATAACGAAGTCGAACCGCTTGGCGGCTTCTTATGAGACCGTGCCTGCTAAGGGCGGCAAATACTGACGTCACAGGCGCTTTTTTTGTCGGTTTCGCTTTCAGAAAGAGATAATGCTACAAATGCACTGTCATTCGTTCTTGTTTCCTGGATTTAAACAAGGTTTTTAATGGTCTCCACATTGCGCACGTTTTCCAAGAGTAGGTGTAAGCAGGAAAATGTTCGCTCACACCCGCAAACACACAAACACCCTCGCACGAACACACACTCTCTTCCTCACACGCACTCACACGCTCTCTACTTCGCACGCACACATATCCATGCGCAAACAAACACGCACACTTTTGTCTGCAGGCATGCATGCTGAAACACGAACACACACGGTCGCACACGTGCACATTCAAAGGCCGCCATGCATGCGCCGCAAGCACGCAAGCGCACCGACATATGCAGTAACACGCAGATGCAGACATGCACACACGCCGCGAACGCTCACACGCGCATACACGCACTCGTGTGCAAGCATATGCAAATGCCGAGGCACTAGCACTCGCACACACTCTTCCCTCGCACGCACACACTCTCTCTCTCCCTCGCGTATACACACGCTCTCTCTCCCTCGCACACACACACTGTCACCCTCGCACCCAAACACACTCTCCCTCACACACACGTACTCTCTCTCCATCCGTCACACACACACACACACACACACACACACACACACACACACACACACACACACACACACACACACACACACACACACACACACACACTATATACGCACCCGCACAATACGGACGCACACTATTCGCACGCACAAGCATCCATGCGCACACAAACACGCACACATTTGTTCGCAATCGTGCATGCTGAAACTCGAAAACACACACTGGCACGCGTATATATATATACGTTCACACGCGCCCACGCATGCACTGCAAGCGCGCGCACAAGCGCACACACACGCAGGCCACGCCGCGAACGCTCACACACGTCGCGAACACTCACACACGCATACACGCACACGCGCGCATGCAAACGCAAATACGGAGGCGCACGCCCGCACACTCATACACAGAGCGCACACGCGCATACAACCGTACCCAGGCACGCTCCCCCCCCCCCCCCAATGCATGCACACGCATAACCACTCTCTACCTTCTCGGCTGCTTCTCAAAAACCTGCGCGGGATAACAGGCTCCAGAACACTCGCTCCACCACTACCTTCTCAATGCCAACTGTAAAACTTGCGTTATGGTTTAAATTTGGCGCTTTTTGAAGTCAATGTGGCCTCTAGCGGGAGGGTGCAAAATGATTTACTCCTGTCGCGGGGCTTCACCGCCCCTCTCTGAGCTGCTTTAACTGCTTTAACGCACCACCAATGTTCCGACTAAGTGCCAAAACGCATATGTTGTATGCGTTTGTTGTACCCTCTTGTTGTAGTCAGATGAAACTTTTTGACCCTCTGCCGATATTCCGAAATATAATATTGAAATAAAATTTCCCATTGAGTAACACTTGTGCGTTCGAAGGAGAATGTCCAGAATTCCTGGACATGCACAAGGCATTGTCGCAAAATCAAAGCAATGTGAAATACAATATGTTACAGCTACAAAGAATATATTTTTGTCTGTAAAACGTAGACGTAAAGAAGGGTCAGCTAGCACTGTTTGAGGCTTCCGTGCAAAACGGAAATGTTTTAGAATAACTGCTTAATTTGCTACAATTTTCAAAACTTGCTATGTTTACGATTTTTTCATCAACTAAACCAATCCATGTAGAATTTTGAAATTTGGTGGACTGTGAGATCTTAACAATTATGTTGAATATTGTTATTGTACCACAAATTACCATTTCTACAATGCGCCACAAATGTGAAGTTTAAAAATATTTTAAATATTTAAAAATATTTAAAAATAAAAAAATTAAAAAAACAGCCATCGTAAACTTTTCTCAAAATCTCGTAAACAGCTGTTCACAGGCACTTGAAAAAGAATATTAAAAAGTAGGTTGCATTATTTTGTTTGCAATGACAATATAGGTGATAGAAATGAGAGCTTCGCCAGATAAGCAGCAAGGTGCTAAGGAAAAGGGACATCGGGGTAAAAAGAACGAACATACGGCCTTGAATTGCCTAAACTTGACCATGATTGCGACAGAAAGTCAGTTTTGTCCTAATGATTAATACATATGAATAAAAGTACGATTAGTACAATACCCATTCGCTTTAATGGAAATAAAGAAGCGCTTGCAAAACCCTCACGTGGCTCATTTTATTAAACAGCATGTGTGCACAACTTGCAGCGTAGATAATTTATTCCTTGTGTTAACGAAGGTTTGTATTTCTTTGTGGGGCACAGAATTAACGGCTAACTCTCTGGGAATGTGCACAGGTAACATAATGTACGGCAGGTAAATGCCTCTAAAAATGTGCTGGTCATTATACAGGGTGTTTCAGCTAACTTTAGTCAGTGTTTAAAACTATGCCGATGCACCCAAACACGACGCGACGAAATGCATGGTGCTCACTTTGGTACTATGTAGTGTGTCACGCTATATTTTGTATTTTGGTGAATAAGATAATTAGCTAAGAATAATTAACCAACTTCTGAAGCAATGAAGTTAGGTAAGAAATTCAAATTAGAAAGTTGTAGAGCGCTTTACAAAGCGTCCGACTAAGCAGTTTCTACCTTTTATTAAGTATTAGTGTTTTTCAGCTTACTGCGGATGCCCGCAAAATACAAAAAAATACCGCATCTGAAAATCTAACAAACATTGACACCAAGACAACGTAGGGGAAATTTCTTGTACTTACTGAATGAATTAAAGAAATGAGAACTTCATGTAAATGAAAGTAGTTGAAAAAACGACTTGCCGCAGGTGGGGCACGATCGCATGTCTTCGCATTACGCGTGCGATGCTCTGAACAAATGAGCTACCGCGGTGCCGTTTTCCCATCCACTTTCTTGGGTATTCGTGTTTCCTACTGGAACCCTGAGAGTGTTACCCAGAGTCACAACTCACAAACCTTGAGGGCGGATGCTGAACATCCTTTCTGCCGCAGGCGTCACCACTACGTGATCTTTTTGGTTGAGGACAACTGGTCAATAAACCCCCGCCTGCTACCTGAAGGCATCAACGTTGCCGAATTCGAGACCCTCGTTGGTTGTGGCTCTGGCTAACACTCTCAGGGTTCCAGTAGGAAACACGGATACCCAAGAAATTGGATGGGAAAACTGCGCCGCAGGAGCTCATTTGTTCAGAGCATCGCACGCGTAATGCGAAGGTTGTGGGATCGTTCCCCACCTGCGGCAAGTTGTTTTTTCATCCACTTTCATTTCCATTAATTTATCATTTCTTTAATTTATTTAGTAAATACAAGTGATTTCCCTTGTGTTGTCCTTGGTGTCAATGTTTGTTGGCTTCTTATGATGTATGTTTTTTTTTATTTCGCGGGCATCCGGAGTAAGCTGAAGAACACTAATACTTAATAGCTAGAAAGGTAGAAACTGTCTAATCGGACGTTTTGCAAAGCGCTCTACATCTTTATAATCGGGATTTTTCGTCTAACTTCGTTGCTTCAGAAGTTGGTTAATAAATTTTGACGGATTATCCAATTAGGCAAAATACAAAAACAGCGTGACACACTACATATAAAAGTGAGCAACATGCATTTGGTCACGTCGTCTTAGGGCGCGTCGGCATAGTTTTAAACTCTGGTTAAAGTTTGCTGTAACACCCTGAATAAACGTCATTATATAACCTAAGATGCGGTGGTGGGAGTGGCGTTGGTGTTGGTTAGGGCAGGGTTAATTGGCAGGTAGTTCCAGCCGCCAGCTGGCTAAAACAACCAAAGCTGAATTTCTGTCGCAATCATGGTCAAGTTTAGGCAATTCAAAGTCGTACGCACGTTCTTTTTACCCCGATGTTCCTTTTTCTTAGCCCCTTGCTGCATTCTGGCGAAGCTCTCGTTTCTATCACCTATATTATCATTACAAACAAAATAATTCAACACGTTCTTAATTATTCTTTTTCAAGCGCCTGTGAACAGCTGTTTTCGCGATTTAGAGAAAAATTTGCTAAGGGGTTATTTTATTTTCAATTTTAAATAGCGTTCGTTTTCATCGAAACTTCACATTTGAGACGAATTGTAAAAATAGTAATTTGTGATACAGTAACAATATTCAACAGGATTGTTGAATAGGTTAAGGTCTCACAGTCCACCAAAGTTCAATATGCTACAGGTATTGGTTGCTTGATGAAAAATCTTATACATAGCAACTTTTGAAAATTGTAGCAAATTAAGCAGTTATTCTAAACTTCCGTTTTCCATGGAAGCCTCAAACAGTGCTAGCTGACCTTTATTTAGCTCTATGTTTTACAGAGAAAAATATATTCTTTGTAGCTGTAACATATTGTACTTCACATTGTGGTGAATTTGCGACAATGCCTGTGCATGAAATAGGCGCCCCCATACTGAAGAATTTCGCAATTTTTTTCTCCTAAAATATTAATTTGGCAAAGAAGCTACGTTCACTTTCGTGCTACCGAGTGATATGCTCATAAAATATTAAAAATTTAATGGAATCTAGTATATCAATTCTTTGACCCATGTTGTTCTCTCGTGACAAACCCTGGCCTTCAGACCCGAGCACCTGCGAAGCAACAGAACACGGCGGCGGCCAGACCTATGACGCAGCAGAGGGTGCCAAGAATCCCTGGGTCCGGACAGGCCGCCATTGGAATCTGAACCTGGCAACGTTTAACGCTAGAAGGTTATCTAGTCAGGCGAGTCTAGCAGTGCTGTTGGAGGAATTAGAGGGCAGTAAATGGGATATAATAGGGCTCAGTGAAGTTAGGGGGACAAAACAAGCATATGCAGTGCTAAAAAGCGGGCACGTCCTGTGCTACCGGGGCTTAGCGAAGAGACGAGAACTAGGGGTTGGATTCCTGATTAATAAGGATATAGCTGGTAACCCACAGTAATTCTATAGCATTAACGAGAGGGTGGCAGGTCTTGTTGCGAAACTTAATAAGAGGTACGAATTGAAGGTCGCACAGGTCTACGTTCCTACATCCAATCATTACGACCCGGAAGTCGAAAGCTTATATGAAGACGTGGAATCCGCGATAGGTAAAGTCAAAACAAAATACACTATACTGATGGGCGACTTCAATGCCAAGGTAGGCAAGAAGCAGGCTGGAGACAAGTCAGTGGCGTGCTATGGCATAGGCTCTAGGAATAACAGGGGAGAGTTATTAGTAGAGTTTGCAGAACAGAATAATATGCCAATGAAAGAAACGCCAATGTATGAAAGCCTCTAACCCTACAGATAGAATAGAAGTCGGAGAACTTTCGAAGTTAATCAACAAACGTAAGACAGCTGACATAAGGAAGTATAATATGGATAGAATTGAACGTGCTCTCAGGAACGGAGGAAGCCTAAAAGCAGTGAAGAAGAAACTAGGAATTGACAAGAATGAGATTTATGGGTTAAGAGGCAAAGCCGGCAATATCATTACTAATGTGGATGAGATAGTTCAAGTGGCTGAGGAGTCCTATAGAGATTTATACAGTACCAGTGGCACCCACGATGATAATAGAAGAGAGAATAGTCTAGAGGAAGCTGAACTCTCCCAAGTAACCTCGGAAGAAGTAAAGAAAGCCTTGGGAGCTATGCAAAGGGGGAAGGCAGCTGTGGGGGATCAGGTAACAGCAGATTTGTTGAAGGATGGTGGACAGACTGTTCTAGAACAACTGGCCACCCTATATAAGCACTGCCTCATGACCTCGAGCGTACCGGAATCTTGGAAGAACGCTAACATTATCCTAATCGATAAGAAAGGGGACGCTAAAGACTTGAAAAATCATAGATCGATCAGCCTACTGTCCGTTGCCTACAAACTATTTACTAAGGTCATCGCAAATAGAATCAGACACACCTTAGACTTCTGTCAACTAAAGGACCAGGCAGGATTCCGTAAAGGAACTCAACAATAGACCATATCCACACTATCAATCAGGCGATAGAGAAATGTGCGGAATATAACCAACTTTTATATATAGCTTTCATTGATTACGAGAAAGCGTTTGATTTAATCGAAACCTCAGCAGTCGCGGAGGCCTTACGGAATCAGGGTGTAGACGAGCCCTATGTAAATGTACTGAAAGATATATATAGCGGCTCCTCAGCCACCGTAGTCCTCTATAAAGACAGCAACGAAATCCCAATAAAGAAAGGCGTCAGGCAAGGAGATAGGATCTCTCCAATGCTATTCACAGCGTGTATACAGGAGGTATTCAGAGACCTGGATTGGGAAGAATTGAGGGTAAGAGTTGATGGAGAATACCTTAGTAACTTGCGATTCGCTGATGATATTGCCTTGCTTAGTAACTCAGGGGACCAACTGCAATGCATGCTCACTAAGCTGGAGATTCAAATCAGAAGGGCGGGTCTAAAAATTAATCTGCAGAAAACTAAATTAATGTCTAACAGTCGCCGAAGAGAACAGCAGTTTACGATAGGTAGCGAGGCACTGCAAGTGGTAAGGGAATACATCTACTTAGGACAGGTAGTGACCGCGGATCCGGATCATGAGACTGAATTAATCAGAAGAATCAGAATGGGCTGGGGTGCGTCTGGCAGGCATTCTCAGATCATGAACAGCAGGTTGCCATTATCCCTCAAGAGAAAAGTCTGTAACAGCTGTGTCTTACCAGTACTCATGTACGGGGCAGAAACCTGGAGGCTTAGAAAAAGGGTTGTACTTAAATTGAGGATGACACAACGAGCTATGGAAAGAGGAATGATGGGTGTAACGTTAAGGGATAAGAAAAGAGCAGATTGGCTGAGTGAACAAACGCGATTTAATGACATCTTAGTTGAAATCAAGAAAAAGAAATTGGTATGGCAGGACATGTAATGAGGAGGGAGGATCATCGATGGTCATTAAGGGTTACGGACTGGATTCCAAGGGAAGGGAAGGGTAGCAGGGGGCGTTAGAAAGTCAGGTGGGCGGATGAGGTTAAGAAGTTTGCAAGGACAACATGTCCGCAATTAGTACATGACCGGAGTAGTTGGAGAAGTATGAGAGAGGCGTTTGCCCTGCAGTGGGCGTAACCAGGATGATGATGATGATGATGATGATGATGATGATGATGATAATCGCTTGTGGAATCACCAAGAAGTGTTGATTTGATGGGCAGATACTTCCGCGGTGTCGTCCAGACGCCGGGGTGCTTTAATGCGGCTTTGCGTCTGCACGGCCTCCGTCTGTTGTCTGCTCGGCAAATGCGCACGTTGCTTCGTTTTCAGAAACAGTAGGAACCTATCGCGGCGTACCTTGAAATTAATTTATCCAGTTTGCCCATCCAACAGCTGTCCCCTGTCTATTTTATAGCAGCAGCGTTGCCTTCCCTTATTACGTCGCCTTTTCCCTCTCCCCTCATGTATGCGATCTGCCATTAGCGCAAAAGCGGCAATGCTGTTGTTGACGTGTTTCGGGACTGCGTCACTTTTCTTACTGATTGCCTGGATCCTCCTCTCTTTCATTGTGTCTACCTCCGCTCTGCACTGTTGCGCGTTAGTACAAAGGTCAGCGTTTCCGATTCTGCAATGTTATGGCGGGGGCCCACGGATAATTGCAGCAGTCTAGAGGGTATTTTCCGGGGAGCCCCAGAGGGCCCTGTGGGGACGCGATGGAAAGTTCCAAATGGTTTCTCGCGTCGCCTTTCCTCTGCAGTGCTCCTGAACCACGAACCGACGCGGTGTGACACAGACCGCAGTAGCACCATCAGCAGTGAAAATCGAAGCGATAGGCCAAGAAAACGTCTGAGCTTAAAAAAAAAGAAGAGAAAGTCGCGAAACGCACTGAAGGCAGAGGCCCCGCTGTAGCGTATTATATGTAGGTCATTAGGCAATCACGTGAACGCCACCAGCTACTTTCACACTGTACGGGCCGCTCAGAAAGCGGAAACCATGCACGGGCGAGTGCTTCGTCCGCCGTCACCGCTTCTGTCGACCTTCCTGTCGATCGTCTTCAACGTGCGACTGAAGAACCGTGGAGCATAGCAAAACGACCTCCCAGCCAGAAAACTTTGAATGGACTTGGATGTTACTGTGGCTTTCGTCAGTACGGCAGCGATAATGAAGTGCCGTGGCACGCGAAGCCGTTGAGCAGTGCAGTGAAAACGCCCGGCGCTGGCGCAACTCTCCCACGTTTCTTAAGTGGGCTAGGTAAGCACGGCCTCGTCTGGTGTCGGGTTGTTCTCCGGCACCCGCGCCTGTCTATTTGATTGTGTTCAGCGAGCTATTCCTGGCTTCGCACGGGATTATTTTATCTTTCGCCATGCCCCTGCAGCCATTTGGCGGCCTGCCCAGTCATTAGTCGGCGGCGCGGAATGCACCGTCTCGGCTTCCCAGACATGGCGCGGTGACCCGAGATTTGTGTGTAGTCTTTTTTAGCAAGTTTTTCTTGTTTCCTTCATTTTCCTTCTTTTTTTTTTAGTAAGAACACGTTATTCCGCAATGCCGCAGCCAGTTTCTCGTATAAAGAATATTGCAGGTTAGTTGAGAATGCAACCGCACGCGCGCAGCCGGTTTGAGGTATGAGAGCTAATTGGAGGCTACCGAGCATGCGATGTTTACGAAATTTAGCATCCGCTACTTCTCTGGCCTTCACTTCTAGGAACTCTGTTGAAGAGGCATAGATAAGTGATAAATAATGCAATAAATAACTGATGCTGTATGTTGTAATGTTTCCTTTTCCTCCAATAGTGTTCGCTTTTGGATCATCAGCCACACCGAATGGCACGCCTGTCCTGGCGATTGTGGTGGCGCAGAATGGTGTGACTCAACGACAAATGGCAAGGAAAATATAAAAAATGAAAAGATTGCTACGAAGCAGTGCTCCTGAGAACATCCGACACCAAGCGCTAGATCTCATTTTTCGCGCTGCATGAAAACGAGGTACGGCTGGTTCTGGCATATAGCTTGATTTTCAGTTGGATACAACTGTCGCAGGGAATATGCCGAATGTTAACTTTGTTAGTCCACTTTTCAGGGGCATGCGACCTGCCAATAAATCCAAAATAATCCGTATAACCGAGACAAGTGTACTGTATAGAGAAAAAAAAAAGAACGCTGATATTACGCATTATAGGCTAGCATCTACGCCGTAAAATATAGTTTGCTCGCCTTCATGCCTTAATTCCAGCTGTAGATGATAGCTAAATATTATTTATGTGTTTTCTTAAAAGCGGATCATACTATACAAGCAAAAAAATGTAGGCTCGCAAGTGGAGCTTGCGTGCAACGACGACGCGAAGGGTCGAGGGTCATATTTGCAATTGACTCTCTCTCTCTCTCTCTCTCTCTCTCTCTCTATATATATATATATATATATATATATATATATATATATATATATATATATATATATATATATATATATATATACGTGTGTGTGTGTTTGGTATCTGAGCTGGCCAACTTCTGTCTACGCAGCATATGTATTCTTTTTACGTTGCTGAAAGTCGCCCTTATGCTAAACTCAGAAGCCTATCCTTTAGAGCTTCTTGTGACTATTCTGTACTTTTAAAATTGCAGTGATTGCGTCATTTCAAGTGCTTCTCCGAGCAGAAATACTTTGCCCACTGCACGGGGATGCGGGAGATAAGATGTTCTGCTATACTGCAGCATGAGATCGCGGGTCTAATGCTCGGTCGCGGTGGCCGCATTTCGATTGGGGCAAAATTCAAAAACAGAAGCCTCGTCATTTGAAGAGCCCCTTTGTTATCTTCGGACTTTAATAGCCAGAAATCAGTTGATCAACAAAAAGCGATGATGATTCGTTCATTGACAGCCGCATATTATAAGCATATTCTGTCATTCAACAAGCGCTGAAAACTTCTAGAACGCGACGCTGCGGCCACGTTCCAGTGCGCATGGCTCCATCTATATGATTCAAGTGCCAATGCGGTCGGTGTCCCAAATTTTATTTTTCGATATTATCTCTGGAACAAAGCTTCATTTAACTATGAAGTTGATGCAATGGAGTTGTTCCTTCGCCCCAAGTTTTCAGACTGCTCTCTGCCAGACCAACCCACCGCTTGTGGAGGTCTCCATTTGAGGCGATAACCCGGATACATTTATTTAAAACAACGCAGCAGCCCCGGCGTCCCAACCGTTCTGGCCGCTGGCTGGATGGTCCTCCTTTCTCAACGCTATAGCTTGCATGCTCTGAGCTGCTGTCGCTGCAGCTTCACTGCGCCTGTCACGCAGGGCGGTTATAGTGACAACTATTTACAAAAGCTATGGATAATATAGAAAGTCTGGATGACCCTATATGTCTAGCAGCTAATAGTATGTACCGGGTGTTTCAGCGAACACTTTCACAATTTTTTTTGCATTGCCTGTGGCAGATAGCTCAATTATAGTCCATGAACTCGTCTACTCCAAGATACGGACATTACTTGCGCAGAAAATTGAAATGCGTAATCTATTAATTAAGAAAACATGCTAAATAATGTTTAGCTAATTACCTCTTGTCACACGTTGCAGTTTACAAATCCTACCCAGGTAGTTTGCGAGGAGGATCAACTTGGAACGAATTCTCAGGATGACACCAGTTTCGAGATATTCATTCCCGAACTTTGCAGAGGAATGCATTGACGTTGCATTACTTTTTCTAGCGCCAATGCATAAAAGGATGTTTTGTTAAGGAAGTAAGTGGAAAGAAAGTGCATTTTTACCGTAAGTTTGACAACGCATATCTCGTAAATGGTGTCGTCCACACACTTCCTTTCAAATGGATATGCCTCGCACTGTCACCCGCTAGAATTTGTAAATTGCGATATTTACTACAAGGTAATTATATGAAAACTTCGTTTAGTGAATTTTTCTGAATTAGTCGATTATGCTTTTCATTTTTTGTGCAAGTAATGTCCCCCTCCTCGAGTGGATCAACTCATGGACTAGAATTGTGCTGCCACAGGCATGTTAAAAGAATTGTTTGAAAGTGTTCGCTGAAACACCCTATATATACTGCACATGTATTAATGCGCTCAATATGAGCTGCAACGCGCAAGCCGTGGCCGCAGCAACGCTCTCGTGAAAGAAAGTGGAGAGGGTGTCGCCATTTGGTAGCAATGCGCATAGCCCCCCATGCTTTCGGTCTCTGCTATCTTCGCAGAGTGATAATACACTGACCCATCGATCAGCTATCGTTCCATCGCGGATAAGAGTGTCCTTCCACTCATTGAAGAAGGTCGACCAGCGAAGCTGCACCTCTGCCGCGGGTTAGCCCGGCATTGCACTATCTTTGAGATCGGCTCACGTATGGGGAGTGTTTAACGCCTGCGTCACCTCCGCCGCGGGTCAGCCCGGTAGTGTACTATCTTCGGGATTTATTTCTACACGCGGAAGTAGGGAAAGTATCCCTTAACAGCTTCGCGTAAAAAAAAGGAGACAGATAAAAAGTTTGAAGCCATGGCAGCGTGTGCTATGACAAAACACGCTGCCCTAGGGGCAAAGGACGTACGGGGTGCTCTGCGGGCGACAGTATTATGTATTATCGCTCCGCGAAGAAAGTAGACAGCGTCAAGCACGGTGGTATGTGCATTTCAGGAGTGACGGAATCCTCCCCGCTTTTTTCTCGATAGCCTGTAGCTGCGGCCATGGCTCGCGTGCTGCAGTTGCTATTGAGCGCGATAGTACATTATATGTATACGCTGTGCAAGGATGGCCTTAAACTGCGTGCACGAGGAATTGTTCGGGAAGTTCAGGGGGATCAAACGAAAGTCTGTCTACGGAAGTCAGGAGGACGGGGCTGGTTGTTCAAGAGCGGTCGTAAAGGCAGCATGCTGGTATAGCTTGTAAGGTAGAGCTTGAAAGCTTGTACGTCCAGAACTGGTGTCTGGGGGTAGTTCGTGTTGAGCCGATGATGCTGGAGTAGACATCGGGTAGCGCAAGTTCTAAGTGATTTTCTGGTAGGGCACAGGCGGGGTTGACAGATAAAATGTCATCGATGGGCAACGAGAGCATCACGTGGGCGACAATTGCTGTTGCGCGCCGGACTAGGTCTTGAGTGTATTATCGGAGGTAAGGAACGCTGTAGTTTTCAAATTTGGAGGCAGCACAGTGGGTACATGTTTTGTCGTCATTATCGTACTGTGTGAGGGGGTGCTCCGATGTTGCGCATAAGGGAACCCATCGGGGCGTCGGCTGAGTAAGAACAACCGTTGACAACTGCGAATCCGGGAGGTCTCCGTAAAGATGCAAGGTGCATCTCTACGAGTCGATGGCGGGTGAAGGGCTGTCTTCGCAACTATCGCTTTACATTATTTCTTTCTTTTTGTGTGTTTACGCTGCGAAGAAGTCCACCAGCAACCGGTTCGTGCCAAGTGGCTTCATGAAGGACGTTCGTGTGGTGTCATGCCCGGCTTGCTGACGGCCTGCGAGAGGCTGGCTGACGGGTTGGTGGCGCATGCGGGTGGCCGAGCGGTCAGCTGTAGATACGATGATGTGTCTGTGTGGCCATGGCCGCTACACGCTTTATTATAAACATCATGCCGGTAAGAACACGGCCCGCATTAACAAAATGCCCTTACGCTAAAAGTGTAAGAGCGAATTCTAGCCAATCCTGTTGCTGGGCGTGTAATTAGCGAAGGCTGCCAGCCAATGGCAAAAAGTCACTTATGAACGAAGAACTTTATGAGTTCGGCCCCGGATGCGCATAATATGAGCAGGCTGAAAAACAAATACCATGATTTATTTTACGAACAAGGTAAAAGCAAGTAAAACAAAAAGGCAGTAGTAGGGCTTTTGCATGCTTTCTCTTGTGCTTTTACTATCGTTGTTGGGTGGAACTTGTCACGACAATAAACCCGTATTGAACGCTACAGTCATCATCGTCGTGCCGCGCAGTGTGCTGCGAAACCCTGCGAGCTGTAGCGCACTCCTTCATTCATGTACGCTTGAAACCAGTCGTAACTTCCCATTTTTATTATGTGGCGTAACGTGCCACCAGCGTCGATGTATGTATATTCATAGGAGGTGAAATGACAAAGTGGACTTAAATGTCAATGCAAAGTTCGGAAGCAGTGCCTACTATCAACGCTAAAGATCCGCATACAAATTCTGTCCATAGGTGTATTTAATTGTTGGCTGTTGTACATATGGGAAATTACTCGCCACCTTCCGGGGCAACTCCATATTGATAGTAATTTGACTTTTGCTTAACCCTTCCGGGTGAAGTAGGAGACGGCGCTGTTTGCTGTGTTGACATATTTATAGCGCTGCTTTTGATTCAAAGTGCCTTTATATGCTCTTGGGCACACTACTATATGCTCTTGGGCAAATTGGTGCCATAAAGCCGCGTCGCCATGGAGTTAGGCAAGGCCGCATGCATAAATTGTCGCTGAACTTGAAGGCAGAAGGTTTTCGCGCTGGTAGTCTCATCCTAACATCAAAAGATGAACCGACCTGATCTATTTTCATGTTAGACTTATCTTGACAATAATAATAATATATGGGGTTTTACGAGCCAAAACCACTTTCTGATTATGAGGCACGCCGTAGTGGGGGACTCCGGAAATTTTGACCACCTTGGGTTCTTTAACGTGCACCGAAATCTAAGTACACGGGTGTTTTCGCATTTAGCCCCCATCGAAATGCGGCCGCCGTGGCCGGGATTCGATCCCGCGACCTCGCGCTCAGCAGCCTAACACCATAGCCACTGAGCAAGCACGGCGGGTAATCTTGACAATGCATTTTTTTGGCGTCATAGTGTTGTGTCATATTACCATGTCTTAGTTAGTTACTACCTAAACCTATAAGCGGGAATGATTGCAACATAATAAGAGTATCGGATGTTAGGGCTTGGTACTGTTCCCTACATAAATAACAACTCTCTTCTTTCAGCCAATATTCTGTCATAGCAGACACCCGTAAATTCGATGATGCTAATTTAACATGACCCTTGTCTTCATGCGTCAGTTTTTTTCTTAAGCTCACACTTTCCTTAATATGATATTTTGTGATTCTTGTAAGTTCTCAACTAGAATACACTTCATCAATCTGGGATTGATCTACAGCACAGCTCGTATCTTGCAAGAAATCGTGAAAAAGAAGACATTCCGTCCTGTCGTCTAGTCTTCTTTTCTGCCATTCTTTTTTTAAAGATGAACCCCTACCAACTAGACCAAAGAGCAAGGTTTTCTCGCAGCTCTTATCTTTAGTCATAGCTATTTGCAGCTGATCTGTGAGTTTATTCTATGAAATCATTACCACGCTCGAGGCTGATATATATACCATAAAAGCTCACCTTGATTGGCCAGACTTCTCGATAAGATGGGGAAGTCATACCCCCATTTATCGCTCTTTAAAACAATGCTTCAGAAATCCTCAGTTAAAATATGATTTGTTTTACCATCGTCTTACAACTCATGGCGAATTGATTACCACCTCAAAGCAAAGGTACCAGGTTGCCGAACCAACCTTTACTTCTGTTAGTTCCTGCCGAAGACCGCTTCAGAATGAAACAATCTGTTGGCTACTGCCGCCAGAAATTCTGATCATTAGTCATCCATTCTGATCATCATTCATCCTGATACGCCCACCCATCTTTCATTTGAACTTCACAAGGCACTGGGAACATTTAAAATAAATACATAAATAAATAAAATATTACATAAATAAATAAATAATTGTTAGCTTGACAGTTTTTCAACGATTGAACAACCATTTTTGCAGTATACGCCGGCTAAAATTGAGAGACTAATTCATTATTTTCATAATTAAAATGGACGCTGATTCACATTCGCTGCTCTAAAACGAGTGGGATAAATGAGCTTATATTGCTCTTCATGCCATGTATATTGTTATTCACCGTGGCTCTCACCATCGTCAACAACAATCGGCGTTCACACTCACGATGACTCGCCATTTACATGGTAACCCTCGCTTGTACTCATACTCAAATATGTTCACATTTACCGACGCTGACCACTTGCGTTCGCTTCTGACGCACCCACCCTCCCCTTACCACGCACACACACTCATTTTATACTCGTGTGATTTCAATCATGGACGAGCGTGTCCGCGATGCATCAGCGGTCTGACTTCGCAGTATAAGGGCTGCGACCAACCCTTCTCCCGATGCTGTCGTTTTACGACCTTCAGAAGCAGCACTGCAAGGGAACAGTAAGAAACTGCAATCACTACTTTCGCAGCGAGCTACCTATTTTTATGCCTATAGACAAACAAAATACTAGTTCATTTGGCGAATGAAACAGAGTCGTGGCATCTTTATTCACACAAGTACATCCAACAGCGAGTAAGCACACGTTAAACACACTCTTGGTCCTCAAGAAGCTCGACATTCATCTTACAACATATATTAAAAATGCCGCTTTTCAAATGCGCTATCAGCGAAAACAGTATCATATTTCTATAGAGCAGATACATCAGTCGCAACTGGAGATACAGGACACTAGGGACACTATAGAAGTTAACGAACGGGGCAGAAACCTTCGCCCGTCTGGCAGGACCTGCCTCGCCTAATGATCTGGGCATAAAGGGAGTGCAATGATACTCAGCTGTTTGGCGTCGGGAGTCACCGTTCAATTAAAAAATAAAATTTGAGAAACGGATGCTTTCGTCTCTCTCTAGCCACAGCTACGCAGTGCCTCCGCGAAAGCCTCCACTCTTTTCCGCGTGTGCTGCGGCCTGTTCTCCTTGAAGAACGCTGTGCGGAACCAATTGCCGCCTCGCGCGGATTGTTCTGTCACCAAGTGAAGCGACACACCGCCGCTTCACCTCTCAGCAAGCGAGTTCTCCGCCGACGAAGGCGCCGAGGACGAAGCCGACGACATGGCCGATCCGGGCCGCGAATCAGACCTCGAGATCTTCAGTCGGAGCTCGGGCGTCGTCTCCAGCACGACGTCGTCGGCTTCGATGTCCGCCGGCACCCGGATGCCTCCCAGCAGTTCTTCCTTGACGTACTTGCCTCCGCCGTTGAGGACCTTCTCGGAGCGTCCCACCACGGACACGTTGCCGTCCTTTACCCAGACGTTTATGTCGTCCGGCCGGAACTGCTTGACGTCTACGTCGTAAACGACCACTTTCTCTTCGCCGCCGCTCGCGTCTGCCGTGGCGTCACCGGACAGTCTTTTGCTCAGCGCCGGGAAGTTGCGGTCGATGAAGTCCGGCTCCAGGTATCTGGGGGTAGGTTAAATCGTTGCCACAGAAATGTGAGCCACTGATCATTCGAATGCACTAAATAGCTATAGGTGAGGAAGGTGAGGAATAGGTGAGGAAGCTAGTGTGTCAGCCCTGCTGTCCGAACACAGCACTTAAACATGACATCCAGAACAAGTGCAGATGAACGAAATACGTTTCACACCAACCGCTTCCGTTCATCTGCGAAATTTAAAAGACAATCGTAACCAGGAGCCAGCTAAGCAGCCCATCGTCTTTCTGGACTGCATATTGCCCAGTTTCTATGAATTCCTTCTGGATACACACTGGTTTCCAGGAAACAAAAGTTCACGCTTGATCGACATTATGCTGGAAAAACGGAAACTTTTGTTGCTTTATTTGTTACTTCACATTCAAGGCCCGAAAGGGATTCTTAAAGCTTCTAATATGTGGTGATCGTTGGATACTTGTAACCGGAACTCCTCAGCTGATAACTGCTAAATATGAAAAATCAAGCTGCTTACCACTGCAGAACTTCCGGCATAACACATATGTTGAATGACACTTATGTTGGGAAAAAAAAGGTAAATAGTTTCAAGGGGGCAAAGAATCGCAGACCCTTACAACGACTAGGTTGTTGGGAGAAAAAACGCACGCGCACATACACAGAAAGATCACGGTATATATATATATATATATATATATATATATATATATATATATATGCTTTGACGAAGGCTGGTCCACCAGCCGAAATGTCAGTCAAATATGCGGTGCTTATTGAACGTACGTCGTACGCTTCTCATATTATATATATATATATATATATATATATATATATATATATATATATATATATATATATATATATATATATATAGGAGGGACATTCAGGAGGCAAGTTTCGACAGTTATTTTCACGCGAAAGCATTATTGCCAAAAACAAAAATGCACGATGGCATCATGAACTATACACCTTGCACTATTTTTCCACATAGTCGCCACCAACATTGATATATTTGTCATAGCGCGCAATCCGTTCGGAGAAACCACTCAGGTAAAACTCGTTGCCCTGCGATGCAAAGAAATGTCGCACAGCTTGCTCCGCCTCAGCATTGTTTTGGAAATGACGTGCCGCGAGCGCGGCTTTCAATGCAGGGAACGGGTAAATGCGTGCTGTTATTCGTACCGGATAACAGCACGCATTTACATTGGTGACTGCGTTGCCAGCACACGTCTGTCTTCAATCGCGATTTGTACTGGATTAACCTCGGGCACGTCGGTCTGCTGCTACTCTCTTTTTCGGTGCTCTGCGGATGTGTCATTCCTCCTCCGCTAAAGCTCCTCCTCTCGTTGAACAAACAACTGCGTGGTTTCTTATTGCGATTACTTGTTTCACCTGGTGTACCACCTTCTCTTTCAAAAAACTCAGTGCCCTTCCACTGTGTGAAGAAGGATCATCAGCGAAGCTGTGTATGTGGGCCCCCTAATGGCGAACAGCACCTCCGCCGCAGGTCGGCCCGGCATTGCACTATCATCGGAATCGGCTCACTTATGGGGAGCCGATTCAATGCCTGCTTCACCTCCGCTGCGGGTTGCCGGGGCATTGTACTATCTTCGGGATTTTTTTCTACGCGCGGACACGATAGTGAGGAAAGTATCCCTTAATAGCTTCGCTGTAAAAAATGACGAAACTTACTTTCGGAACTTCCCTTGTATATAACGCTTTACGTTTGTTGTTCGTTTTGTAGTATAGCTAAATCATCATTGGCTCGTGAACCCGATATTTGTTTGTCTTGGTTTGTATCTTCTAGTTTTGTTGCAGAATTTAGTGCTGAGCTAGGATAACGGACTCATGTCGGGTCATGTCCTCTTAATTTGCTTTTAAGATTGCTCATGTCTTGCGACTAGTAATATTAGGCAACGAAATCTTCGTGACGTGTGCTATGCGAGAAAAGTGACATCGTGCTGTCGCAAGACAGATACGGCCCTGTTTTGCTGCACCACGAAAGCGTGAGGTTTTTCTACCGGTTGCTTCTACCGATTTACATTACTTCATCGGATTTTTCAGAAGGTTCGTAATTCGTGACCAACACTTTGAAACATTTACCGCACGTAAATACCCGCGATACGTCAACTACAACGAGGCTGACCAGTAAAACAGAAGCAAAGAATCAGTACTTGTAGGTTGCTAAATCATTTCAGGGGCACTGCGAAACTAGTCGACCGATCGGGGTACGGCTAGGTTCAGGGACTCACCTACAAAGCGGCACAGCCAAGCGCAGCTTTGACAAGGCGCCCGGCTGCACGAGTTTTAACGCAGCCTATGTTACAGCACAAAGAAAGCTTGCTCTAGAAGGCCCGCCGCAAATTTTCACTCATGCTCGTTGCGTTCGACGACAAATGGACGCCATTCGGACGACAGACGCTAGCCTCTTTCATCGCTCGCGTTTGCTTGCCCCCCCCCCCCCCCCCCCGGTCTCCGCAAGTCCGTGGCCGCGCTTGAACGCTGCAGTGTTGGCACTCCTGCGTTCGAGCGCATCCATGTTTTATTTTACAGCGCGCGCGTACACTCTGATACCTTCGGCAGAAACTTAACATACGAGGTTTCGGACGAGGATGTTATGTAGCGAGGCAGCCCGTTCTATATACATTTTTTTCCTCCACTCATTAACTTGTGGGGGAGCTAAACGTGAGGTCCCTACGGAGTAAGGTAGTCGGCGATGAAATTACCTGCTGCACTGCGGGAAGTCTTCGATAAACTCATCCCATTCCCGCTGCAGAGGGTCGTCGTCCAAGGGAACCAGTGGCTCCTTGCGCTCGACCATCTCAAAGACCTGGCGTGAACAGGCCAACTGCTGCTTGCCCGGGAAGTGCGGCTTGCCGTTGAAGACGATCGGGATGATCGCCTCTTGCGGGGTGGCTGGAGACACTGTTCCGTTGCTGTTATCGGCCATCGCAGAGCTTTTCCGACGTTAATTCCTCGTCGTGTGCTTCCGGAGAGCTTAACAGAGGCGCCTAATTCGGTTGAC
Source organism: Dermacentor variabilis (assembly GCF_050947875.1). Lineage (NCBI taxonomy): Eukaryota > Metazoa > Arthropoda > Arachnida > Ixodida > Ixodidae > Dermacentor > Dermacentor variabilis. The sequence continues at coordinate 35,200,937 of NW_027460291.1, forward strand.
CTGCACGACGAGGTGTAAGGCTCTCCCGAACGGCGCTCGGCTGAGCAGGTGTTTGAGTGCGATTGAGCTTTTCTCGAGGGATTCGCCACCCACGGAGTTGTCGTTGACGCTCTCTCCCTCTCGAGCCTTGACACACGCTCGGGTATCGCTCGGCGATGACACAGCAGGCAACCACGCTCTTTTCCAGCCCGTTGCGGCGCGCCGAGGACGTAAAGAAAATAGCGGGGGAGCGCGTCACCGCGCTTCCTCTCTGTCCTGGGTCGGAAAACAAGGGGTCTGTCTCTACGCTGTTGACTCCTGTTGCTCGTTGGCCGATGATACGGCACCTCAGGTAAAGCGAGGATCCCGCTCGGAGTCTTAAATAGACTCTCAGCAGGTGGAAGTGACGTTGCTCAGGCACGGTTGGGAGAGTGAGAAAGCGGTCGAAGGAGAGGGTGGCTGCGCTTACTGCATGCGTGTGCGTGTGTTTGTACACAGTTTCCGTCCGTCACGCTAGGCGTGTGGGTTGAACACGGGCGCGGAAGGGAACGACGACCACGGCAAAGAGACGGAAAGCAAGCCTCCGCAGTGTGAGAGAGAAAGAGCGAGTCAGAGGAGCAGGACGCCTCGCGGAGCGCGAAAAAATCCCGAATTAGAATCCCAGTCGCGTATTAGCCAGGCAGCCGTGCTGGGGTGAAAAGGGGACGACGGCCGGGAAAGGCGGGGGTGGCAGGGGGTGTGTGGGAGCTCTGCGCGCAGTTGCCGATTATTACGAGGCACACCAGCAGATGTGCGGACGTTTGCCGGCTGCGGAAACTTTTCTTCTTTTTAATCATGTACCTTCTAGGCGCGCCCTCTTTCGCACTGAGCTTGCAGGGCGAGATTTCGCGCTATTTCTCTTGGCACATAAAGCGCGCCTAACAACACGCGCAGCCATCTGTGTGGCTGTGGGCAACGGAACGCGCTGGCGGAAGCGGTTGCTTGATTTTTTGTCTCTTTTATTTCGCCGGAGGGTCTTAATTCGGAAGTGAAGCTTGTGTAGGCGGCGTTGCGTGGATTTGTTTTTTAGCACTCGTCGTGAAGACGGGTGTTGAAATAGGGTCTTCACCTGTTTTCTTTTACATGCACCTAACTGTCCCGCGGCGCTTGTAGGTGGACTGCGTGATTTGAGCTTTTGTGAATACACGTAGACCTTGCAATGAGGAGCTCCATCACAATCTACGGCAAAGGAAGAACATCAAATAATACGTTTACGTTCCACATTGGGCAGTGTTCATGAGAACAACTTTTTTGTTGTCTGAGGTTTATTAGGTCACCAATGCCAGCTGAGCTCAGCCAAACGTCCACATTTGATGCCATTCATTGTATTGATGCCGAAAGGGTCAAATATGTGTTTGTCGTCTGTTATTTCTATTCAAAATGTAGTAATGGGCTGGAATATCGGACTGAAGGCTCTGTGATCTCTTCGAAAATTTGCCATAAACTAGCTCTGTATTCCAACATGGCCGCCGAATATCTTCGCGTTACAAAAAAAAAACGATAATAATTTAAATATATATATGTAATCATTAGAAAGAGAGAAATCACGCGGACCATCTTTTGTTCCGCTGAAACACGTGCGGTTACGTGGGTTGTCGAAAGCGGCGTAGCACAGAGGCGGATTAAAAGCACAACTGCCTGTTGCTCTGCGCCTTTTGCTACGCGTCAGGAACGAACAGCTTCATCTTATATGGGATGGTGTTTCTTGATGCGGTAATTTTACGGTAAGCACGCTGACATGTATGAAAATATCGTTTTTATTTTCTTGTTTTTAGGGGCTTATGTGCGTGTTGCCGGATGGAATGAACGCGAACCTCCTTATTTATCGCCAGTAAACGGGGTGTCACCCACTGTCTTTGTGGATACGCCGCCGCTGCAAAACCTTGACTCTAAAGCCCGCAAAATGTACTGCTTAAACGTGGACAGAATTTCAAGATGACACGAAGACGTCGTTGCTATGTGGCAAGAAGCGCGAAGGCTATCACCGAAGGAGTTAAAACTGAGTTTCCGGCCGTACATATGTTTGCGGGAGCTGGCAAAGACCAGTACATACCGTTCATTTTGGCGCGCAAACTTGGCGAGACGCACCAGGCGAGGATTTTTGCTTTTTATGCGATTCTGAAGGGTGCGGCAGATATCTTGCATCAACGACACTAGAACATCCTCACCTTCTTTGCATTAAATAAACTGCGACGCTTCCAACGTCTTATATTTCCGATAGCTTTTTCCGGAAACTAACTTTCACCAAAGCTGCCTCCGGCCCGCTGCGATGCCTATATCGCTCGATTTTAGTCATTTCTTATCATCCACCTGTTCGCGGGCTGCCAATTTCGGCGATATATAACGTGGCCTGAAGGCCATTGAGGCCGTTGGTGCCGCTGGCAAAGCGGAATAAAAAATGGCATTGGTAAAGCTGCGCCAACTACAGGGCTTCGGATCTCAACAGTGAGGAGGACTTAAGTCGGTGCAAATCCAGCGAAGTCCTCCAAGGTCAATTCCTGGCCGTCCGGAGAGCTCACGACATCGGGAAAGCCTTTGGCCTACCGGTGCCTACGTGGGCGGAGCCACCGACTTAGCCTGGGGGCTTTTGCCCTCGGGCCCTATTTTCTCTGCACCACAATACAGTTCTTGCCATGCCATGCCATCGGTAAAGCATCGTCACATTATCGTTGCCTGATATCTCTCCCGTTTTATCTATAAATTATCGATTGCTTGTCCCTCTGAGGAATGTCCCATGGACACCACGCTTATTTTATGCAGTTTTGTTTTTCCTTCTTTGTTTCATTTCGCGGAATAAGCATTTTGGCTGGCGCCAATTTGCTCAACTTTCTCATTTAAGACACGAATGGCTCTACTAAAATACGCAGCCCTTCAAGTATGCCATTACGTTTGATCATGTACAATGGTGGACCGAAAAAAAACCAGTAATAAATGAAAGAAATTTATGCAGATGCCACGCACAGTAGGAATCGATGTTATGCGAAACATTTGAGGTTTGCTGGTTATCCTACAATTTTGAAGGGTTCCGTCAAGTGTTACCAGAAGGACCAACTAGTCCGCGTAAGGCGAGAAATAGTGATTGCGACACAAGCGATGGTGTGACGACATGAGGACCGCTATTTTGTAGCGATGCCTTATGCCTTATTCTATGCTATTCTTATCATCTACCACACACGGCCGCCTGATCCCGTTGATAATGTGGACAGACCGTCGCTATGACCACTGGCCAAGCGCAAACAGCCAGAAAAAGCATAGAATCGGGAAAGTCATCGCTACAACATACTGGCCCAGGACATGAGCAAGGCGTACGTGATAGCAACAGCGACAGGCTGACTCGATTTATCATACTCAGGCGAGGAAACGGTGCAACCTGTTTCGTCACGACCTGGGCCCAAAGCGGTATGTACTACGCGTACCTGGTAATGGTGACGGGCGCTCCCTTTTATCAGCGACTCGTTGCTACGCGACGTGGCGCCCACTTTTTAAGCAACTTGTTCCTATGCGACGTCACGCACACGAAAAACAGCGGTAAGGTTTGCATACATGGGTGGGGCGGGCGGGTGTTTCTTACGTTTCTTTTCAGGATATTTTTCTTACGTGATGCGCGCGGCTATCGTCTCAAAGCAATAGTTGGCACTGGCCCGGGCATGCACGCATCTGCGGCCTAACGGATCGGGCATCGGGCTTTCCTGCTTGGGGCCTCTGCTTCGCTTCGTCGCACACGTAATTAGAGAGGTATAGCTCAGCGAGCCAGCGGGCCCAGTGGGCCAGCGTAGACGCCACTGCGCATGTGCGGTACCACATGCGCAGTAGTCTCTAGGGTGACCTGCTGGCTGAGCCATACCTCTCTAGTTTCTTTGTTAAAGGAGCCCGAAACGAGGCAGAAACCTCTACCTACCGCATCATCATCATCACCATCAGCCTGGTTACACCCACTGCAGGGCAAAGGCCTCTCCCATGCTTCTCCAACAACCGCGGTCATGTACTAATTGTGGCCATGTCGTCCCTGCAAACTTCTTAATTTCACCTGCCCACCTAACTTTCTGCCGCCCCCTGCTAAGCTTCCCTTCCCTTGGAATCCAGTCCGTAACCCTTAATGACCATCGGTTATCTTCCCTCCTAATTACATGTCCTGCCCATGCCCATTTCTTTTTCTTGATTTCATCTGAGATATGTTGTTCCCTCACCCAATCTGCTCTTTTCTTGCCTACCTACTGCAAAGTGCTCTATATAAGGAAAACAATGCTTTGCATTAAAATCCGGGAGCTGGTTAGGGGGTTCGTGTTCTCGGTACCGCGAGTGGTTAGTCCGTTGTGTAACTCACCGTATGGTATTGAATAGACACAGAGATATTTTGCTTTTTGGCTCCAGCTGATGAGGTTGAAGCCGGACGGTTTCACTGGCACGCTAAATGCATTGCTTCACTTAGAACTTATGTTCTAAGAGAAAGACACCGACCGAATACAAGATCAGCTTTTATTGCAAAATTCCGAGCCGGCGGCATTTTTACGCCATGAGCGCTCTAGGGCGGAAATGCCCAGCTCCGGGACATTTCGTACTTACTCAGCATATTGAAGCTCGTTGGTGCCTGAATAAACTCTTTTAATACTGTGAATGAAGTTCTGCCTGCGGCCAGATCATGTGATATCGGAGAGGCAAAAGCGCCTGAAACTGCGTTGCAAAAGAACACGTTGTTGCAGTTTCTACATGACTCGAGATACAGGGAGCACTGTCATATTTCTTGAAAGCAGAAGTGATGTGGCCACCACTGTTTCGTCTAAGGCCGAACTCATCTTCTGGTCAGCGCATCGCCAACCGGAAACGAGGACGAGCCAGACAAACCACAAGACAGGCGCGCTGGTCTTTTATTTATTTCTTTGAGTTCGTTTCTCTTTTTTTTCTGCACACGTACGACGCGTGGAGAGGAAGGCCGTGCTACAGCTGATTTCGAAGCTGTTTGACAAGTCCCGCGTTCACGGGCAGCATGCGAACAGCGTAACATGCCAAGCATACAACCCGCAAAAGAAATACGCTTTGGAAATTTTGGTGCAGTAAAGAAAGTTATACACTCATAAGAGAGGACACTGTATACTATCTGAGTGCTATACAAATTAGTATAGCACAGATCTTAGAATGCAGTCGCTGTATTCACTCACTGTATTCGCTGTGTTCATTCAAGTATTCTATTCTCTTAGAGCACGGGCTTGTTTCTTGTGATCTGTATGTGAATATAAGCGCCACATGCTCTTTTGTTGATCCTAATGAAGCAAAACCGACTATATACTCGTGAATATCAGGAGGGAGAATTCACTGTTACGTACATTTTGTTGATCGGCCCTGGAGGGAGTTTCCCGCCCAGCATGCAGGCGAACATAACTGTAATATAACTATACAACGATGCAGGCCAATTGGCATGTGCAGCTGCTGCTGTGGAGCGTGGAAATCTGTGTACTTCAAGCAGGACTTGTCGATACGCATAAATTACGCGTCTAGTGACGTTTGTGTTCGGGATGTAGAATGCGGTACAGCTTGGTGCTTATTCTTCATGAATTAAGAATACGCATGAAGGGCCTTATGTCTGACCGATTCAGTTGTCGAAATTAGCAATGCTAGCTCGAGGGCAAAAAACAGCCTTGTACATATCTGTGAGATAAATTGTACCGGCCATTATATCAATAAAACCCGCCGTGGTTGCTCAGTGGCTATGGTGTTAGGCTGCTGAGCACGAGGTCGCGGGGTCGAATCCCGGCTACGGCGGCCGCATTTCGATGGGGGTGAAATGCGAAAACACCCGTGTACTTAGATTTAAGTGCACGGTAAAGAACCCCAGGTGGTCACTTGCGTTTTCCTTAATGCATTATTCGAAATCCGCCTGAAAATGTTTAAAAAAAATTCTATGAGGTATTAGGCAATCAAGTATCCCCATGTCGCGATTTCGGTGTGAGATAAACTGTGAATTGGAAGTCCGACCATCGATTACGAATTCATCTACTAAGCAGCAACTTCTTTCATTATACACTGACAGACAGCGAGTTTTGAGTGTACTGCTAGTCTAGTAGGATCTTCTGCTTCTAACTGCAAAGCATTTTTTATTGCCCTCTTAATATCTCATTGTATATATAACGTTTCGCAGTATTCAGACCCTGGTTTGACTGTGTTAGTAGTTGGCGACCCAAAAGGCCTTCGGCAGGCAACTCAGAAGTAGATGACTCAGTCACCCATTCTAGTCAATGACTCAAAACAGCGGCTGTAGCTAACACATCCGCTCCAAGTCTTCTGGGACTCAGCCAAGGCTGTACCAGCGCTCGGCTGCAAACTTTTGTCAGTTTCTTCTATGCACATCTGTAGAGAGCTGCAAAAGCACCAGACCGAATCTGGAAAGCAAAAGATGCAAGCTCGGTGCGCAACGTGAAAACCTTTAGAAGGGGCGAATAAATTATGGAGGTATTTGCTTTAATAATTCAGTGAGGGTCTTGGAGAATAGTTACGGTGACAGACCAAATAAAACAGCGACCGCCCGCTGAGAAATATATTAAGTCCAAGATTGAGTCCAAATCTTCAAAATGGAACCTGTAAGTGCTGCAGTGTTTTTAAGCGCGAATTTCTCGGTCGAGTGCCAATGATTGAAATAGCAAATACACTACTGCAAACATTTTCTGATTTTGTCATACACTAGCGTAAGCTGCGTCGTCGCCAGCTTCATGAGCCCTTTTTTTCATTGTAAAACGCTGGGAAATATTGATACCGGACGCAAAAATTATGCGGACCTTACCCAATGTGGGAAGCGATGTAAGTCAATCTTTCTGTGCTGTTTACCTTGATTGCCTATAATTAGCGGGGATGTTGACGACGAATGTTTAATTATTTCAGTGCATGCTTATTTGAATATGAAAACAGTGAGTTGGTGTTAAACGTTACCTTGCGTGCACCACTGCTGTTTGTCTGCGTAGTACACAGAACACACAGCAAGACGTATTTGCTTGAGGCGTTCTTGTGCGCCATGTTCATAACCATAGAGCAGGCTAGCATTTATTTACACGGCACCTTGCATCGTGGCAGAAGTGCTAACCATTAATTGAATTATGGGACTCTATGTGACCATAACCACAATGGGATTATGAGGCACGCCTTAGTGGTGGACCCCGGATTAGTTTTGACTTTGGGGGTTTTAACGTGCATCTAAATCTAAGTATACCAGTGTTCTTATACTTCGCCCCCGTCGAAATGCCGCTGTCGTGGTGGGGATCGCACCCGCAACCTCGAGCAACCCCAGATGCGCAAAAGAAGCGTGGCGGGTACAGAAGTGTTCATTTGACGTGCGGCCGTTACCGCAGTGTCGTCTAGACCCTGCGGTGCGCTTTAAAGTGGCTTTTCATCTGCCCGCTCTGCGTCAGTTGTCTGCTTGAAAAATTGTCGAAGTGTTTATTTTTTTTCAGAGACAGCAGAAACGTATCGTGTCGTAACTTGAACCTAAATTTCTCCTGTTTGTCCACAACGGCTGTCTTGTCTAGAAGTAGTGTTTCCTCGGTTTCTCAAGTCGCCTTTTCCCTCTCCCGCCCTCCCCCTATGTACGGGAACTGTGAGCAAAGAGTGGCAAGGCAGTCATTCACTCGTTCCACGACTGCGCCCGTTCTGCCAACACCACCGAGGACAAGTTAGGGCGGCAGCGAAAGCGTGCCGGCGATCTGTCGCCACGCTGGAGGAACTGCATGGATTAACGGTCGCCGTAACTTTGGTTAAACAGCGCGAATAAAAGAAGGACACAAGGAAACAAATAACCACAGACAGCCGTTGTCTGTGGTATTTGTTTCCTTGCGTCCTTGTTTTATTCGCGCTGTTTAACCTCAGTTCTTAATATGAACCAACTAGCCCTCATCAAGATCTTACCAGTAACTTTGCTTCGGCGAGCATGTTGATGGTATTAGCGATTCTTGATATGAACAAACTTTCGGTGAAGACTTCATCAAGAAAAATACGCACATGACATTGGAAGGGTGTGGGTGATATTACTATTTTCGTTTTCAGCCAGTGAGATTGCACGAGGGTAAATATTGCACAGATAGTTATACATACGCGACGCAAAACACTTAGTACTTATGATTGTTGGTATTCACAGTGGTGCATTTTTCCAACGCTTTGATCTTTCTTTTCTTAAATTTAGCAGCGGTACCCACAGTTTCTTTCGATCAATCGGAAAACAAAAAGTTTTTTTTACCGGTGCATTCGTACTGCGTCACAGCGCATGTGCTTGAGAACCACTGCACTTGCGTGCCCGTCATCTCAGGCTTCAAAATCAGATCAATCGTGGCTGGTTAGCAACTATAAGGTGAAATACGCCACTATCTGACGCTGACTGGAAAGATTTAGGAAGTGTTTTCGTTGACAGCTCTCCAACAGCAGATTTGGTATAACTGCAGCATTGGCGACAAACATTGTTCGGTGTGCCAGCCCACCTCGGTCCAGTGCTCGAATGAGATCATAGTGCTTTTCAGAAGTGGAGACACATATTTTTTTGTTGACTGTTAGTGCCTCCACACATTCTTCGTAGTTGAGCTTCTTCAAAGTAGCGCGTCGTACAAGGTAGGCAAAGGCTGGTATGGTGTCTTTGATCTACGAGAGCACCTCATGAGTCACCCCTACCTTGCAGCAGTAGTTGCCCTGATTGTTTGATGTAAGACGCTTCCTTGCTTGCTTGATGACGTTGCGGTGTGAGTCGTGTCCTGAATGATGTCCCCGAGTGCAAAGTGATCCTTACAAGCCTACAAAGAATGTTACCAGCATGTAACAGATTTCAGCTCGACATCCGATAATACTTTCGCAAGAGGTTGGTTGGTTGTCTGGTAATTCGTTTATTAATGCACTTATTTGTGCTCTTATGCACTGCGGTGGACAAGGGATGAGGGTTAAAGGAGGCAGACTTAGCTATCTCCGCATTCTTGAGTTGACTCGGAAGCAGCAAGTGTGGCGTGGATCCGATAGGGCGCCCTGTCTTGCTCAGAGACACCACGCAGTTGGTCCAGTCTTGGGTACTGGTTAAGTGTTCTGCGAACAGCATATTAGAAAGCGTTCAGGGAAACCCTGATTAAAAAGGATTCGATATTACTCACTCTGGAGTGCTGAGAATTGAAATCTTTTCGTGGCATACAACGCGCATCCTCATTTTTGCATAGATCATTATCCTGAGCAAAGCTGCACAAGTGCACCTTGCATCCCGGGTCGTAATTTCCCCGACAGTTGGGAATACAGCACGTGTTAGCCATGGCGATGTGACATCATTACTTTTCAAATCATATACGCCCTTCCCGCGACCTACAAGTGGCCCGTGTGGTAAACCACGATGACTGTCCGGAGCAGGATCGCGAGCGAAGCGGAAGGGCACGGAAACGTGTTCTATGGCAAGTTGTGACAACTCTGCGGCACCACGTCACTTCTATTACGCGGCATATTGAGCCGCATATAAGCGGAACTGCGATTATATAGCTAAACAGAGATAAATAAGTATAAATTAAATCCATGCTAATGCATTTTCTGTGGCGTTATATAGCTTGTTCCACTCGCATACATGACAGTGTCACGGGATAATTTTAAGAGCAAGGATGAAAACGCCCTCGTACATGCCTTACCTGATGCTTTATCACTGGAACATAAGAAAAAGGGGAAGAAAAGCTACTGCTTTCTCAGTATCCAACGCTCATAACAACCCGGATGACCCTCCTATAGTCATACCGTAGGCAGATTGCCTCTCAGACCGCTGCGATGTGCTCAAAAAAAAAAAATTAAATAGAGCCGTTATTATCCCAGCTCAGCCAGATCCGAATACGTAAGACCCTACGTTTTTATGAACTACAGCCGCATTTACGAGAACGCCACAAGTGTCGCATCGCATTCGCGTATCCGGCTGTAATGCGCTAGAAAAGCGAAACGAAATAATGCGCCATGGGGAGGGTATACATCGATATGGCTAAGATCAACTCCTGTGGTGCATGTAAACGATTGTGTATCGCATCGATGGAGATGAGGAAAGTGAGACGGCTGCCGGCGTGTGCTCTTCCTTCCATTCGCCGGCGGAACACATTCGTCGGATGCAGGTTCAGGCTTGTTTCGGACAGAGGGCGATGCAGCACGTGTGTACACCAATCGCGTTTACACGAATGCGATAGTACCGCATAGCAATTCCAAGCGCATTTGGGAAACGCGATGGGATGCGGTTTAGATGTAGCGCATTAACTCTCGCAAGAACGTCGCGCCACTTGCTTGAGTCGACTCGTGCCAGTAAATCTATACCTCGCCTATAGCGCATTAATGCGATGCGCTTTCCTAGCGCATTACCACTATTTGTACGAATGCGGTGCGCTAGAAATGCGATGCGATGCACCCCTGTTTCATTCTTGTAAACGCTGCTACTACTGTCGCATAGTACTACCGCGATGCGCTAGGTAGTGCGGTACGCTACTGTCGCATTCATGTAAACGCGGCTACTGTCTATCTTGACGGGCCGCCTTTTTGTCCATTATCATTGCGATCACGATTTGCCGGTGCCTATTTTTACGAACCGCTCAAGCGGGTACGAACTTGACATTGGCCGTGTTTTATGCGCAAGTGAAATCTGCAAACGCCGGTGCTCTTCAAGCCGAAAATAGTGCAGGCACTGTTGCCTCATACAGCATGCAAACGTCACCGCTGTGCATGGCTCACAAATTATGTAACGTAGCCGAGAAGCGCTTACACACGCACAGGACTCCGTCATCGCGTGATGCTTAGCTTGCTCTCGGAAGGACTCCCAGAATCACGTCTTTTCTAGGATTGCACGAACACGAAAATGCGGCGATTCACAGCCGGGAGATGGTTTCGAATGAGAAACATTTATACCCAGAAACCCGGCCGTGACGTGTCTCTGCGTGATTCTCTTCGCACATCTCGCTGGTGCGACTGCCTCAAGAATGAGTCAGTTCTCCACAGAACCCGATGCGCACAGAGCGAAGTGGGTGCGCGGCGCGTGTTTTGGGCAACAAATCAACTAGCGGACTGCGGAGGTACTATTTTGAGACAGCGAGAGTGACACGTCTTCTTGCAGCCTCGCAACGCTGACGGCGCGCTCTTGACGACGCTTAGATGGCACTTCCCCTGCCTTTGTTGTTTTCTTTTGCGCTCACTCTCTTTCTAACTCCTTTTTCTGATGACCAAGCCATCTTTCAGCGCCGACCTGATCGTCTGTCAACAGGAACCTGTCACGCCGTTTGAAGAGGGAGCTTCCCCGAGACACGCGAACCAAAACGTGTGTAGCCAACTGGCAAAGATTCCATGCGAGTTTATGCTGTGAAATGTAGATCACACGAAGTAAGGCACGGTGCTTTGTCCTTGACTTTAGAGTGCGTGACCTTGGCGGAGCCATAGGGTGGGCCCACAAATAAACCGGAATCCATGCGTCAAATTTCGCACAGACAAATATAGGATGCATCAGGGCATGCGTGCTTAAGTTTTCGTTGCGATGGAAGGCGGGAGAGAGACGGAGGAGGGTTCGTTAATATGTGCGGTATGCATGAATGCCCTCCGAATGACTGAAATATCACTGTCATTGGCGTGTATTTTAGGTATTCTTCCTGAAACCACTAGAAGAAAAGAAGAACGCTGCTGGTCTTTGATGGAGTAATTAGTTCGCAATCAAGCGTTATTGCGCGCGTAAATATGGCGGAGAGCGTCGGTTGCCAAACCACCGCTTCAGATGCCCGCCCTGTATTTGACGATGATGTATTCGTTGATAGACCTATTAACGAATTTGTTAGGGATGCCAGGCATCTGAAGGAACATTTGCGGCCGAAGTTAGTAATGTTTGATTACGGGCATGGTGGAACATTTAGCGTTCGCAAATTACGGAGCTATATTTGGTATTCCACAGTGCGTTGTTTTATAACTGTGAGGCGGTATCAAGATGAAGCTTTGTATGAACCAATTGTGTCTTAGAAAGCACGGGCTGGTGAAATTAGAAGTTCTTGGTCCTTCGGAAGCGCCATAGGAAATAATCAAATCTTCGCCTATTCTGGTTCTTTTTGATGCATGCCAGGTGAGAAAAATATTTGCTGTTTACGGACTGCTAAGCGTGCCGAGATAAGGCTTTGCGAAGTAAAAGGCGTGTTGAGGGCAGTATTTTATAGAAAAGTTCGTTGTGAGTGCTGGAAAAAAATTCAGTGGCCTTCTATTCTGTGAAGAAGGATGACCAGTGAACTTGTCTGTGTGGGCTCCTTAGTGGCGAACAGCACCTCCACCACGGGTCGGCACGACATTGCAGTATCTTGGGGATCGGCCCACGTATGAGGAGCGCTTAACGGGTGCGTCAGCTCCGCCGCAGGTGGGCCCGGCATTGCAGTAGCTTCGGGATTTTTTTCTGCACCCGGACACGATAGTGGAGAAAGTAGCCCTTAACAGCTCCGCTGTAAAACTCTCAGATTGCCTAGGGAGCGTTTCAGAATCTGCTTCCTAGAATTTTCGCCTAAACTAAACGACTCAGCATTGCTGCTATGAAACTGTTTAAGACGTATCGTGGTGGACGGTGCAGGCTTAGCCCCTGTGAGTTGTTCAATATATCTTTCGAACTTTAGAAGTAATCATTTTGAGCAGTAACTTTAGATGGTTGGCGCATCATAGCCTCAGTTGCTTTTGCGCCATTAAACCCTGCATAACTAACTCAGGAGGTGCTATCATTTTAATAAAGTTCGCTTCACATCACCTCTTTAACCAGTCCAATAATAGACAAAGTTAGATAGCTCAATGTTTTTATTTTTGTGTACTCTAGATGCGACATCTAGAGTGTTGTAAAAGGAATGCGCATATGTATTGTGCGCTAGAGAAATATTTTTTTTCAAGATTCGCTTGGTACTCAATCACCACTCACGTGTTACGCAGAAATATAGGAAAGCTGCTTATTTTATTAATGCATGCATGGACGACACTCTGAAGCCTGTTCACATCAGTGTCGCATTGCTGAATTCATCCGGCCTGTTTCGCGCTGTCCTTGTCCGTGTCTGCCGTCGTGTGGCAGTCCGCTACCAAATTGCCGGCGTTGAACCAAGGACATGAGTCAACACAATGTGTTGGCGGGCTAGTTGGTGCAAATCTATAATTACTTTGTTTAGCGCAAAGCAACGGACACAAGAAAGACGACACCCCCCCCCCCCCTCCCCAAGACAAGGCGCTACTCTCAACTGACATAATTTTTTTGCATCACTCCTTTATAGAGAGCAAAATCCAGAACAACATGCGCAGGGAGCACCATGTGCAGGAACCACCATAACATACGTGCCTTCTTTAACCTTTTACAGCGCTAAATATGGTTTTTTGGATTCTGTCACCTGAGTGCGCTCTGGTGATCGGGTGTTGTGGTGGTTCCTGCAAATGGTGCTCACTGCGCAAGTTCTTCTGGATTCTCTGCTCTATAAAGGATTGACGCAATAAAATGATGTCAGTTGAGAGTAGTGCCTTGTCCTTGGGCGTTGTTTTGCGCTAAACAAAGTAATTATGGATATGAATCAAGTTTCCGAATCTGCGGCTCCTGGGCAGAACTATCATCGCAATGAGCCGTTAGCAATAGGGTAAAAGTAACCTGTCTCAAGACTGTAAACAGGAGTCTGGCGGTCCCATTCCACCCACTTACCATCATGTGGGTACCTTTCCAAGCGTCTGGAACTCCCGTAGTTACCTAGAACCAGGCCGGGACCTGTTGTACCAGTTTTGCCAGTAGGTATCGGGCTCATTAAAAAAATATGTGTTTATATAGGACCTATTAATCGCATTTCCACGTGAAAAACTAACATGTGCCAAAATAAGGTGCCGAAATTTCCTAATCATCATTTAAAGAAGGAAAGTATATCAGGTTCAGCCGGTCCATGCTGTTGGCAACTACGACTACGGGATTAGACTGCTTTATTGTGCGTCGACTGCAAACGCCATTGAGTTTGATGCGGTATAACGCTGTAGCTTTGAGAAACTTCACCATTGCAGATTTTTTCTTTCTTTGTAGTTGACCATTCCAGTGGCAGGCGTTCCCCCCCCCACCCCTTTGAGTGTAAACGTACGTAATACGCGCTCTTTTCCGCGACGCCGGTGACACGAGTCTAGGGTGCCCAGGCGCTTGGTGCTGCGTTGAGATTGCAATTCTGTTCGCATTTCCATGGGCGCCGGCAACAAGCACCATTGTCCGCTGCGCAATCGCGACAAGCCCGCTCGCTTCTAATTTTGCGACAGAACCGGATTCACGGTCACGGCAGTGGGCGCAAGAAAGGTGTGAAACGAGCGCGGCCTCGTAACGCGCACGTGGGAGCCGATTCTAAAAGCATCCCCACCTGACAGAAATCTGGCGAGGGCGGCAAGTTTGCGTGGAGGGAGAAGCAGGCGCACCTCAGCTGCGCCATCAAAACAAGCTGCGCGGCTCGGGGCTGCAGGACCCCGGGTATAGAAACGCACGAACAAACACGCACCTTACTCCAAGTGATTATTTCTTCATTCTAAACTTTATACCGTGGCCGTCCTTGTATCTCCGTACAGCATAGCTCGGGACAAGACGGCGCAGGGGGCGAGAGATTGATTGCTCTTGTTCGACTTAGTGGTTGGTGGCCACGAACAATGCTGCATCACTCAGAACGCGCTAGCACGGTACTATCCGCGCCGGGCGAGTTCAAAGCAGGTGTATTGTTGTCTGCCTGCTGATTAAGTGATTATGCGCGGGTAGACCGGCATTTGCTGGACTGACACTGTTGCCTGGGGCGCGAGACCCTCGCCCACAAGTCACCGCCACCATAGTGCTCCATCGTGCGCATGCGCAGCCATAATAGGCACGTGTTGCCGTTGTAGAGGTCCATGAACTTGTGGTGTGAGCTGTCGGTTGTAGACTGGTGTGTGTATGTTTGTTCTGCGGTGTTCTAAAACAAGTGCATGCAAATAAACTTGGGAACTTGGCTTGTTGGATTTCCCAACACAGTTACTCATTGCAGCGGCAAGCTCGTACACGACGTCTGAATATATTTATAGAATTCGCATCGCCTGATCGTACTTGAAAGTGATATGATGTTAAACAGGGCTACACGTAGTTTTTTTGTGCAATGCATGGCTACTGTACGTATTCTTAATTTTCGGAGCTGCGCAATGTAGTGAAGTGGGCATAAAATGAATACGAATTGTTGTCGCCCAGAAATGACAAGTTGCCTAAGCTTTCCGAATTGACGGTTTACTTTTGAATTTTTGAATGTGTACGTTCGTGTTATAACAAGATGATCATCATTCAGAAAATATCTACATCGTGAAACTGTGGCAACGAGCCTTTTCTTTGATATTTATACATCATCAAAATCACCGGCCGGTCCACTATATTGCTGATTCATAAGAGTGAAGCCGGACGTAGCAGACTTTCTACCTTGAGCTACATTCCAACACATACGCACAGGCACACACGGGAACTTTCATTTTGTACGACTTTGATGAGTTTGCGGTCCCCCTTACTTTTGTTCCACCAGTCTTCCGATCGGCTGGACATGTTTACTTTCCCTCTGCTACTCCGGAACCCAATGCCTTCAAGGAGGCCAGAGGAGCATAAACTGACAGCTGGGTCGATATCTTCACATTGTAATAAAACATGTTCCATCGTTACCTTAGCTTTACCGCAGCAAGCACATGCTTCTTGTTCCTTGGTGTCCTCATCGCTGTTTTATATACAACCGGTGATGTGAGGTGCAGTACAAGGAACACCCAGGCGGCTGCAAACTAGCACATCGTGAACTCTGCAGCAAACGCCAAATTAGAACAAAAGCCTGCGGCGGCGGCGGAAAGTGCGCTACTCAATGGACGGGCGTTCATTAATGATCACGTCGAATAACATGTTGAAAACGTAGGATACTATAAACGCATTACGTATAGTCAGAAACTCTTGACATGTTAATTATTTAGTTTACTTTTATCAACGAACTGTGGATAAGTTCGTCTACTTTCTGTAGAAAAGAAATACTACGAGAATCGAAATTCGGGTGAACTTGTACGTATGCATGATTGCCTTAAAAGCGCAAGGAAGACGACGGCAGAAGAGCATGACCGACGTTGTAGTCACTAAATACGAAGATAATATGGTTGCGTCGCTCTTCGCGCCCTGTTCGCACAGCTTCACTTTTCCTCCCCTGAGCACATCGACGCCAGTTCAGTTTCAGCTTCATGCGGCCTTGTCTCCTCTGAGTCACTTTCTGACTGCATGTGTCTTCCTGTGCCTGGTTGACTGATTCCAGTAAAAATTAAATAATTCAAATCTTTGTGCTTAGCCAGTTCTTCCACAAATAAAAATCTGTTGCTGCAAGGCTAAGAACTGATAAAACGAGGCTAAAGTCAGTTTCGTAAATGAGTTGGGGGAGCTATACATGTATACATGCGAATGTGATTCAAATTGAGACGTTGTTCATTATGGGGCAAATTAGCAAATCAAATAACGGCACAAGAATTTCTTTTCATTTTTTTGACGTAGTCGCTTTCATGTGCAATGCATCAATTGGATTGCTTGGAAAGTGCTTGGGTTTCTCATGAACGTCGTTCATTTGATTGTATATTGTGATGTAGCCATTCCTGCCCCGTGATTTTAACCTCTGCACAGCTTCGCAAATTTTTGTTCCACATCACTTGTTGGAGCCGCCCGAACACATGAGTGACATTAAAACATTGTACCATTGATTGTCGCAACCGTTAAATGACGGGGAAGGGAGAGGAGGTGTCTGCATGGCGTTGTCGTGCTGTAACAATATGAGAACTTCTCATCGTTTACTCCCGATTGCTGTGCGAAGGTGACCTTTGAGCAGATCTGAATAAGAAATTCAGGTGAGTGTTGCTTATCATTCCAAGCTTACCATTTATTTGCATCTTAGAATAGAGTCCGCATGACTTTTCCTGTGGATGGTGTGGCGCGGTGTTCTCGTCTGTCACTGCGTGTTGTGCGTGGCCCGACCAGGCTGAGCCACTTTTAAACGTTGAGGTTCAATATACTTGTGCAATACTGTTCAAGCGACAAAAAAAAAACAGAACGCTGAAAAAGAAACAAACATCTGTGCGAACTAAAATTATGAATCAATGACTGACTCAAGTAATATTGCGCTACAAAAAAAAAAACGACACAGACGTAAGAGAAGAAGACACACCAAGCGCATTTTGCGCTTGTGGTGATCTTCTTCTCTTACGTCTGTGTCGTTTTTTTACTGCGCAATATTACTTGAGTAATGGATTACCAACTTGCCCGGAATGCTGCTCTCAATGACTGACATATTTATTGTAAAGGCTGGCGCTTTGTAGTATATGTTGACGGGCTTGGGGAATTCAGGTGTGGGAAATGGAACTACGATATGAAAAAAGAACGGTATACAGTCAGCTTATGAGTATTTTTGAGATTTGCTGATAAGAACAGCGCATGACATCCGAAATTTTAGTCTGAAGATGTATCATTTCAGTTGTTGAGGTTTAGTGTTACACAAAATCCCGTCAGCTCGGGATGGAACAGGATGAAAAGGTAGACGAAACCCGGGGCACTACGCCGACCAAAGTAAATTTAAAAGAAAAGAAGACGTTTCGGCTCACACACGGGAGCCTTGTTCAAAGGTAAAACAAACGAATGTGTTCGAGCAGTTGTTGGGACGCATTTGGTGACGTATTTATACGTCGGCTAAGCGTACGGAGGGGCGCCGAAGAACAACACGCTTGAAATATTACCGTGCTACTGCGACTCGCACTCATACAGCTGCTACAATGCATAGCGTGGTACAGCCGGACTCGTCAAGTACTATTCTATCGAGCAGTTTCAGTACTTGGTGATCCGTGCGCACCTTTGCCCCACCCACAAAAACTCGGAGAGCGGTACTGGCTGTGGATGCCTTCGGAGGCCACAACTAAAGCCCCTCCATGCACGTTTCCGCCGACCAGAAAGCGGCGGTGGCGCGTGGATGGAGGGGCTTTAGCGACAACAGGCGATGCTGTAGTGGAGGAAAACGACGCTGAATGCATCGGTAACAAACAAAAAATTGTTCTTCAGAAAATCGTGGTATCGCTGTGGGAGCTTGGTGCTTGAAAGAGCGTAGGTTAGGGCGTGTTGGTATTCCATAACTGAGGTTTTTTAGCGTACGAAAAGGGACGAAAAACGGTGACAAGACGCGGACACAGCGCTAACTTCCAAGAATTGTTTTGTTCCACGAAGCGGTACACTTCTATATGGGTAACACACACCACCGTACGCATGCGCATATATACTGATTTCTAATCAAATGAGACAGCAACGAGACATTTGTAATGGAAAGTTAAGATGATATCAAAGATGAAATAACGACTTGCAATCTTGCAAGTGCAAAGAAATCTTGCAATTACAAAAAAAAATTTTTTTTTGCTATGCATGGTTGTTTTTCATCTTTGATATCATCTTAACTTTCCATTACACAAGTCTCGTTGCTGTCTCATTTGATTAGAAATCGGTATATACGCGCATGCGTACGGTGGTGTGTGTTACCCATATATATCTGTACCGCTTCATGGAATAAAACAATTCTTGGAAGTTAGCGCTGTGTCCGCGTCTTGCCACTGTCTTTCGTCCGTTTTCGTGAGCTAAAAACCTCAGCTTGGTGCTGTTTGCTTTAAATGAGTTTCGGCAAGAGGAATTGCTCTAGAGCTGTTGTTGATATTATTATTATTATTATTATTATTATTATTATTATTATTATTATTATAATCATCGTTATCATCATCACCATAAAAAACTAAAGTTGTAAACTTCACGTGGAAGACTAAGAGGTTTTTATTTTCCTATAGCGTTAAAGTCGATTTCCTGCCAAGAGCTCAGGCAACAAAGGACCTTGGAGTGTACTTCGATAGCTCTCTGTCCTTCTCGCCCCACGCTCAATAGACGAGGCAGCGTGCACTTCGAACGCTCGACACAGGATGTCGAGTGAAGAAAGACTTCAAACAACTTGGTTCACCTCTCAGTTTGTATAGGAGCGTATGCCTTCCAGTTGCTGAGTACGCCTCCGTCGTTTGGAGCGGCACTTGCAGGTCAAATTGTGAACTTCCCTAAAGTGTGCAAAAAAAAGTTCACATCTATCTTTAAACATCGACTCGGTCAAAAAGCCTTCCATCTTCATAGAGTTAACACAGACACTCACGTTACCTAACCTCACCTGGAGACAAATCAGATGCTCTTTTTCTCAGCAAATTAATACATGGAAAAATCTGCGCTCGCACTTGCTTTCTCATGTGCGGTTTTACATTCCGCAGAAAGCCACAAGGAAACCGCGCAACCAATCACCGTCAGATTTTTGTGACCCTCTATCTAGAGTTCAGGGGATATATAACGGCCATTCAGAGTGCCTGGATATCTTCATGTCTAATTTTAATATTCTTCTGAAAAAAATTGCAAAGGAATTTCAATAACTGAACAAAAACTCTCATGTATGTTGTGTGTTCCGTCATTCTGCAATCCTTTTTCTGTTTCTCCACTATTGCTTTGTATTCTCTTCGTGTACACATTTTATGCTCTGTTAACATCTGTATTCGCGAAATAATTATTTATGTGTGCACGCGTGTGTATGTGTGTGTGGGCGTGCACTATTTTTCCAGTCCATTGTTTGGCGAGTGCGCCAGCACCTGGAGCCTAGATGTTGTCGCTGTTGAATTTAATAAACACCTTTAATTGATTGATTGTTACTGCGCTGTGTATCTCGCTTTTCTTTCAATCATTCACTTAATTATTGCCTCTTTCGAACAGTGGATATAGCTATTACAAGGGAAACCAGAATATGCTTATATTATGGAACCCGCGCACATCGTTCCGTACGCCCCACATACTATAATTAACGATACTCGGGCGCTTAACGACGAGGTGTCGGCATTCCACGCACTCGTTACCCGAATGAGTGGCTGCGACAGGTGCTGGCACGCGAGCTCTCTCGCACCCCTCTCCGAGCACGCCGGTCTTTCGCTTTTGTTTGTCTCGTTTTCCGTACGTGTCTTTCTGTCGCGTGCAGTCTGAAAGCTCCGATGGGAGTGGAGCCAAATCGGACGAAGATAGTTGCGGCTGGCGGGCGGAGAACGAGTGAATGCCTTCGCGCACAACTGCGTAGTTGCCGCCTTAATTCGCGTGGCGACAGGGCAGTCAAGTTCACGCCCGTCGTGGCCCGCAGAAAAACCAGGCGCCGTGAACAACGGCCCTGTGGGACGTCACGTGGATGATACTCGCGTCAAAACAACCCACAACAAGCGACAGGACCCTGTGGTAGCGCAATACTGCCGTGAAGAAACATCATGAGTGGCGTGAAAATAACGAATTGAGTTAAGCACAGCTCCTAATAGCAGAACAACGACATATCAGGCGTGAAAGAAAGAAATTAGATGCATTGCTCTACCGATGCATGACGCGTGGTGGTCCTTAGAGTACTTACACAATAGCTCGATCAGAACCCTAAAAACTGAGAACAACTCTCGTCCACAAAGTTCTCGCTAGCTGTGTGCTTGTACATACATGTTAATATATAGTGTTTTTTTTTCGCTTCAGACACAAAAATAAAGCCTACAAAAGTTAATTGGATTACGTCACTAAGGTGAATTATTTTCTCAAGTGAGCATCGCTTGCAAGAGAAACCAAAGCAATTAATTCACAAACTAGACTGATCGCACTAACTAACCTTCTAGTTACCAACTTTGCGGCACATGCTTGTATCGGAAAGTTTATTTTTTATTTTTTTTATTCAAAATACCCCCAAAGGCCCACATTACGAGGGTATTACATGGGGGGGGGGGGGGCAATCACAAGCACTGGTCATTAGTTAGTACATACTAAAAACAAGAGAGTGCAACAGAAGTAATAATACAGTGAAACATAGGTAATATACAAGACAATTAGGTCCCAATCACTACAGAGAAAACATTAGTACATATTAGGAGAACATGAGGCAACTGCAATGAAAAACACCAACAAACACCGAAAACACTGTAAAAGTACCAAAACAGAATAATAATACAATTAGTCGACAAGTCGTGAGCGAATTAAATGTTGAAACTTAGTCAAGTCTGGTTCCGTGGCAATGACTGATGGTAAGGCGTTCCATTCAGTTATTGTGCGAGGGAAGAACGAATATGCATAATGGGATGACTGGCAGTTAATGCGTTTGACTTTGTATGGATGGTCATGGCGTGGAAAAATAACTGTTGGTGACTGAAAGAAATCATCGTGAAGTGATGGATGGTGATAAAGCTTATGGAAAAGTGTTAAGCGAGAAATTTTACGGCGAAGTGCTAAGTTGTCCAAGCCAGCTTTATTCTTTAACGAGGTAACGCTGGTGTAACGTGAATAATCTGAAAATATAAATCGCGCAGCACGGTTCTGCAAGGCTTCGATGTTACTGATGATGTAAGTTTGTTCGGGATCCCAGATGGCAGACGCGTATTCTAGTTTAGGACGGATTATAGTTGTGTATGCTAGTTTTTTAACATGCATTGGGGCGTCTCTTAAGTTAGGTTTAATAAGACCAAGAGTCCGATTTGAAGAGGCAAGGGTAAGATTAATATGATTATTCCATGATAAGTTTGACTGAAGATTGATGCCAAGGTACTTGTAAGTAGTTGCGAGTTACACAGGGTTGTTATCAAGGGAATAGGTGGTTAGAATTTGTGGCCTATTGGTGAAAGACATGAGTTTAGTTTTGGAAATATTTAATGGCATTAACCAATTAGAACACCATGTACTTATTGAGTCCAGGTCAGTTTGTAGTAAGTGGCTATCAGTGTTACTTGTTACACATCGGTAAACTACACAATCGTCTGCAAATAGTCTGATTTTAGATGAGACGCCACTGGGTAAATCATTAATATAAATTAGAAAGAGTAAAGGTCCAAGTACGCTGCCTTGTGGAACTCCAGACGTAACATCAGCATAACATGAGTTGGAATTGTTAACTGGTGTAAACTGAATTCTAGATGAGAGAAAATCGGTGATCCATGCAATTATAGTAGGGTGAATGTTAAGCTGTGAAAGTTTAAGTAACAACCTGTGGTGAGGAACACGGTCAAATGCCTTAGAAAAATCTAGAAATATTGCGTCAACTTGGAACCCGGCGTCTATTAGTGCGTGTATGTCGTTAATAAATCCGGCAAGTTGTTTGTCGCATGAGTAGCCTTTGCGAAAACCGTGCTGATGCTTAAAAATAATGTTATGGTCTTCAAGGAAGTTGATAACTTGACTGTGTATGATATGTTCGAGTAATTTACAAATAGTGCTGGTTAAGGAGATGGGACGATAATTAAGGGGAGAAGCACGATCACCTGATTTGAAATAGGTATTATTTTAGCAATGCGCCAGTCATTAGGAATACCACCAGTTGATAGTGACTGGGAAAATAGAGCTGTTAACATGGAACAAATAATATGCAATGTATTCTTTAAAATTTTATTGTTGAAACCTAGATGGTCGGCACTAGATGACATCTTAAGATTGGTTAGTAGAGATAAAACACCAGCCTCACTGATGTCTACCTCATGCATAGTGATTCCCACTAATGCCTTTAAAGTTGGCAATGAGTTAACGTTTTCATGGGTGAAAATTGTTACAAACGTATCATTGAGAAGTTGAGCACAATCTGAATCGGGGATGGGAACACCAAAAGAATCTGTAAGAATGATGTCAGTGCGAATTGCAGGGTTCACCACACGCCAAAAGTGACGAGTATTATTTTTTAGCATGGATGGCAAATCATGAGAAAAAAAGTTATTGCGAGTGGATTTTAGCAATGCCTTATAAGCCTTTTCACACGCTTTGTTTTTATCATGGGCACTGGCTAGACCAGTCAGCTTAGCCTGCCTGTAAAGTCTTTTCTTTTTGTTATTAAGCCGCCGAAGCTTGTCTGTAAACCATGGAGAACTGCTTTTGCAGGAAATGGATAACACAGGAATGTAGGTGTCAATGAGTGAACTGAGGGTGGCCTTAAAGAGGACCCAGTTCTGTTCAATGGAACGTGGATGAAAATCATTCACGTTCCATTAAGTTGAATGGGAATCGTCGAAATAGTCTAGCGCCGTGCTTCTACACCTAAAATGGTCATGCAGATTGAGAAAAACAACTGGTGTCAAATTATTCTTTCAATAAACCTGATTACGCACGCGGTGCCGCAAAATGTGGCTCTCTCTTCAAATTCTGTGCGACCTGAAAGTGTGGCGTTAAATGAAGCTGCCGCCGCACTTCTCTTTATCCACCACCTGATTCCATTCGGAATAAGGTTCGCACTGTGCGCGATTCCCGATCAGATGCCTAGTAACTTTAGCAGCAGAGACGAGATTGACTGCTTTATTGCATCGTATAGCCACGATTCATTTTGCGCCACCCTTATACGTCATAGGAAGGTTGCACTGTGAGTCGATTCGCAGGGCTGCGTGCGCAACCACGTACATTGAACGAAAAATTCGACGCCAGTTTTTAGGTTTACATGCCCGTTTTGAAATGTAGAAACAGTGACCTAGATTATTATCACAGTTCCCCTCAACTTTCCAAAATATATAAATGCTTTAACGTGTTTAAATATGAAGGGAAATAATGTATTTAGTTTAATTATTGACTAAGTTACTTTTGATGTTCCTGCAAACGGTGTGCGCTTGGCCATATAGTCTGTAGTGACGCGGTTCACATAACTTTTGTAGCGTATTTCTTAAAGATGTGTTTGATGTAAAAAATAAACTAACGCACTGTTAATTAATTTCCTTCCCCTTTATATCCTGCTAGCTTGAACACTAGTTAAGGAGGGAAGATGTCTAAGGTCCTATGTCGGCGCCCCTCGATGACTGGAGTGCACGGTGGCCGCGCGAAGCAGGAGCCGTATTTCGGTAAAGAGAAGCTTTAATCAAACGCCAAGGCATCTGTCCAGGTCTAAGCCCGAACCTCCGCTCTCTCACACAACCAAAACATGACCTTTTTAAACCTTTAGTCGAACTAAAGAGTCACAAACCTGCCTATCTCACAAGCGGGATCCCACCATTGCAACCAATAGCACAGAAATTTTCGTGACAGATAAGCCGTGGTTCCCACGAAACCACGGCTTATTGACGGCATGTCTGCAGGACAGTGGGCTGCCCTGCCAGTACTAAGAAAACTCGGTCCCCCCGTGCAGCTGTGGGCCAGTTCGCTTGAATGCTCCAAACACCGTAATTGGGACCCGATGGCGTTGGCACACAAAAGCATCCATCGGTCGTAGCCGGCTTAGTGGTCGTAAAGATACCGCCGTTTTCACAAGGCATTCTCAAAAGGCACACGCGGATACCAAACAGTAAAACTGAAACCGGATGGGCATGTGTCGCGTCGCTTACATTCCGTGACTATGCTTGCCCGTCTTGCGGCGAGGCCCACAAACAAAGCGTAGGCGTGACCGAGAACGTGAACGGGACGTGCGGGAAGCGCGTTGGCGTTTATTTATTTATTTATTTATTTATTTATTTATTTATTTATTGTACCGTCAAGGAATTCAAACATTGAAGAGGGGAGGGGTCCATCAGTCAACATAAATAGTTATTTGCACATACACAATTGAAAATTTCAAAAATGGGAACGAATGTAATTTCTAATAAAAACGAAAATTCACAGTGTCATGCAAGGCTTGTGCAATAATTACGGCAAGAAAATACTACTGCAGCCGATTAAGACACTAAAAGATGAAGTTTGCAACGGACATGGAGAACGTTTACAGAAAATATGTTGGAATGCATTAAATTGCGCTGGCAAGAGTTTCACGAAAATGGTCACAGTTGGTAATGCTAACTAATGAGGCGGGAAGATGGTGCCAGTCAAGGCTGGTTTTGGGCAGCAAAGAGTGCGTGTATGGTACACTGTTTCGGTGAGGGACACGGACTTTGTGGTGGTGTCAAGTCGAGATGAAACAAAATTAGGCGGTTTAATCAGTCGGGTCCTAAGAACATGATCATGATGATAGATCTTATGAAACAACGCAAGTCGAGATAGCTTCCGTCTATTTGCAAGCGGGGGCAGATTAAGTATCAATTTCATGTTATTTACGCTGGAAGTTCGATGGTAGTTACTTAGGATAAAAGGTGCTGAGCGATTCTGCATTGCCTCTAAGTTATTGGAAAGAGTTGCAAGGCCAGGGTCCCAGATTGACGAGGCATATTCGAGATTAGATCAGACACAAGTGATATATAACTGTCGCTTGAGTGATGAAGGTGCGAGAGAAAAGTTTCGTTTCAGGCAACCAAGCATGCGATTGGCCTTTGATGTTACGTGCTCGATGTGGTATTTCCATGAAAGGTCATTAGTAATATGTACACCGAGGTATTTATATGTAGTTACGGATTCAAGCGCCGTGCTGTGAAGAAGGTAGTTCGGGCAAGGCATGTTATTACGCGATACTCTCATTGATTTACACTTCAGAATGTTAAGTTTCATTTTCCACATTTCGCACCAAGCAGAAATATTATTTCAGTCAGTTTGAAAGATTATTGTGTCAGTATAATTAGAAATGGTGCGGTAGATAACGCAATCATCAGCAAGAAGACAGACAGAAGAATCGATGCTAGTAGGTAAATCATTAATGTAAATAAAAAATAGTAATGGGCCTACAACTGGAGCCCTGTGGCACTCCGGAGGAAACAGGTGCCTCTAGAGAATCGGTTCCATTCACCGTGACGAATTGAGTGCAGTTGGAATGAAAGTCGCGTATTCAGTGTTGTACTAAAGGGTCAACGTTTCGGCTGGTTAGTTTTAGCATAAGGAGCTCATGGTTTACACTAACAGAGGCTTTCGCAAAATCCAAGTATATGCAATCAGCAATGAGGCCGGCATCAAGGAATGCGTGAAGGTCATTAGTAAATGTAAGTAGCTGTGTTTCACAAGAAAAATGTTTACGAAAACCATGCTGGGATGGATGAAAGAAGTTATTCGACTCAAAGAAGTTAACTAAGTGAGTAAAGATGACATGTTCTAATATTTTGCGGGGAACAGATGTTAGTGATATCGCACGATATTTACTTGGGTTGTGCGCGTCACCAGACTTGTAGAAAGGCACGACCTGGGCTACTTTTCAATCCTTGGGCAAGCATCCATCGCAGAGCGATTTGGTGAAAACGTAATTCAGAATGATAAAGCTGTACTTAGGCGTTAGCCGTGGCGGTGACCTCAAGCACGCCCCTTCCTCTTATCTTCACGCCCGTCTCCCGGAACGCTCCCATTCAGTTCGGACGGTCTTCCCTTTTGATCGGGCGAGGGTGCAGAGTTGGCGGCTATTCTAAGGCGCAACCACTAAGCCGTACTTTCCACGCATGGGTGTCTCCCGCGTCCCCTCTTCGCGGAACCGACCCGCGTCCTTCGTTTCCGGTCATTGGCCGATGCAGCAGCGTGTGAAAGCAAGCTGCTGTTTGCTGTACTGGTATAAACTGGGCAACACAACAACAGCTTTGTTCAACGCGGTCATGTCATTGTTTGCAGGTTAGCGTTGCATTGTTAATGGAGTCTCGTGGTGTCGTTTGTGGACACCACGATAAATCCGCATGAGAAAGAGCCGAAAAGACAATGAATGGCCACGTGTGGTGTTTTCAGGAAGCACATTCTCTCAACGTATTCTCTACAAAGCATCGACACTGGCAGAATCAAGCCTCTTGTTTTTCTTTCTTATGTACGAAGCACAGTTTTTGATCTTAACGCTGGCCTTACAACGTCGCCGTTAGAGCGTACGGAGTTTATCTGGGGCGCACTGCTGGATGACAAAACGGTGATTGTATGCAGGAAACTCCGCAGCCTCGATCACTTAGGTCATGCAGGGATGGATGTTCCCCGCAGTGCGGCCGCTTCTGCACACTCTGTTCAATTCTGCTGAATTCAATGACCTAATGCTGCCGCTTATCCCGCATCCAAGGCTGCCTGTATCAGTTGACGATTGTATGCCCGCTGCGTGTTCTCACACAGGGGGCAGTGTTGGTCGCGGAAGGAGTCCCCTTCATGCTTCATTCATTTGCGCCTTGCAGGTATCAAGAATCTGATTGCCTGTGGCGGAGAAATCATTCTTGCGGTCTCCTGCATGGCTTTCCACTTTTTTTTGCCAGCGTCTGCATTAGACATTCAGGTTGTTCAGAACATGAAATAGCCGCCGTGGCTTTGGCCTTGCGCTGCTAAGCTTAAGGGCGCGCGATAAGATTTCGGCCACGGCGGCCACATATAAATGGGGACGAAATGCAATAATTCCCGTGTACAGTAGATTGGGTGCTCGTAGAAGAACCCCAGGTGGTCAAAATTAATCTGGTGGCTTCCACTACGGCGTGCGGCACAATCATATCGTGGTTTTGATACGTCAAACCTCAGATATGAATGTCTATAGCTACACAAGCTATAGCTACACGCTTGTGGCTTCGGATCAAACTGCTGTTTCTAAGTCACTGAGAATTGCTTCGCCGAGATAAAAGGGCCGTGCTTCCGGTGTCAGGCCAGAGCGAGTCACACAGTCAGGGCGTCCCCTTCATGCTTCGTTAGCTTGCGCCTTGCAGGTCTACTTCACCCATACCTGAATTTTTCTTCACATTCGTCATGTAAAGCTTCCGCTGCTCCTGCTGCTGGCGTGTTTCCTTTATATTTTGCCTAGAGTTTTCACTTTGAGTGCTTTCCATATATCGCTGCTAGTAGTGTTTCGTCTGTGCTAGCCTTGTCAATGTAAAACACTTGTCAAGCCTACTAAAAAGCCCTCCGCAGTGATGGACACCACGTCCAAATGTTCCGAGTGTGAGTACAGCTACCACCCTGACACTTGTTCTGGCTGTTTTGAAGCAACGTTTAAGGGCAAAGGTGAAAATGGTCGTTGCACTTGGCATTGTGCGACGCATGTCACGTGTCAAAGTCGAAGTCTACGTCACAAACCCACCCCGTGCTTGCTACCTACATGGCTGTAACTTTGCTCGGAAGCGTGATACATTGGTCAGCGTGTCCACGCAGGTTGAAAAGGTTAAGCCTTCTCTTCAGTTATAATATCCTCGAAGTACTGAATATAGAAGTTGAGCCGAGCCTGGACACTAGTGCTTTGAATAAGCCTGCTTGTCAACTTCAAAGAAGCTGTGAAAAAAATATTCATAAGCTTAAGGTGACCGTGAACGATTTGGAATGGCGTAGTATAAAGCTAAATCTGGAGGTTCACGGTGTACTTCAAACAGAAAACGAAAGTTTGCTGAGCAAGTTAAATGACGTGGCAAAAACCACGAACTTGCCAAAATTAACTATAAATAACATTACTGCATTCCAGCGGCTTTCTTTTAAGCAGGATAAGGTTCCATGGATCATCGTTCGATTTTTCTTGTAGACAGCTGGGGACGGGTGCCTGCGAAAGCGTAACGATCTGCGAAAAGCTAAATCTTTTATTGCGATCACCGAAAACTTCGCGGGACAAAACAGGGAGCTCCTACATCATACCAAGGAATTATCAGCAAACAGTGACTACGATTCTTCATGGTACGCTAATGAAAATATTCCTATGAGGAAGAAGGAAGGCGATCTTGCCTTTTGTGATTCGCTCCGCAGCGGACCTTGCCATGCTGCGCCAAATGTGATTTCCCGCGTCAGCGAAGTGTTTTGTAGATCCTCTCTTTACAGAACAAGTTGATCTTCCTACCCTGATAGAGGTACGATGGACTGGACTGCTTTTTAGTAGCAGTGAAGTGCATTATGATCCCATGTTTTAAGAAATGTGGTTTGCTTCCGAAACCGATGTTATCGCTCGCAGAACTTACAGATTGTTTTAAATCAACCGGACTTTAAAAACAGCAGGAGAAGCCACTGTGCAAGTTTCTAGCTCGATGCACTGTGAAAGACCGCTGAAATTTTGTTAGCGTTACACCTTTCTAGAAGTTCTCTGTTTTTTTATGTGTTATTGTCCCAAAGGAATGAATTTTCTGGATTATTTTCTCTTTTGGGAGCGCTTTTATAATACATAAGTTAAAATGACTACGGTTTGATCCTTGGTGGTGACTTGAACCTAATATGCTGTGTGACAGTAATTCTAAGTTTTATTTGGAAACCTTAATAAGTATATATCCGTGTAGACATGTTATAACAACTCTCAGAAGAATGACTGCGCTTTGAGAAACACATTTAGACACGTTTATTGCAAACATTGATGCATTTGTGTAAAACTGGATGTTCCTGTTCATTCAATAAGCGACGATATGCCTTATGATTATATATTGACACGTGTACTTGTCGTTATCGGGCGACACGTTTTACCCCCTAACAAATGTTATCGGACAGCGCAGGACGCGCTTGCTTGCGTCGGAAGTTTCTGGACTGTTGTCGATGGTTCCATCCGCTGTCTGTTGTCGCCGAACCTTGTGTAATATAATTGCATGTGTGAGCGACGCGAATGGTGTAGAACTTTGTGGAAGGTATGCGGGTACCAGCGATTGCTCTGGAACATTGGACGGCTGATCTATAAAAGCCGACGCGCTTGACCCGCTGATCAGATTTCGACGACCGCCGATCGTGTTCGCCGCTGCCGTTGTTCTTTGAGTGTAGCCTGTTTTTGAGGGCACAAGTTCGCCCAATAAAACGCTCGTTTCGGTAATCGCAGTTTTGCTGCCTTGTTAATCGTCACTACCACGTGACAATATCTTATGACTCCAATCGCACCATCTTTCGCATATTAGCTTAATCTGTTCTTAGCTTTCGCAGCTTTCGCGTGCAGTATCCAGACGCCAAGTTACACTGCTTTTGAAGAAGGGAAACAGAAATGATACGTCAAGCAACCGTCCAATATTAATTCTACCAGCTTTCGCTAAAGGGTTGAAAAAGGTCATGTCGAAACGTTAGCTCTTGCAACATCCCTTACGTACTGACAACTTAGTGCATCGCTTGTATACTCGCTTAGACACTTGTTCGTGCCTAAGTCCCAAAGTTCCTGAAGCTATGTTGGAAAGCTGTGTCCCAGAACGTCGATTTTCTGACGCGATCCCGTGAGCTTGGTGGGAAAGTTTCCTTGAATAGGACTGTTGCATCGTGAAGGACAATTCACTTACACTTTTACCTAGGGATAAGGAGGGTGGTTTCGCGGTCATGAGCAAGTCGTACGAATTCAAGGTGTCGGAGACTTTTTTTTCAGCTTTTCAAACACACAGAGAAATTTCGTTGAAGAAAGTACAGAATAACGCTAGAAAGCTGTGCAAAAGTTTCCTCTTAGAGCGTTTAACCAGGTCGATTTAGAAGAGCGAAAAAGCAGGGGTTAAAATTATCCTTCACAGCGGAAACGTACAAACCAGGGCCGCTATCTTGTACACGTTCGAAAAGCCGACGTTCGATTTCGCCTCATGTCATTGGACTAGATTGGCCTAGGCGGCGATATCGGCGCAGCCTGGACAATCGCGCGAGGCGAAATCGAACGTCGGTTTTTCGAAGGTGTACAAGATAGCGGCCCAGACTGCCTTTCTGAGAGAATGCGTCCTTGAATCCAACCTGGCAAAAATGTGTAGCAATGTTTTTAAAGAAATACTTCAAACCGCTGCCAGATAATTATATATTTTTTGGTAAATAAGTAGGATCAAGTGGTGGAATGTTTTAAGGACATGCAAGACAATAAATAGCCTTGCAGTATCTTCTACTGACATAAAATAAATTTCATAGACGCTTCCACAGGACGAATTAATAAAATGTGTAGCTGACAGTATCGACAGATTCAGAGAAGGCCAATTTCAAAGCACCTCTAGGTTGTCATGTGATCAATTCTTGAAACTTCTTTGCATGGTAACTCCACTTACGTGACATGGGACGGAAACGTAAAAAAAAGACCATGTATTGTGTCCGGCGTTGTTCTCTGCTTCAATGACTTGTATCTAGCTAAGCGTGAGGAAGTTCGTGAGGACCGCTCGAGAAGTACAGACGTTGTTGCTGTGTTCTGATAGGCTGATGACATTTCAATTGTTACAAATAACGAATCGGCTAATTGGTGGCTAATTGGTAATAAACGGTGGCTTCGCATACGTTAACCACGTTTACTGATGTTTGCCCTCCTTTGGTGTTGACGCACGAAGTCCCTGCATAGGCAACGTCATATGATTTGTAGGCTTAGGTTTGTGTTTTCGTCACGAAGTGTGTGCTGGAGCTGCGAACCGAGATGCAATAAGCCAGTGCTTCTATTCTCATCCACACACTCAAAACTGGTAAGACGCGCTATAGTGCGCTCTTGTTTTCATAATTATTTGATGAAGTCATGTGACTAAAACATCTAAACAAGTTTCAGGGGCCCGACCAAGCGTATGGTTGATTGTGGTTACTCTTCGCGACTGTTGACGTTGGTTGCGGAGAGTGTAAGAAGTTCAAGGCCAATCCGAATGAGGGCAATATCACTGCGAAAGCAAAGAAAGTCGCGGTTATACCTTACATACATAGCATTCCACATAATCCGAAAAGCATATCGATGAGGTCCGGAGTAGGCGTAACTTTTTCTACTCCTGAACGATTTCAGAGGATCTGCAAGTACACTTGGACAAAAAGGAGGGAGCGGCCTGTACCACAGGGAATCGTACGCAATTTGGGAAATGCATACAGGATGTTGTTCATTTAATGTGTTTGTCGTGCGAACGTATATTGGTCAGACAAGCCGTTGCATTTATCACAGGTTAAAAGAGCATGATTATAATAAAAGAAAAGTTATTTCAGGCCATTCAGGTATGCATTGCCGGGATTTCGGCTGCGTGCTGGTCTTCCAAAAAACTATTTTGAATCGGGCCAAAGCTGAATGACATGAAATTCTTGAGGCTTATGAAATAAAACAAAAATAAATGTCTGTGAGCATGTCTTCGGTAGAGGTACAGGAAAAAGAGAAGAGGTTTCTTGAGTTATCGAGATAGCCATTTATCTATAGCACTGTAAAAAATTTCCGTCATTATACGGAGGATTTCCGTCATTATACGGAGAACTGCAGGTAAAAATGCGGAAAGTTTGTCATATTTCAAAAATAGGGCAAAATCTGCCGTTATTATACGGAAGTGCTCTCCGTTTTAAGCTTTACGGACATTTCACTGTAATCATATAGCGGCTATACACTGTTTTCCACGAAACAGAGAAAATTCCGTATTTTTGTTATGCGAACATCCGTATTATTGTGAGAAAATTTAAGCTGTCTGAATGAGCGCTCGTACTCACAAAGTTTCAGCTAGCAATATTTTGTTTAACACGCAAACTGTGCGCATTATGAAGATAGGTACAAAATATGACAGCTAGCCTTCTATCCAAAAGCTGCAATAAGAGATCGTAGCAATATATACGCATCTTCTATTCCGGTCGCAGTTTGCCGCGCATATGGGCCTTGTAACGCTGATCATATGCGCAAATATATGCGTGTTCTTGCAATGTTCTCAAAGTAAGCGCTTTGTAGTTAATAATGCAGAATATATATTTAAGTGAACGAAGAGCCGTGGGCATGCGCGTATACGTAAACAAGCTTGCGGCACTCAGGTGCTGGTGCATTGGGAATGACATTGGCGCTCTACTCCAAAAATTGTGCGCACTATAAATCGGTACCGAAACGCAGGGAGTGGTATAATGACCGTAACTGCGTTTACATTTAGCAAGAAATGGTCTCGAAGGGAACTGGGGGCCTATAGATCCAAGTACAATGGTCGGATGAAATTTTCGAATGCGGCAAGCAATTAACCCAAGTGTGAAAGGGCTTTGCTGAACTGCAATATAGTTGGTGTAACTCGTTCCCTTAATATTTACAAAGTATCTCGTCTCTGTCAATAACTACCCATTCATTGAGACAAATCGATTACGCATAATCTTCTCTGTTCATGTGTTAATTCTTGCGGTAAGATGTAATCGCAAACATTTCGCGCTTCATCTTGAAACAAGACCGGTAAGCGCGCTCGTTCTTGTGCGGCAGAATAAAGAACGCGAACATGCACCGACATGTGTGCAAACTACTGGAAGGTTACTGAAGATGAAGGACCTATTACCGTGCTAGTACTGTGTGTACTGTCAAAAAGAAGAAAAAAAAAAGATGGAAAGAAAGAATGCTCAGTGCGGAGATGTAACAATTCAAGCTTTATTTCTTTTTGACCCGGAATGCTACACCATTAGTTCCATGTGCTTTATACATGGGTAAATGTCATGACACAACTCTTTATTTACCCATTCATTACATGCACCAACCAGCCCAAATTATCACTATACTAGAGCTTATTGATGCATCGCAGTGCACTGCTTTGCACTTCATTGTAGCACAGGGGTTTGCTATCCCCAGTAGCGAACGGTTTGGTTGACATCCCTGCCTTTCTACTTCTTGCATTCTCTCTCCCTTTGTATAAAACGCACTAACTTGTGGGAGAGAAAGCGTTCTCCTCTTTTAGAATTGAATTATTTGTCAAGCAATTATTTTGCAGTTCCAGTAGCTAGAGCACAGATGCGAAAACGAAACCGATTCTGTTCTGTTCTCCGCACTCACAGAGTGCGGCACCAGGGCGCAGCGCACGCTGCGCTTCCGTTAGGAGTGGTGGACGAACCGGCAGATGTGAAGTAAGCCGGCATTTATCGTGGCGTGTTGTAAAAGTTGTTAGTTTGCCGTAAATATCTCTTGATTTGTACTCAAGAGTGGAGCAATACCCCAAGGAAGAGAGATTGACGCATCGGAAACGAACAACAGAAACGATGGATGGTTACGCGCAGTCAAAAAAAAAAATTAATGGGTCCAATTGGAAAAAATACCAATTGGGTCCAATTGGTTGTAATTTCGCCACCAGTTGGAGGGCACCAATTACATCCAATTGGTAAACCAGTTGATAAACCTGATGAAGCTAACTGGTCATCCAGTTGAAACTAATAGGTGCCCAACTTGTCGTCCCGTTGAAGCAACATGGTGCCCAATTGGTTAACTAGTTGAACACAGATGCCATCCAATTGAGCCTAAATGGTGCCTAACTGGTCAACCAGTTGAACATATATGGTCGTCCAATTGAAGCTAACTGGTACCCAATTGGTTAACCAGTTGAACACAGACGCCAACCAATTGAGCCTAAATGGTGAACCAGTTGAACATGTATGGTCGTCCAATTGAAGCTAACTGGTGCCCAACTGGTCAACCAGCTGTAGTAGACTGGTATCCAGCTGGTTAACCAGTAAACACACATGGTTGTCCAATTGGAGCCAACTGGTCATCCAATTGAAGCTAAATGGTACGCAACAGGCCAACCAGTTGACATAAACTGGTGTCCTACATTTTAACCAGTTAAACACACATGGTCATCCAATTGAAACTAACTGGTGGCAAGCATGTAACGCAGACCTAGGTGCACATGCACGAAATAATAACCATACAAAGGTACTCGTTGCTTATAATAGTTACACTTAAATACATTGTGATGGGGCACCAAGTAGGTGAAAAGTATGGCATTGTTCATTAAGACAATTTACAGAAGGAATAGAAGTGGTCCCGACGGCAGGATGCTAGAAATTGCACGTAACACCCTGGCGGCATTCTTCTTAGAGACCTCGAAGGAAATGGCTTGCAACATCTAACCTCTCAGCGGGCGGAGCACAGCCTTGGCACAGGCTAATTACACAGGGAGGTGGCGGAAAAGTAGCATTGTAGGCATTGTTCACAACAGCTTGCAGCTTCAGCAGCGAGAATGACCAAAAGCAGCAACCTTTTTGTTGCATGTGGTGTACATAAAATGATAAATCATACTGTCCTAAATTAAACTTTATACATTTCCGATTGCTACAGAAGGCAACCATCAGAACTACAGAACAAAATTTCATGCACCATAGAGTGAACAAATAGTGAACTATATTACTAAATAAACGAACTATATTAGGGACGCATAAAAATGACAACAGCACTGTTCTAAAGGCTTCATTTATTTGCCAAGTACAGATACCTGGTATGAAATACTTTCATACCAACAATTCTTTTTAAAATGTAACTCGATCTTCTACATCAGCACAGAAAAGATAATAATAAAAGAAAACTGGTCAGCATGCAATAACTTTGGTGTCGTAGCAGGGCCGTTAAAAATATAAAGATAAGCGATACTGTAGGACCATAATAAAAAAAATTAATTGATTAAGTAGGTAACGCGTTCAGCAATGAAGTTGTAAACAGCTGCTCCGACCTAAAGCTCAACATTAAAGTCAGAAGTATTTAGTAGTAAATAAATAAATTAGCACTGAAACAAGAGATTATGAATCAGTATGACTAGGTAAAACCGATATGCCTGCTTAATGATAGATGTGTTAAATAAAAAATTAGTGCTAAAACAGAGCATGGATCACTAATACAATGACTATTGTGAATATATTGAAAATATTTTAAAATAAATTTCCACCGCAGAAGCATGCTGCATTCAGTCATGGCTTGCCTGAGGGTCATGTTTGTCCTTTTCCCTAAAAAATGTTGAAATATGCATAAGGGCAGGAAAGCTTCAAGTTTGTGGCCATCCTGTAGCAAAATGATGGTGCTGCCCTGGCAGTACATTATGAATGTATATGTGTTGTAGCTGTAACAGATCATAGTGTGGCAATGGAAAACGGCGTTCTGGGGGTAGTGCCAATAGCACCTGCGTGCAGAACAATGTGGGTTATCTTCGAGAGGATTGCAGTTAATAAAAGTTCAGTTGTTGTGCGGGATGCGTGATGCTCACTCGTCTTGCTCTGCCAAGAAGCGCATTCCAATTATAGCAAGAGGGTTGCACGCTTGTTGCAGAAATGCTATTCTCATAGACTTTCACACAAACTACGCGAACAATTCTCATAACTGCGCCGCAAAAAGTACTCGAAGAAGTTTCCTGTTGCTGTAATGCAGTGCTGGAAGTGACTTTTGGTGTTTTAGAACAGCTTTTGGAACGAGAAAAGACGGCACTAGCAACCACACCACTGCACAGTCACGTTCATGCGCTGCTATTAATGGTTTAGAGTGAAAATTAGCTTGGCATGATCACTTGGGTGACGTACATAGTGTTTGGAACCATTACAGTAATTTCAGTCTACAGTCGACATCGAGGTAAGAGAAATCTTATGAGCCTAGCTAGGTGGAGAGGTGGTGCAATAAGCAGTCATTTTGCATTTCATGTATTTTTCTTTCTTTCTTGCTGCAGCACTTCCATTAATGATAGCTAATTATAAAGAAATGAAAGTAAGAGAGCTGATGCTGCGCATTTTTTAGCAATTGCGTGCTGCTAAACTATATTCACTTAAAAAAGGGGTCTATCTGAAGGTTAGGGCTGCATGTTGTTCCCAAACTAGACAAATTTAGAAGCTTTCCGAAATTAGTCGCCAGACATGCACAACAGCACTTTACCGTTTTGCCAGCCTCTCAAGGTCTGCCTGCTTCTCAACCACAAAATGGTTCAGCTGCTTGAGTGCAGCAGGCAAAAGATGTTCAGGGACAGCCTGGTGCCGCAGTCTTTGTCTGTAACAGTCTGAAACAGAAAAATTCACAAGGTCTCACTAGCTGGCAGCAATAAAATTTTTTTTAATGAGTATAAAGACTCCAAGAATATCCACTTACCGCGCATCACTTCCACCTTCGAAGGTGTCAGCGGTGCCTTTGCAGGCCGATCTGGGTATCGAGGACACCGCTTACCTGCAAGACAGAAATGGATTATTCACCATAACGTTGCAACTTTTATTAAAAAATGCTTGAAGCTTTAATTTGCAGTTATGCACCTTGTAAAGAGCAGTTTTTGAACTGGTCCTTTAGCCAAATGCCCAGCAAGAGATCTTTCACAAAGAGTGAATCCTTCTGGTGGCCTAGGATGCGGCTCCACGCTTGTGCATTAATTGCCAAACCACGGCCAATGTCCACCTGCACGAGAGGAATGTGTTGCAAAAAAAATTTAACTGATGACAAGCACATAGCAATAATACAAAAAGACTGCAGAGGTTGCCCTTTAGATCGGTATCTTACCATGTTGTTATCCTTTCTGGCACAACTTGCTGGTGGTGGCAGTGGAGGCGTGGACTGTTCGGTGCTCTCGAAGCTTTCATTAGCTTGCGTTTCCCCAATGACAGAATCATCAAATGACTTCTTATGGCGTGGAGCTCCACAGTAGCCTGCATTATCAACATGAGATATGGCTCATTACAAACAGCAGAATGTAGTTTTCTCAAGACAGCATGGCATCACCCATTGTTCAAAATTTCATATGTTAAATAGCATTAGGAAAAAGTTAATATAGATCAATTTTAAGAAAACCATATTTTAAACAATCTAGCTAAACATAGTGCATACACATTAAATAGCACTATGTCGCAGCCCCAAAAGTATGGAAAGCTGAATTGTATACCTTTGTTGTCGAGCATCATCAGCATTTTCTCTTCCAGCCTCATATTTAGCTGCCTAAGGTCCTTTGCCTCCTGCTCGAGGGTTCTGTTCTTGGCCAGAACTCCTTCCATCTTTCTCTCTTTTTTTTTTCTATTACGTCTTCTAGCCGCTGCACATTCTCACGGATATTAAAAACACGGGGGTAACCAAAATCGTCTACTTTCTTTCTTTTTAGTTTTTGCGAAGAGGCCTCGCCCTCTCGTCACCTCAGGTCACTTGTTTTCTTTTTCAGTATTTAAAGTAGTTCATGCTTCGGACCCCGAGGTTGCTTTCTTGCAGGGCGCTGCACATGAAACCAGAAAATGTCTTACAAGTCAACTTTAACAGATACAATTTATAAGCATTGATACAGCACTGAGCAAACAGATGCCTCTGGCGGAACATCATCATCTTCCGACTCGTCGTTTGGCGAATATGCCATTCGCTCAAAGGGAAGCCTCGGTCGGTTCTCGCTGTCAATTTCAAAGTCTTCCTCAGATTCTGGACTATATCGAGAGGAAATAACTTCATTATGAGCTACGCATGTCCGACGGGGCTATATGCTACTAGTGCATAGGAAAAATAAAACGTTTCAACATCTTTAGTTGTTCACACACTGATGCTTATATTGTGTATGCTTAAATAATACGCTTTCTATTCGCATAAGAGGCAAATCAAAACTTTCAGTAGTCTAGCTGCATCAGTGCTAAAGCCGCCATGCTCAATCTGCACGCAAACCTGCGCGAAAACAGAAGGGGAAAAATACAACTGGGCGTAGTTTCAGAGAAAGCTTGAAACATTTTCATAGTTATTTGTTCAGCCGATACCCACAGTAATTGTACGTATGTTATAGAAGATTTCTCCATAATTACTTTTCTTAAGTCTACTTGAATGTTACAGAAGCCGCAATACATGTATTACCCTAATTTCAGGACAAAAGTACTTGTGATGGTTCAATACCGGGCGATCGAGCGCACGCACAGGGAAGCAGCAGCAATCGGCATATGCGCATCGCGGAACACAAGATACACTGAATATTTAACTTGAGAAAATAAACGAAATGTACACTAGGCTTTAAAATAATGAGCTCACCTCCCAGGGCGAGAATTCGAGCCCAGTAGTAATCCGACGTCCCATCAGGATCCGTCCACTTCACAGAATAGAAGAATTTGGACTTGAAATCCTTTGTATGCTGAAGACTGAAGTTTTCAATGGCCTCAATGTTAACAACAGCCAGCTTCCGGTCATCCTCATAACGCACTTTCGCGTGGGTTATCATTTGAAAATCTGCGTTAACTTTTCCGAACTGAAAGACACGTGCACTGAAAACTAGCGGAACACGATCGCACTTCTAGAAGGCACTGGACTGTAGCACACGTGATGTGAAGAGCCATACTGGCCGCGTGCTCGTACTTCAGGCCGCATGCCGACGCATAAAAACATCGCGCTGCGTAGACGCGCGTGACTTCTACTTTACTAAATTTAATTTTGTGACTTCATTTTTCTTAAATATATATAATGGGAAGCGGGAAGTAAATTACTGTCAAATAAAATGTTCCCATACAAAACAACCAACATGTTTCACCGTTCCCGCCGAGTGATTCCAACGTGGAGTGTGTAGTGTCACGTGGTCGTGACGTCAAAGAACACAGTAGCAATACTGTGAAACACAAAACTAACTTTTATTGGGCGAACCTGTGCCCACAAAAGAGGCTACACTTATAGCACAACGATAGCGGCGAACACGGTCGGCGATCGTCGAAAATCTGATCAGCGGGTCAAGCGCGTCGGCTTTTATAGAGCAGTCGTCGAATGTTCCAGACTAATCGTTTGGACCCGCGTGCTTTCCATAAAGTCCTACACCATTCGCGTTACGCGATGAAATCAGATAACACAAGGTTCGGCGACAACAGACAGCCGGGTAGAAGCATCGATAACTTTCCAGAAACGTCGGATGCATCCCTCGCTGTGCGATTACAGTTGTTAAGCGGCGAAACGTGGTCGCTCGATAAAGTACACGTGTCAGTAGCTTAGTCGTTGGGGAGCCTTAAAACTTCGTAAATAATGTATAATGCTCCAAAAAGAAAGAAGAGAGGCCCATATAAAGAGTACATTAACCATGGATCAGACTTCATGCTGCCGAGAAGTACTTCGAGGGCTCACCAACGCAGGGTAAGTTTCTCTTTGTTGTTATTCTGCATGATACCTTCGATGTGCGCTTGTCGCGCTGTTTTATTCTTGTGTTCATAATTTATACGGGACTGCATTTTTTGGTTCGGGTAGTTCAGTAAAGCACCCAGCATCGTTACTTGCTCTATTTGTCCGCACGCGTGAGGGGAAGCAAAACAAAATAAATAATAATAATAATTGCAGCAGAACTCGCTCCTACAACGCGAAGTCATGCCGAGCTGCGCCTTAAAACATTCCTTATTAAAAAGTGCGTGCCGAAAAGAGTGCCACTGCTGTTACCTTTCAGTACAAATAAAGCGGTGGTAAACGGCGCAACCGTTAGTTATACACCGTGTACTGCATTTTCTTCGATTGAGAGGAAGCTTTATCTCAAGCAGGGTTGAAATCTGGGCCAGTTGGTACATACTTGAACAAAAAAACAGTCAAAAACACAAAGGACAAGAGGAGAGGTTCACACCAGAACGACTGGACTAGCAACTGAGGTTTATTAGAATCGGTGTAGTCCCAGCAAGGCCAGCAGAGCATGCGCAACTGCATAATCGCTAATCCATAGCATGAAAAGACAAGAAACGCTTCTGTCGTGACCGACTTCCAAGCGGACAAGGATGGTGGCTTCGTGGTCCTTCCGACAAGGTCTTTTGGAGAGAAGGCAATGGCTGCTGTAGCGAAGAACTTCGAGTCTACAAATCGGAAGCCCTCAAGGTTGAAGACGGCAGCGGTGAAGCTCCTGAAAGAAAACAACTTGGAAAAACTTTCGCGAAGTGTCATGAATTGCAAGGGGAACCACCTGCAAGTGTTCTTTTCAGCAAAAACGCACAAGGTGGGTTGTCCTCTGAGAGCCATCATCACGGAGACAGGTTCATGGCAGAAGTTAGTGAGTCAGTTTCTTCAGCGACAGTTGACGGCCCTCCCAGTGCAGGATCCATTCAGCGTGGCTAGCTCGGCAGCGGTGGTCGAGGTCCTTAATACTGGGATCCCTGGTGCCAACATGGCCTTTTCAGTTGACATTGAAGACCTCTTCTACAGCATTCCCCATGATGAACTCTTTGTAGCTGTGCGTGAACTTATTGATCACTGCAGTGCTGTAAACTTCCAGAATGCATGTGGTATGTCGGTGGATGCCTTTCTAGAGCTCCTATCCTTTTATCTGTCATCCACTGTTGTTGAATTCAAAGGTTCCTTGTTCCTTCAGAAAAAAGGAATATGTATTGGCTCTACTGTTGCCCCAGTGCTTTCCCAGGTTTTTTTAGCAAAATTTGACAGGAAACTTCAAGGCTTCCTTCTAAACAAGCGTGTATGAAAAGTTTTTAGGTATGTGGACAATTTTTTAGTACTTTTAGAGCTTTTACCAAATGACACTCTGCCCGCAGCAGTAGACGATGTATTGACCGCTTTTAAAGCTTCTTCATGCACTCTTAATTTCACTCATGAACTTCCTAGCAATCATTCCATCAGGTTCCTAGAACTGCAACTAACATTCTTTGATGACGGGCATTTGTGCTGGATGTTTTCACCTAGGGGCAAGAAAGCTCTTTTACCATTTGGATCTGCACATTCAAAGATTGTAAAAAGAGGGATTGCAATCAATTGTTTCCGCAATGCACTTGAAAGAAGCTGTCACCACGCCATTAAAAGTAGCTTTGACGCACAATCCCAACGTTTAGAGGCCGCAGGGTTCCCTCCGCCTCTTTTGAAAGCGGTGGCCGAATCGCTGCCTCAGAGGCTAAAGAAGGAACGTACGAATCTGGTAGATGGTGGGGCAACTGAACGTAGGAAACTTGAAGTTATGCCGTATGTGCATAAAGTGAGCCACAATATCAAGAAGGTTGCCGCCAAGCAGGGAGTAAGTGTTGTGTTTTCTGCCCCTTGTAA
The DNA here is from genome assembly GCF_050947875.1 of Dermacentor variabilis. Lineage (NCBI taxonomy): Eukaryota > Metazoa > Arthropoda > Arachnida > Ixodida > Ixodidae > Dermacentor > Dermacentor variabilis. The sequence continues at coordinate 35,242,330 of NW_027460291.1, forward strand.
GCTTTCGGGTCTGTGCTCGCGCATTTCTCAAGGCAGGGCAAGGAACCACGTTTGCACAACGCAGCATGAAAACCGTTTTACGGCATGTGCTGAAGGGGTTGTCTATAAGTTCCCTCTCACGTGCGAAATATTTTACATAGGCCAAACCGGTCGATGTATTAATGACCACCTGCATGAGCACCACTCCTACCTGGGGTCAGATAACGGTGTAAACTTGCCTCGCCATTGCAATGAGTGTGGTTGTTATCCTTTGTTTAGCAAGGTGACGATTCTTGGTAGGGGCAAGGGCAAAGAAGAGCGAGAAATCTTGGAAGCGTCCTACATCAGTTTATTAGGTGATGACTGCCTTAGTACAACCTCGGTGCGCTTACTTGAAAAAGAATTTCAATTTCGAAGTCGGTCACCATAGAAGCGTTTCTTGTCTTTTCATGCTATGTGATTAGCGATGATGCAGTTGCGCATGTTCTGCTGGGGCTACACCGATTCTAATAAGCCTCAGTTGATAGTTCAGTCGTTGTGGTGTGAACCTCTCCTCTTGTCCTTTGTGTTTTTGACTGGTTTTTTCGTTCTTTATCTCAAGGCCCAATTCGGATTTCCGTATGAAACTCGGAACTGGTTTTTAGAACCACTGTGCCGATTTGAGCGAACTTTGTTGCACTCAAGAAAGCTAAGTTCTAGCAACAGGGACAAGCAGAATTTTGATTTAGGGCCTCGACATGTTTCAGGAAAAAAAATTAAGTACGAAGTCCACAAGCCCATCATTCTGTAACATTCCCATCATTCTGTACCGAAAGCAGCTGTCGTAGTTTAGTCAATTGCATCTATTAGAACGTCGAAAGCGGGCAGTATGATTTCAGAGGTTATTTGAAGTTGCTACAACATTTGCAAGAACCTTGCAAAAATCCTACCTACAGACGAGTGTCTTATTTTATAGCTGTATATAATGAATACATCAATTTTGCCTGCTTTAGATGCATCACTAGGTGCAGTTTACAGAATTATGGTATTGGTTTTCATGGATGAGTCAGAGTTGGCGTGTTGAAATTTTTCTGTTTTCATGAAATGAAAAATGACGTTACCCCAGAATTCAAATTATTCTGCTAAAGTTGCTAGATTTTTATTTTCTCATTTAAGTGCGACAGACCATTTCTATTATAAACCCGTGCTATGGTTTTCAAAGAAAAATATTTCGCATTCCTAATTGTTTAGATTATAGCTACTGAGGCGGAGCTTCCTCTTAAGGCACACTCATGTTCCTAAAATGTGTTTCTATGTTCAGGAGCTGTCAACAGATGCATCCTTATCTGATGATGATCCACCTGTTAACAACACAGTAGCCGGACCAAGCCAAGCAGCAGGTCGAACCCGATTCTCGACAGAAAGAAACTGCGAATTTGGAACTGATATATCGGGTAGTGATGATGAACAGGTGGGGTAGTATGTTTCAGATCTCAAGTGTATGATGAGCTATTTCTTCGCAGGAGGCTATTAACAACATTTGGAGTGCAACGGCCAGCAGCACGACAGCTGCCGTGGTTCATAACGGTGCTTCAGAACTGCAAGCAATTGGCGATAGGTTGCAGCATGCCAGCCCAATAACTTCCCATGACACATCGCTGAATGATGAACAGGGACATATAATAAAGGGAAAATCAGACATCCACATGTTCGTAGCAATTGCTACAAAGGAAACCCATACGGGTTCCCCGCAAGAAAAGTCTCGCAGTTGTGTGTGTGTGTGTGTGTGTGTGTGTGTGTGTGTGTGTGTGTGTGTACATATGCTCTGCTGCCTTATATAGTATATACCATGCATGTCATCTTGAGCAAACTCTCTGCTAATGTGTTAGTGCAGGCTATTTCGTAATCCCTATGCTCGGCTTTTTGGTGCAGAATTTACAATGATAAGACATGAAAGCACTTGACCATTTCTTTTAACTGTGTGTGCTGGCATTGCCGATTCTGCACTAAAAGAAAACAAGATTTTCATCTTGCATGTCACTGAGTGCATCTATAACAGCTGGGTCCGACCTCTGTTTAGTTCCCCTTTTCTCTTTCATTCTTTTTCTGCCTTTTTTGCAGCTGTTCATGCCTGATGACGATGCTTCACAGCAATGTGTTCCTGGAGAGCTCACTTCAGAAGAGGACATGGTAGGTCTATCAGAGCTTACTAGAACTTTGCCAACATGTTTGAGGTCAATAACTGTAGGTAGGCCACTCGCCACGTTTGGGCATCGCAAATAGTTCAGTTTAGATAACATAACGATCTCTGCTAGGTATTACAGCAATGTTTGCAATAAAAGGACGTTGAAGTATCACTTCAATTGTAATCCCATTTTTTTATCGAAGAAGCACTAAGCGATGTGTTTTTTTTCTCTTGCAGCTGTTCATGCCTGACGATGACGCTTCACAGCAACAAGTTCCTGGAGAGCTGACTTCAGAAGAGGACATGGTAGGTCCATCAGAGCTTACAAAAACTACCCAAACATGCTTGAGGTCAATAACTGTTGGTAGGGCGCTCACCAGGCTTGGGCATTGGAAATAGTTCAGTGTAGCTAACATAACGATCTCTTCTGATATTACAGCAATGTTTGCCATAAAAAGATATTGAAGTATCGCTTGAATTGAAATCCGATTAACGTCGTTTGGAAGAAGCATTAAGCAGTGCAATCGAAATTATACAAAAGGCACCAAAATTTTCCGAGATGTACTGCATCTCATCATTTGCTTTATGATGAAGGGACTGCTTAAACACAGGAGTATAGTCTCGAGTTGCAGCTTATAGACTTCAATTTCAGGCTATCTTTAGTTTTCAAGTTTAGTAATGTAATTTATTGGGCGCCTTGGTTCATAATAGTTTGCCAAAATTTTCCATAAGTTTGTGCACATTTGATCACCTCTTAAGCAATCTCTCAATTTTTTGCATAGGTTCTTTGTAAAAACATTCTGGTGTGCTTTCATTGAGGGGGATGTCTATATACGCTGATAAAGTTGGGGGGGATAATTGCAAGGCGGAAACATTGCTTGAAACATCAGACTTTCATTTACCTATAGTTTCATTGGCAGCCCGCTCCAAAATTTTAAAGGAGCTCGCTTTCCCAACAATGTATTACAATTGTCTATGAATAATACATATGATGTGGACTGTGTGAGCCATCTTGTACAGCTGGAAACTAAACATGAAAACTGGTGTAATTTAGAATGAAGGTTGTGGTGGGCTGAGTTTATTGCTACATGCATGTGAAATTTTTAGTAACAGTTGCAATCATGTTGTCCACGCAGTAGGTTATAAAATGTGTTGCTTTAAATTACCATTGTTCAGTGAAGGCATCTAATACAGCAGCTTCTAGCTCCTTTTCGGATCCAGTGCTTGACTGTCAAGCTCTATAGAGCCAACAGTACATGTTGACAGCTCCGCATTTGCTCCATTTTGGGCGGTTATTTCTTTTCTACTTTCAGCAGCAAGCTCCTGACAGCTCCATGGGGCCCGGTCATGGTGGCAAACCGTATTTCGGGCATTTATTTATTGATGCTATCACTGAAAACGTGGTTGTGTCTAAAGGTGATATTCTCCTCATGGTGCTAAAGCACGCTGTAAAAAATAATTTATCATTTACAGGGCTGACCAGCATCTTAGACCTTATAAACAGAATTTTTAAGTGTCCAATATTGCCACATTACCGATACCAGCTTTCCAAACTGTTGAGCAAAACGGGCACTACAATGTCATATTTTTGTTTTTGCCCTAAATGCTACACACATATAGAAAGTGCTGAAACAAATTCCTCTTTTCAGTGCACACAGTGCAGGCACAAAACCAGTGTTTCCAGTCTATCAGATTTGCCTTTTTTTGTAACTCTCGATGTGGAGTCACAGTTGCAAAGATTGTTAAAGGACTGTACACTTCTTGACCTGACAAAGCCACTTCACCATGATAGTTCAGTAGCTGATATATGGGATGGTGAAATGTACCGAAGATTTGCCGCTGCAACACAACACTGCGGGCCTATAATCAGCTTCACATTAAATGCTGATGGAACACCAGTTTTCAAATCGAGTGGCGTGGCCATTTGGCCCATTCAGTTGATAGTGAATGAGGTTCCTGCTAAGCAGAGGATGTCCAAACGGGTTCTTGCAGCCTTGTGGTTCTGGAAGGAGAAGCCAAATATGGAGCTTTTTCAAAGCACATTTGTCGAGCAAATGAGCCAACTAAGTGAAAATGGCTTTGTCTTGGAGCGACAGGGGCAACTTCAGACATTTAAAGCTTACTGCATATGTTGTGCAGTTGATTCTGTTGCCAGGACACCCATTCAAGGTGTGACTCAATTTAATGGGTATTTTGGGTGTAATTGGTGCCTACAGAAAGGTGAACGAGCTGGTGGCTCGACAAAATACCCAGTAGAGTCAGTTAATTCCACTGAGAGAACAGAAAGCCAGATGCTTGAAGACATGCAAAAAGCAGTTACGGAAGGGGTGACTGTTCGTGGTGGGAAAACAGTGTCCCCGTTGATAGGTCTGCATCATTTTAACATAGTATGGGGCTTTGTTCCCGACTAAATGCATTGCATTTTGCTGGGGATTGCAGTTCTTCGCTTTATGGTTCGAGTCTTCTGGTGGTGCATACTCGCTAAGTCGTGAGCAACACAAAATCCATGAGAGGCTTATGGCTATCAGGCCACTCAGGGATCTGAAAAGGTTGCCAAGACCTACGAAAGAGCGAAAGTGGTGGAAATCAAAGGAGCTGGAAAATTGGATATTGTATTACAGCATTCCAGTGCTTGATGGCATTCTTGACAAGAAATACCTTCAGCACTGGGCATGCTTAGTTGAAGCTTTGCATATTATGCTGCAGTACAAAATAGAAACTTGTGAGTTAATTCGAGCTGAGCAACTCTTGCTGGAGTTTCATCTGCGTTCCCAAATGCTTTTTGGCAAAGCATTTATGACATTTAATATGCACCAGCTCGCACATATTGTGAAAAGTATTCCTTACTGGGGTCCGCTCTGGGCACACTCTGCATTTCCATTTGAGTCTGGGAACGGCGGCCTCAAGCATTCTGTAAAAGCTGCAAATGGGATTCACCATCAGCTGTGCAGGGTTTTTCAAATTGAAAATACTGTAATGGAACTGCAGGACCTGAGTAGTAACCCTAGTGTGGGGCAGTACTGCAGTTCTTTTGATGCTAAAGTAACGCAGAAATGTGTATGCAGCAGTGATGGCACCCGATTTTTTGGGAGTAGTTCTCAGTATATTCCACCAGCCTGTCCATTGCCTTGTGATCAAGAGATCCCACCACATTCTGTCCAATACAGAAGAATAATGTTAAATGGGTCAATCCTTACTGACAGCTTGTACGCATCAAGGAAGAAGACAAACAGCTCAGCCGTGCAGCTGTCTGACAACTCATTTGTTATCATTGAACAAATCATTTTCAGTGGTGGTAAGACTTACATATGTGTTAAAAAGCTTAAGTGCAGACCATTAAAGTATTACTTCGTGACACTTAATCATGTGCAAGAAGTGTTTCACAAGGAGTCATCCACAGTAATTCTGCAGCCTGCAGATATAAGAAGTGTTAGTGTATTTATCACTTTCGAAAGTGCTGCATACACATGTGCTCCTCCCAGTAAGCTTTTCCTTTAGTCATTTTGCTTGGCGAGCACTATGGGAGTACCCATTATATATATTGTTCTATGGTTAAATATAAAGAAGTCTTTTGTAATACATGATTGCTTGCTGTCAACATTCCCATTTGCAATGTCAAGGCTGTGAGAACCACATTAGTAGGGTTCCCAGTTTAATTTTCGTCTCTGGAGTTTTTTTAATTTTCAAATCTCTGCTCATCATCATTATCAGCCTGGTTACGCCCACTGCAGGGCAAGGGCCTCTCCCATACTTCTCCAACTACCCCGGTCATGTAGTAAATGTGGCCATGTTCTCCCTGCAACCTTCCTAATCTCATCCGCCCACCTAACTTTCTGCCGCCATCCGCTACGTTTCCCTTCCCTTGGAATCCATTCCGTAACTCTTAATGACCATCGGTTATCTTCAGTCCTCATTAGATGTCCTGCCCATGCCCCCCCCCATTTCTTTTTCTTGATTTCAACTAACATGTCATTAACTCGCGTTTGTGCCCTCACCCAATCTGCTTTTTTCTGATGCCTTAACGTTACACCCATCATTCTTCTTTGCATAGCTCGTTGCGTCGTCCTCAATTTAAGTAGAACCATTTTCGTAAGCCTCCAGGTTTCTGCCCCGCACGTGAGTACTGGTAAGACGCAGCTGGTTATAAACTTTTCTCTTGAGGGATAATGGCAACCTGCTGTTTATGATCTGAGAATGCCTGCCAAACGCACCCCAGCCCATTCTTATTCTTCTGATTATTTCAGTCTCATGATCCGGATCCGCAGTCACTACCTGTCCTAAGTAGATGTATTCCCTTACCACTTCTAGTGCCTCACTACCAATCGTAAACTGCTGTTATCTTCCGAGACTGTTAAACATTACTTTAGTTTTCTGCAGATTAATTTTTAGACCCACCCTTCGGCTTTGCCTCTCCAGGTCAATGAGCATGCATTGCAGTTGGTCCCCTGAGTTACTAAGCAAGGCAATATCATCAGCGAATCGCAAGTTACTAAGATATTCTCCATGAACTCTTATCCCCAATTCTTCCCTATCCAGGTCTCTGATTACCTCCTGTAAACACGTTGTGAATAGCATTGGAGAGATCGTATCTCCCTGCCTGACACCTTTCGTTATTGGGATTTTGTTGCTTTCTTTATGGAGGACTACGATGGCTGTGGAGCCGCTATAGATATCTTTCAGTATTTTTGCATACGGCTCGTCTACACCTTGATTCCTTAATGCCTCCATGACTGCTGGGGTTTCGACGGAATCAAACGCTTTCTCGTAATCAATGAAATCCATATATGAAGGTTGCTTATATTCCGCACATTTTTCTATCACCTCATTGATAGTGTGAATATGGTCTATTCTTGAGTAGCCTTTACGGAATCCTGCCTGGTCCTTTGGTTGACGCAAGTCTAAGGTGTTCCTGATTCTATTTGCAATTACCTTAGTAAATACTTTGTAGGCAACGGACAGTAAGCTGATCGGTCTATAACTTTTCAAGTCTTTGGCGTCCCCTTTCTTGTGGATTAGGATTATGTTAGCATTTTTCCAAGATTCCGGTACGCTAGAAGTCATGAGGCATTGCATATGCAGGGTTGCCTGTTTCTCTAGAACAATCTGCACACCATCCTTAAACAAATCTGCTGTTACCTGATCCTCCCCAGCTGCCTTCCCCCTTTGCATAGTTCCCAAGGCTTTCTTTACTTCTTCCGGCGTTATCTGTGGGATTTCGAATCCCTCTAGACTATGCCCTCTTCCATTATCGTTGTGGGTGCCACGGGTACTGTATAAATTTCTATAGAACTCCTCAGCCACTTGAACTATCTCATTCATATTAGTAATGATATTGCCGGCTTTGTCTCTTAACGCATACTTCTTGCCAATTCCTAGTTTCTTCTTCGCTGCTTTTAGGCTTGCTCCGTTCCTGAGAGCATGTTCAATTTTATCCATATTATACTTCCCTATGTCAGCTGTCTTACGCTTGTTGATTAACATCGAAAGTTCTGCCAGTTCTATTCTAGCTGTTGGGTTGGAGGCTTTCATAGATTGGCGTTTCTTGTTCAGACCTTTTGTCTCCTGCGATAGCTTCGTGGTATCCTGTCTAACGGAGTTACCACCGACTTCTATTGCACACTCCTTAATGATGCCCACAAGAGTGTCGTTCATTGCTTCAACACTAAGGTCCTCTTGCTGAGTTACAACCGAATACCTGTTCTGTAGCTTGATCTGTAATTCCTCTATTATCCTCTTACCGCTAACTCATTGATTGGCTTCTTATGTACCAGTTTCTTCCGTTCCCTCCTCAGGTCTAGGCTAATTCGAGTTCTTACCATCCTATGGTCACTGCAGCGCACCTTGCTGAGCACGTCCACATCTTGTATGATGCCAAGGTTAGCACAGAGTATGAAGTCTATTTCATTTCTAGTCTCGCCGTTCGGGCTCCTCCACGTACACTTTCGGCTATCCCGCTTGCAGAAGAAGGTATTCATTATCCGCATATTATTCTGTTCTGCAAACTCTACTAATAGAGTTTGTGGAACAGAATAATATGCGGATAATGAATACCTTCTGCGCACATTATTCTGTTCTGCAAACTCTATTGTTCTCATGTTCTCCCTTGTTCTCATATTTTTGAGCATCCAGTATGAAATCAGATTTTTTGGGTATGTTTGTAAAATGTAATCTGGAATTAAAGTTGTGACCATATGCTCGGCAGCAGTATTTGCATGCTTGTGTTGATGTACACACTAAAGTTTTGTCTCGATATGCTGCGTTATGATTTGTAGTTTGTAATGTGCTCCTTGAATCTACGTCGAGATTATCGGGGCCATTGTAGCGAATTTACATAAGCATTCTCATGTATATTGTTTTTGTGTCCTATCTTTGAAGGCATCATTCCAAAGTTAAAAGGACCACAAACAACTTTCACATATTCTAAATTTACACAGGCATGGTATGCTTTATACAATCGCAATCATTTTTGTGGCGACCCTCCTGTTTACCTGTATTCTCGTCTCATCCTTGTTTCTTTTTTGTACCATGGTTTTTTATAAGTCCTCTAGGCAGAAAATTGTTTCTTGTGGCCACTGTATAGTGTCCAATAGGTTTTTGTAATTGTAGCTGCTCTACCTTGTGAAATCTTTTGTGCATTGTGAATTTGTAGTATGAAGTAGCTCACTGTTTTAATCTCTAATGCTGCTATGTATGAATTTTGTGCATTTCGTGCATGCTGCTTCGCAACGTATGTATATACATTTCGTGCATATAAATTTATGCCTTGTTTTTATGCTCTTATGTCTGAACTCTGTTGTAATTTTGCCCATGTCAATAAATATACTGTGCTGGGATGCCACGGACTTGTTTTAAATGTTTGGTGGTCTTGTTATATGCACAATGTTTAAATTTATGGCTGTGCTGGTGTACTTTAATTAAATATAAGAAAACTATTATCACACCCTTGCTACTAGCTTGCAAGGCTCTTATCAATGGTATACATTTCTTGTGGATTCCTCAGGAGATGAGTCCTCTTCCAATAAACTCACTTATTTTTGCACTAAAAATGACATTTATTCTATACATTGCCTAGTCAGATTTTTTACTTATAATCGCTAAGTTCGTGTTTCTGTGAGTGAACACTGATATGTCTACACAAAATATCCAAGAAAAAATGACAAAATTACACAAGTTACAAAGTATGCTTGTATTATTGGGCCTATCTCCATCTAGGCGTTTGCAGGATACAGAAGTTAAAGCTTCTGGGAGCACAAATGTAGGTTACACAAAGTTCTAGAGCTAGCTACATTTTACACTGTACTATATATAAACTGATTGTCAGCTGGCAATGCCCAACTGTCCAAATTCGAGATAGCATGGACCCTACGGTATATTTAAATATCGAGGAAAAATCCTAAGGAGTCCAAACATAAGACATGCAGCTCTTGAAATACCCTATATGGGTTTAAATTGGAAACTTGTGAAGTTAATTGAGAACTAATTAAACGGTTAATGGGTCTAGAATTCTAACCGGAGCTAGATACACTTTTAGTTCGGCTGACATGTTAACAGGAAATATTACAACCAGAATTCTAATTGGAAGAGCAATGTTCCAATGGGTCTACTCCAATTGGAGATGTACGACCAATTAGATTGCATACAAGCATTCCAATTGGGGCACCAATTGGAAATCACTGTTCCAATGCGTCTCCAATTGGAATGTGTACAACCAGTTGGACTAACAAACGTTCCAACTGGGATACCAAATGGAAACTGAACCAATTGGAATAACCAACTGGAACTGTGAAGTCCAATTGGATTTTCCAATTCAAGTGCAGCCCTCCAATTGGCTTCCAACTCATTACATTTTGGTCCTATTGATATCAACTGGTGTGACCACTTGGACCAATTTTCCTTTTTTTGACTGGGGCGCTGCTTGGGTCTCGGCACGTTCGAATTGGCAAAGTTCAGAATTTATCGCTGTGTGGTGTACGCTTGTGCGCTCGTCATTTGCCGTCATCGCGCGGGGATATTTGCGCTGGATGTCTTTCACTTCGTGTACAAAACTCTGCACGCTGCGGCATCGAAGAAGTTGTTCTGTGTTTGGGTGCACGTATGCGCTTGGACACGGATAGCCTGCTTGCTCTCAGCGGGTGTTCAACAGTCTACGCGCGCTCGTAACTTGCTCATGAGGTAAGCCCATTTTAATCCTATTTGGTTTGCATAACGTAGGTGTTAAAATTATATGTGGTAAGCCGGTGTCGCGAACAGAAATATTGTTTCAAAAGACCACTATGCAACGTCTTAGGGCAAAAATGACGCATGAATGAGGAAAGGGATCACCCTATCTTTTCAGATCGATTCCAGTGGTAGCGCGATCGGCTCGATCGCAATTTCCGTGTGGTACTTCTAACCTTTTCTCACTCGCGTTAAAAGCGTAGAATAAAACTGCGTTCAGTTGCGCATTTGTATTGACGCTTATATTGGTTTGAGAGCATACTGTATCCGATACAAGAACTTCTGCTAGAATACGGAAATAAACGTTCGAGGCAATAGCAGTGGCTCACTACCTGTGATCATTACTTTCTTGCTTAGGCGCACGTTTTAATTGTGACCAGAAAAAAAGTCCTTCGCTCCGGCTGCTCTGCTGTGTTTCCTTGGTGCAACTTTTTACGGTGCAGCAAGACGTTTTGCTTCGAATGATGTCTGCACAGTCAAAGCATTCGTGTCAGTAAGCAAGCAGTAAGCGGTGTATCAGTGCGAAAAAATTTGGACATACAAGAGAAGCGAATGGCATCATCATAGACTCTATTTTACGAATAATTCCGTTCTGTTACTAAAGCGGAGAGTAGATATGCATGAAAGTCAAATTCTATTGATACTCAGCAAAAACAAGGTAACTTATGATTACTAATTAATCCTTTTCTTTTATTGAAAGGCAAGTTGCTGTTGGTCTGCTGGAGCTGAGAAGAGGTCTGCTGCCTGCAATGAGTCCACCATCTCTCTCAAGTTATCGCAGTATTGTAGCTCTCAAAGTGAGTGGATTTTTTTTCTCTTGGCTATTTGCTACCTGAATCATGACCATCTATTTAGCTGTGTAGGTGACCACTGTTAGTTACATTGTAGTGCTTGTGGACAAGCACTCCTTTATGATTGCAACGCATATGACAGAGTGCAGCTGTGGCAGTATGCGGTGTTAATATCTATAAGCCAAATTAGGTTCTTTGAGGTAATATGTTAATATATTGATGTTATTGGATTGTGGTCTAGCAGGCAAAAATGCTAACCAAGGAGAAGTAATCTTAATTTGCACTTGGTAAGATGTGCAAGCAATTCAGGCTGTTACACATGAAATGGGACATTTGTAGATGTCTTCTACAATGCTGCAGTCCTGAATAGCTTCAGAGTTAATCAATACCACTATAATTTCTCTGTAAAGCATGCAGCACAGTTTAGCATTGGGGGAGGCTGGCATCAACAGGCGTCTACTTACAATGAAGTTCAAATGAGGTGTTACTGTTAGGGTGACTATATATAATTTATGCTTTAATTCTAATCTTGTATGAGGCAGACATATTTTAACCACTTGATTAAACAACAGTGATGTAAATATGTGTATACAAGTATTACCCATTCATTTCTGCCATTTGGACAATGGCAGAAATGGATGGGTAATACTAGTACACATAGACATTACATCACTATTGTTTAACCAAGGTCGCCCCTGCATGCTAAAGCTTACATGGCTATTATTAAGTAATGTCAACTTTTGTTGTAATATTAAGGCACCATTTATATTATTACAGATTACCATCATAGTGTGATATTTGCACTAAATGTATTTGACTTTGCTATAAAACCCTGCACAGTGGTGCATCATGAAATTTTTTTTATAGTTTCTGGCCTCAGAATGCACTTCACGCTATATTCTTGTTTGCAACAAGACTATAATGCAGTTTTCTCTCCTTATATTTTGTGGCACTTCCAACTGCGGCGAGCTAAACCACTGGGCAGCAATACTGGAATCGCTACTGCGTGTGGATATACCTTCAAACACACACAAGGAATACATAATTACTTTTTTAGCGCAAAACAATGGACACAAGAAAGACGACCCCCCCCCCCCCCCAGAACAAGGCGTTACTCTCAACTGACATCACTTTATTGCGTCACTCCTTTATAGACAGCAGAATTTAGAAGAACATGTGCTGTGAACACCCATGTGCAGGAACCACCAACATCCGATCACAAGAGCACACTCATGCGACAGAATAAAAAAAACATATTGAGCACTGTCCAGGGTAAAGAAGGCACACTAATGCACTGTGACCCCGATGACTTTATGAAGAAAGCTTCCGATAACTCTCGGGCGGTGGTATCACGGCTCTTTTTCAAAATCGTAGTATCACGAAACATCGCGAACATGAGCAATCCATACCAACAGGCACAGGTTCCCATTTGGTTCAACATTGTAAAATATGGAAGTGCAAAGCCATGTTTTGTGATACTACGACTTTGAAAGTGCTGTGATACCACCGCCCAAGAGTTATCGGAAGCTTTCTTCATACAGTCATTTGGGTCACAGTGAATTAATGTGCCTTCTTTAACCTTGTGCAGTGCTCAATATGGTTTTTTGGATTCCGTCGCATGAGTGGGCTCTTGTGATCGGATGTTGGATGTTCCTGCACATGGTGCTCACTGCGCACGTTCTTCTAGATTCTGCTATCTATAAAGAACTGACCCAATAAAGTGATGTCAGTTGAGAGTAGCGCCTTGTGCTGGGGGGGGGGGGGGTCGTCTTTCTTGTGTCCATCACCACCAGCCCCACTAGCCCACCAACGCATTGTGTTGAACGCAAGGAAATGTGGCTTTGCCTTGTTTGACTCTGTTGCGGGCACTTCTGAAGTAGTGTCTGTCCAATAACCTTGGTGGCACGGAAGAGGAAGTGCCGTCCACTTCTATGCGTTGCTTTCTGTTTCATTGTGGCGTCACATTACATTATAATCATAATGTGTATGTACTTTTTCTAAGAGACCCATATTCCTATCCTTGTGTTATATTTTCTGTCGTATTATTTATGTGCAAATGGCCAGTGCTCCAAGTTCCATTTTATCGCAAAGTAAACTACTGGTACCTAAACAGTTCTGTATATCAGAAAACCAAAGCCGAACTTCCGAACACTACCAAGCAGCAGCCTTAGTGCAGTGTCAAGTAATCAGATTTTATTGGTCATGCAGAGACGCACAGCATACCTCTTTATTACAATTAAGCTGTGTGAAAATTGAGTATTTATGTAGCTTCAACCACATGCTATTGGCCATTGCTCCTACCCTCAGCAAATGTGGAAGGTTATCACGGCATTTCTTTTTCTAACTCTTTTTCATTATTACAGTGGGATTACTGCATGTGTAAGTAGGAAACGGGTTACATAGGCAATCAAAAGCCAACAATGTGTAAACTTGGAAGATTGTACAGTTTGATGACCCAGAATAAGTAGAAATACACCATAAGCGATTGACAATTAACTTTTACTTGACACAGGGCTAGAGCATACATTAAGCATACTGTATGCTCATACGGTGTCACATAAATTTAAATTTTAGTGTAGCTTTCCAGTGTATGCTTCTATCGTTGCATTCTGTCAGAGCGATGGTAATGATTCGCATATCTAGCAACTAGACTGTCTATATACAGTAGTGAAAATGTGCTAACTCTGTTTTTAATGATTTGATAGAATGTGGAGAAAAATAAAGCCATACAATGAACACACAGTGATGTGACTTTCTCTGCACATGTAGCAGGTTCAAAGAAGTATGGCGGAAGCTGTTGCCAAGGTTCCAATCGGAAAAGAAAGCAAGTATAAAAGGGTCCACACCACTGATCTCTACTGAAGGTGATGGACAGCACATCGAGCGCCCTCGACTGAAGCCAACCGTGTCCCGGAAGTTGGTGCTTCACAACTTTGCAGCAGCACTTCGTTTGCACGGGTGTGTGGCATTTCTTCCCCTAGCACGGCTGCCTGATGTGCCATAAACTACCCAAGCAGTGTTTCGAGGTGTCCAGAATTCTTGCATTTCAGTGTCCACAGTGTCGCTAACATAAGTGGCGTGCAATGGAAGCGCTGGTAAATGAGAATAAGCTTCATGTAAAAGAACACTATCGTATACGGGTTCAGATTGTCATAAAAACGCTTACCAGACATGTAGAGACCTCCTAAAATGTGAAAAACCAGAAAGAAAATTTTTTCGGCAGCAATATTATCTGATCGCATGCACTAGTTAATCCACCATATGCCCTGCATCCAGGACAAGCGACTGCATGACACCGCATTTCCACTGGCCTCACCTGCATCCGGTGCGGTGTGCTGCATGCAGCAAAACATATTAGAAATCAGTGGTGCACAGTGTTTTCTGTCCCCTTTCTCGACGCCTACTGAACACATGGTAAACTGTTTCCAAAGCAGAAAAACAGAGGGAAAGGGCTCTGAACACATTGAATTTTAAAGTAGCTGGTACTGGGTAATGCAAGTACTGTGGCATAGTAGATTTGCACCAGGCAACCTAGGAGCCCAAAAAGACTGCTGGTTACTTGCAAATGGCCAACATATTGTGAGCGTGTTAAAATTCTTTTTTTTTATTCTCATCGCTTATTTAGCTAGTGGAGACAGCTTTCACAACTGGAGAAGAAGGCTTGGAAGCATGAAACATTTCACAAAACCAGCTTCAATATATCATGTGTCTGCATCACATAATTTCCTGGCTGCATGAGTGAACCCTCTGGTTAACATGTAAGAGTGTTCATGATGTTTGCCATGCATTATCCACTTTATCTACAGGTCAACCCTATTTTGAGATTTAAGCTGATGTTGTGTTTAGAGAACTTATCGCCGAGGGCCAGGTTTTGAGAATGCAGATTGAGCTCGACAGAATAAACACAAGAACAAGTCGTTGAGGATTTCAGATCAAGAATCTTCAAAGGCAAGTTCATTTAGTGGTGTTAATATTCTGCTCAAAGTTGTTGATTGTTACGTTCATATGGTGCCCAAGCATTTCGGTAACAACATCACTTGGAGTATATAGCGAGGGTGTACTCGACGTCAGCTGGTGGCTTTTTTCTACGTTTTCAAAAACTGGTTTCTTGTTAAGCTGAGGTTTTCAAATTTTGCGTTGTTTATTAGGTGTTGTGTCCTGTTTCCTTTTCCTGCAGCTTCTTAGTTAAACATCTGAATAGTGAACACAACTTGACCTTTTGCTTCATTTTCTAGATTACATGTCCTTGATGCAAAACAATCTTACTTCAAAACTGCTTGTACCGTACTGAAAGAATAACTTGAAGCACCCATAGCCACCAATAGCACGCGAGAGATGATTATCAAAATTGTAATATTGTTTTTTGATCTACAGGGTGTCCTATCGTGCACCAACATTTAGAAATATGTAAATGCAATGTAACTAGACAAAACGAAGGTAATGTTGTTTGCCATCGCTTGGAGATACTCGGATTATTTTTTGTATTCTGCCTAATTACATAATTCTTAATTGGTTAATAAATATCTCAAATAAATAAATGAAAAGTGTCAATGAAAAGTTGTAGAGCAATACGAAAGCCTCCCGATACACTTTTCTGTTACTCATTGTGTGCAGCATAAAAGTGTTTTTCCAAGGAATAAGCCTGCGAATACACGTAAAGTGCCTTGAGGGGCCAGTCACGTGTCAATTTTGTGGTGCAAAGCCACGAATGCAACTTAAATTGGTTCTTTTAAGAAAAATATTTAGCTCAGAAAATTGTCCTTCTTTAGCAGCCTGTGGAGAACAAGGTTTCTTAGATATGGCCATGGCCCTCAAGGAAGAAGCTGATGCCACAGGCAGCTCCTCCAGTGACCGTGAAAAGGTCCCCTGGGGCACAAGTCTAATTCGGCCCCTCCACCTTTCTCCTGCAGCTTTTCTGTCTACTTAGCTAACCAGGTGGGCCAAAGATGGCAAAGGGAAAAAAGAATCAACAGCTTCAAACATAGAACTTGCTCAAGCTCAATGCATTTTTGGTGTGAAGTTTTTCCCTTATCATTTATCAAAAAACGGGTAATAAGTATATGATATGGTCTTCATATGGACACCTCTTTTCCGCAGAGAATTAGCAGTAAAAGAAAGCAGCTTATGAAGGCTTGAATATTGCCCAGGATGATGTGGCATAGATAGGATAATGATTATGAACGTTTCTGGTGAAGGTAGTGGTAGCAGAGTGAATAATCATAGTTTATATATAGATTAAAAGACATTTCGTTCCAATGCCAGAATTTTAAATCATCCCAAATAATTCTTGTGTTTGATAGTTTATGCACATCGAGTGACAGTGCTTCTTGATGCTTGCTTCTTGCTGACATCATTCTTATGCTGCATATTTCACCTGTTTAAATTCCCTATTTCTCCCATTCAAGCAACTTTACATTCATCATAAGAAACTTTGTAGATGAGTTCCAGAAACTCGCTGATGAGATTAGAGGGCGGCGTGCACCCCAGGCTAAGATATGCATTCAAGAACCTCATATCTTGCAAATGTTTGAAATACTCCTGCTAAGCAAGTTCTTGGTGTCATACAAGGTTATTTGCGAATAGGAATTTGCTTAAATTGGGAAAATAGTCAATCTAAAACATGTCAAGCGATATAACTGACAATGCACGCACATTCCAACTGAACTAAATACAAATAAATATAGCGCCAAATGCAAGAATCATTGGCATGATGCCATTCTTTCAGTGGCATAAAATCTGTCCTGCGCTGTAAATCTATAATCCTTTATAATTCAGACTACTAAATACCTCATGAAGGTTGTGACGTGAAATATACATGTTGTATTTATACCTGATTTTTTTTTACTTTAAGACCCGATAATACTTAAACAGCAGTGAAAGTACTGAGATCGCAGTACTTAATACTTTATATTGCTCCAGAAATCCATTTCTCTGCCAATCGCAGCATCCGACACTAACAATTTTTGACAGAAAATGTAAGGCAGAAGGCACATATGACTTAGGGTGGTGCTATTCACTTTGATTGTTTGGGAACGAAACCCATAATGTACATGTTATGGCCCTACGTGTCATTACCTTTGAACAACAAGAAGGTAGGGGGTTTGCGGTTTGCAAAACTGCATGGAGGTTTTTACTGTGTGCAATTAAAATTAGAAACCTTCACAGCTGATACTAAATGCATTCTCCACAGCTTTAGCCTATACGAGTGCACTACTTTACACAGAACACACTCTTTACCTCGTCACTGCCCAGGTGGTGATTCAGATTCTTCAAAGGTGTTTCATTGTATGGGATGGGACATCGCGCTTCACTTATTTGCAGAATATTGCATTCCAATTGTGTCATGAGATAAATCCATTAGAGATCTTTAACTTGCCCTAGATGTTATTACAGCTGTGTGCTGGTAAACTGGCATCAGCTTGCAGTGCTTGTGGAAAAACAATTGTAACTGCCATATTATATGTAACTGCTAGTGCACAGGCATCGACAACAGCAATGGTTAGGGTACACTTGTTTCTTCAAATCTGGGATATGCATCCTCCATCAGAAAATAGTTTTTTTCGTCTTCCTGTTCTACCACATTGGAATGTCAAATGGGGTGTAATTTGTAGGGTATACTCTTGCATAAACTTCATGAGCATTTCTTCTTGTCTGTGCTACAGATCATTGTTGCTAAGACTGCAAAAGCAAGGTGCCTGTTTACAGCACCCGTAGGGAACAGTCTCTGAATCTTTAACGAACAGTAAGGATAATGAATAATCGAATAATTTTTAGTAATTTTCAACAAATTTAGCACTCTTTGCTTTCCACTGTGGTGTTTTTCAAACTCTAATGTTGGCACAAGGTTTGACTGATTTTGTCTGAAAGAGTGCACTTGTGCGCATAACACCTCATCGGCAACATTCTGCTGCACAGAATGTCATTAGCTTTCGTATGCATGGTCACTATGTCACAAACCGGCTGCTCCTCTGTTAGTTCGGATGTAGCATAATTGTAAAGCACATTTGATGCTCTAACAAAAAGAATTGTGCCCTCTTATCCCCTTATTATCCTCACTTGATGCCTAGTGTTATAATAGCATGGTTGACACCATGAGAGTCAGTGTGGTGTATAATTGTGTCTGTGGTGGGGTGGGGGTTCTACAATAACTTAAGCAACTTTTCCAGATGACTTGAGTCAGTATTTTGGAATGCTGTTTTTTTTTACTCACTGTTACCAAGTTTCACTTTGGTTGTGGCAAGAAGTACAATGTAGTTCACTAGCGCTCCTGCCAACACATATAATGTGCAGGCATCTGTGTTGAAAAAAAGACCAGCTAATGGTTTGCCAGGAGCTAAGGTCCATTTAGACTATTAAATTTTGAGCTTACACCTGTGGAAATAAATCGTGAATGAAAGCACACCCAGGAGAACTGCCCATAACATTTTCTTCCATTATAATGATGCTGAAGCTTTGAACAGCATTTGAACTGACTTGTTTAAAAAAATGACCCATTTACTTGTTCAAGTAAGACAAAGGTTCCAAGGAAGACAGAAACTCGAAGCCGTCAACAGAAGCATGAACATAAACAGCGCTCGACGTTTTGCAATCTTGCACCTGGTTATGATATTGTCCATCCATTTTTTTTTCACAGGCTGTTCTTTACTGTTTTAGGGTCATACCCAGTTTAATTTTAATGTCCCTATTTTTTAATATTTCGTTAATATATCTTTTCTTCATCGGTTTTCAACAAAATATGTATTCATAATGTGCCTTCATTTACCATTTACAGTGATCTTAACCAGATGCATCTTGATACAATATTTATTTTCCTTAATTCTTCGTTTCCCTTTTCCAAATGTGCAAACTGTTTATCTTAATACCTATTTTGTCTTCTGGGAAGATTAGGTCTAGTGGATTAATGACTGCTTACATGTGTACATCGTTTTCTTTTTTGGTCACCCCTACTCTTAGCAAGAACTGACAGCAGTGCCTATACCCACTCCATCACAATCACCACTGCTAAGCACACCCTTCCTTCCTTTAGTTGAACACTTTGGCTTCTCTTGACCTATTATATGCACCAGCTTCTTCTCCCCCAATGAAGTTGGGGCCAGTGAGCTATGCATAATCCAAAACAACACAGCCAAGGAAACACAGCCAAGGAAAACACTTGCTACCCTGATGATAAGCACCCATGTAGAAATGTTGACAACAGCAACATCCCTTTTTCCACTAACGTTGGACTACTTATATGTTTTTCTAATACAGAAATTACTGCTTTGTTGCGTTCTGTGATTATACTTTTTTGCCGCTTTCTTTAGGATGGGTATTCACGAATACTATTTGTTTCTCCTAACAGCAGCAAGTTAATCCTTGCAAGCGTTTGGGGTCAAGAACAACTTTCACCAGGAAAAAGTTCAATACGAGTGATTGAAGAAAATAAAGTTGCTCCTGTCATCTAAGAACTTGAGGACTGAAATGTTGCACCTTTTTGTATATATGCTATGCAATGCATTCATATCACAAAGTGCAAAGTGTCTTATCTCTGCAGCCATGTCAGTGTGTTGGGAAGACCATTTTCTCAATGGTGACCTGCTGCTTCGGCTATGAGCTGCCTTCATGACATTTGCATTAAAGGAGATGTACTTCGTGGACAAAAGTACCCTGGAAGTGCGAGCATCGACCAAGTTGCATTTCTGTTCAAGACCGCTGAAAACAGTGGGTCACGTATGCACATTCCGAACGCAGATGTTAGCACGGCTCATCCCAGCAAATAGTGCACCAATAAAATTTGGTCGACTCTCGCACGTCCTGGGCAATTTTGTCCCCGATGGCACATTCTCCGAACAGTGGATATGCTCTGCAAGAGGAAATACGGGAAGCACCTGTACTTTAACGGATATAGTACAGATTCAGCATACGGAGTCTTTCGTTTTCTGAATACGGCAAGCACCTGTATTTTAACGGTTATAGTACAGATTCAGCATACAGTGCCTTCCGTTTTCTGAATACGAGAAGCACCGCACTTTAACGGTTACAGTACAGATTCAGAATACAGAGTCTTCCGTTTTCTAGATAGAGAAGCGCTCGTATCTTGTATTAAGGTCTCTCTTTTACAGTTGTCCGTTTTACGGAAATGACCGTTCTTAATTTACGGAAAAGTGTTCGGTCTGAAATTAACAGCATATTTTCTGTAAAGTAAGGCAAATTTTTTTACAGTGTAGCAAGTCGCGATTACGCTGTTTGATGCGTGTCGTTTATTGGTGCGTGCTTCTAAATGTTGACATCCTAGTTTTTGTTTTGGGTCGCCCGGTTATGCATATATATCATGCGCGTGCGAAAATACAAAAATCACAGTGCCCCTTCACTCTGTGAAGAAGGATGACAGCGAAGCTGTGTATGCGGGCCCCTTAATGGCGAACTGCACCTCTGTCGCGGGTCGTCCTGGCATTGCACAATCTTCGGGATCCGCCCACGTATGGGCAGTGCTTCAGACCTGCTGCACCTCCGCCACTGGTCTGTCCGACATTGCACTATCTCCGGGATCGGCCCACGTATGGGGAGTTTTTTTTTTTTTGCTTACCACAACGACACGCAAATTTCCTTGGATGGTAGTGCTATACAGCGTCTACAATTTTATAGCTAGAAAATTTATATTTGAAAGCTAGCACTATGTGTGTGCCAAATTCTTCTGCCTTCAGCCAATCACGCTGCACTGCGTTATCATAAATACCAACCAACGAGCCCATCCATATGCTTTAGCCAATGCAAAGGAGGCATGCGAAATAATTAAAAAAAAATGCGTGATTTGACTACTCGTACGGCTTTTTCAGTCGTCTCGTCTTCAAATTTCCCTGAAATATGCAGTGTTCCACGGGCTTGTTTCCGTGTTTCGTGTTTTCGAGCTGCTGTGGCACGGAACGACACGAAAATACTGTCTACCTAGCTTGAGGAATGACGACGCGTTTGGCATCGTGGAAACGTAACCACCAATAGCAGGCGCTCGAACGCAAAGAGGCACGCGGTCGCTTCGACGAGACAGTAGGCGACCCATGATGTTTGAACCTTCCATTAGGGAAGCGATCGGCGCTAGTGTCAGGAACGTAAACTTGAGGCTGCATTGTCAAAACTGTGTGTCGCTACACTGGTTCACCTTAACGTCAAAAGTAATACTGATACGGTTTCTGCCATTTTTTCTTTCTACATAGCCATTTTAAAATTTAGACTAACGAAACGGTACGTGTACGACGATTACCTTCAATTTTCCGATGTGGCAGAAATGGACGTTGACCAGAAGAGAGCTCTCGTTTAACGAGGTGAGCAGCCAGTCGCGCTTGTTCTCGATCTGTATGTGCGGTCAATAGTGATCAACTATCTTGTATGATGGCACACGGCGTCATTTTATATCTTAATAAGGCACGACACGCTGCCTACATATTGCCCTAAAACATATGTGCCATGCCGTTCATTGCCCAAGTCTGTGCTACAGGCATTCTTCAAGTTTATTTTATACATTACATAATTAGAAGTGGTGCGGAAAGTTCAGGACGTAGCGTGACCCTCCGTTCCCGTGTGTGGTCTTGTGTGGTACCTACGGCGATATATTATTTGATATGTCTGTTTGCGGAGACACGCGTTCTGAATTTCGCATTCATTGGCTCTCGGAATAAAAGAAATAGAACGTTGCCATTCTGCTCAAATATGCAACATTTCTGCTTTCAACCGAGATATAACGGCGTTTCTACGTTTAAATAACGATCTACAAATCCCGACCAGTGTGCTATTTTGGTCACAGGCTCCGTCTTTACGCTATTTCGACGCTTGCCCTTTCGTCGCATATCTGTCGTGTCAGGAGTGATCTGGCCGGAACAAAGGAAGACGCAAAGCCAAGCGGATTTCCTGGACGACGCGTCGCCGTCCTGTTAATTGGCCCCAGTCCCAGTAGCTTGCGCAGACGGGCCCAGAATAAACTGGACACTCGTTTTACTGCCGGTCTGCAGGTTCAGACGGTCCTGCCTTAGACAATAGAGCTCCAGTGTTGACGAGCCGTGGGGCGCAACCTCTCGTCCTTGCCGCTTTCCTCTCGCCTCCGGCAATTCCCTCCGCGAAGATTGCCTTTACATCAGACAGGTCGTCTTTATTACTACGTGCAACCATTTTAGGCATGAAATATGCTTTTAGCTCCCGTTGTCGGCGACCTTAAAGTGACCTCGAGGCAAAAGGCTGAGCCGTTATCTGGGCGTTGTTGCGAGAACAAAACGAGATCCATCGGGCAACCAGTCAAGACGTAACCCAATGTTGCTTCTCGCCCTTGACTCTTTGTACAGGACCGCGTTACATGCGCTAGTTACTGCCCAAACAAGTTACAAAAAATATTGCTTCCGAGTTCTTCGTAACGTTTGTTCACAACACCACTAAAGCTGTAATTTCTATTAGGTTGAAGTTTCATTTATCATTTTCAACACCGGAGTTCAGGAGGCAGGCACAGGACTACACAAACTTCGTTGCGACCTTTTGGCGCTGAGACAGGGTAACCCATGCTCTTTTGAACGCCCGTCGTCTGTGAGTTCCGCGGCGTCAGTTTTGCTCCGCGTCGACAGATGGCACCACGCTGCGTGACCAGGCCTTTTTTGTGGCGAATGGACGTGCGTTTTAAGGTCTCCGTGGCGGTGACGAAATCATAAGTTTTTGTGCCTGCTTTGAGCGTGCTTCTATTTTTGATTTGCTGATTTTTTAGCCTTTAAATAATAATTGGGTAGTTTTTTTTCTTATGTCTCTTTTTTTCATGTGCGTGGGTGTGTTTCGTGTACACTTGGTTTTGCAGGATAGTCAGAGCGTCATTTCGCGCCACGTGCTTGAACACGTGCAACCGGGTGGGACGTTAAGTCTTTATAGCCTTTAAATAGTAGCTTGGAAGTCGCAAGACTACAGCTATTAGTGGTTTTACTGTGTGTGTTTTGGTAGGAAATTTAGAGCGTGGCCGCGTGGTTGAACACGTGCAAAAACGCGTCGTATCCTAAGTCCCTGAGGCATTGATTGCTTTTAAAGGTTCGTGAGAATTACTTCGCAGCATTTTAAGGATTTAGATCCTGTGCAAATCGGGTTTTGCCAGAACGCACGTGCTCTGCGTTATTATAGTATTATAGTATTTGCGTTAGAAAAAGCCGTGCAATACATAGCAAGAAAGCCGGGAAAGAGGACAGTGTGCGGGGGGTCCCTCAAGGCAGATGAGGAGACGGATGAGAATGGAGAAGGAATCTAGTCAATCGGCACAAACCGTGATGTGGATGCTAGGCTGAAGAAAATGAAGGCTTTCCAGGAAGAGCTTGTCAAACAGGTTGAAGAGCTCAAAAGTGAGCTAAGTAGGGAGAGTGATGCACGGAAGGTAGTGGAACAACGACGAAGCAGCCGAGGAAAAGCTGAACAGGGCCGCCATTGTGAATGAGAATGGGCGTGACAATGGAACGCAGTCCCCCGACGTGACACGAGAGGGAGTGCCGGCAAAGTACGTGGAATGCGTGCAACGTGGTGAGGGGTTATCTAGAAAGAGCGGCACCTACCTTGAGGCCACTACGCTAAAAAGCAGGAGCGCAGGAGTCAATTATGTTTGGGAAGGGTGCAACAGAACTAAGTCGGAAAGAAAGGGAGGGGAAGTCGGAATGCTCATCCATCAGGGAGCCAAATAGAAAAGAGTAAATTCAAAACGTCAAGTGCATCGTTCGTTATGCGGTACAGTGAGTGGGGAAAAATTTGGCTGGGCGTCACGTATTTGTGGACCGGAATAATTGCACAGGGAAAAATAAAGAGTTAGTTCAGTGCATAAGTACTCATATTAAGGGTTTTGGGAATTATACTGAAGTTATCCTATTGGATGACATAAGTGCCCACATATAGGATTTAGATGGCTATACCGACAACAACGGGAAGTCAGTGGTAGACCTTTGTGAGCAACATAACCTCGTTATGTTGAATACAGGGCCTAAGTGTGAAGGGCCGATCACGTGCGCTGTGGGAAACCGGCAATCGACCATTGATTACTCTCTGTTCACAGAAGGAATTCGTGATAAGTTGAGAGAAATGGTCATTGATGAGGAAGGTTATAGCAGCATAGGGAGTGACCATAAACGCATCATTTTTAAATTGAGATATGTGGTTGGGAAAGAGAGAAATGAGTGCAAAATGACCAATCCAGATTCGAACGCTGAACAAATAACAAATGTAGTCCCTAGGGTCTAGGGAGAACTTGGCGAATGGCCAAGTAAAGAGTGGGGATATGGTGAGCTTCGAAGTATAATCGCGACAGAAGTACGGAAAGAGAAACAACATGTTCGTTCGAAAGGAAAAAAGAAACCGAAAAGCTGATGGAACAGGGAGATACAAGAAGCGATCGCCGAAGGACAGATAGCTTCTAGAGAGCACAGGCCGGCAAACAAGGCAAAGTTGCTGCAGGATGAAGTAGCCAGATAATGGGAAATATACCAGGAGGAAAGCCTATCGTTCAAATACTGGTGCAAGCGAAGATAAAAGGTGACAGTGAACGTTGGTTGTCAAGAATGCGTGAGAAAAAGAAGGCCGCACCCGGAATATTTTGGAACCACATGAAAATATTAGGCAGGAAGTCAACAACAATACAGCAACATATCTTAGACGAAGATGGAAACAAACTGGAAGGGGAAGCCGCAATAAATTACATCCGAAAAATAACAGCCGAATCTTTCCAAGGCAATGACGAGGTTGTATTTGAAGAAAAAAAGAGCATGACAGAGAACCAGATGGAAAGGAGCTGTGCCGATAAATTTCAACTGGAAGAACGCCGAAGAGAAAATTCTTAGGCGCACAGCCACAGGGCTGGACGAGGTTCCCGTTAGGCTGATTAATGAACTAGGACCAGAAAGTGAAGAAGCTGTGGTGAAACCAGTGGGAAAAAATGTAAAAGATAGAAAAAGTAGAATGAATTTAATTATAAAGGTAAGAAGGAGAAAGATAGAATTCACTCGTACAGACCGTTGACAACTACTTCGGTAATATACGGGCTAGCAATGCAGGCAATCAAATGAAAGCTGCAAGCATAGGCAGAGAATAATGACATTTTGGGAGAAGATCAGAATGGCTTCAGAATAGGTAGGCGTTTGGATGAAAACTTATTTGTTCTTACTCGGTGTATTGAAATATCAAGAGCAGAAAGCAGAGAGTGATATGTGGCCTTTTTAGACATTACAGGAGCCTATGACAACGCAGACCGCAACATTTTCTGGGATATTCTGGAAGGGTAATGCTTAGGTGACGATTGTATACAGCTTTTGAGATAGATTTACCTACAAAATACCGCTTGCGTTGAATGAAAAGGGATGAGGAGCGAGGAGAAAGTTGATATCAACAAGGGGCTGAGGCAGGGGTGCCCTTTATACCCCCTGCTGTTTATGATGTACATGCTGAGGATGGAAAGAGCGCTAGATGGAAGTAATATCGGGTTTAATCTCTCATAAGGACAGAGGGGTACAGTAGTAGAGCAGCAGCTTCCAGGTTTATTTTATGCGGACAACATTGTGTTGCTAGCTAACGAACAAAGTGATTGGACACGTCTGGCTAATATTTTTGGACAGGAAGGCGAGAACTTAGTTTTGAAATTTAGCGTCAGAAAATCAGGTGCTACGGTATTCAATGAAAACAGTGCGCTAGTCTCTTGCGCTAGTCACTTCTGCATGGAATACCAACTAGCGCGGTCTCACACCCGGCTCCAAAAAAGCCCACGATATATTTAAAAAATACCACGTGACGAGGCGATTGCGCACTGTTATTGTGATGCTCTCAAGCGTGCGATGGATGAACAACGTCGGCTGCAGTGGGACTCGCCCGCGTCAGGGCGTTATGTCTGGTGCAGGTATCTAGGCATGCGGCTTTTATCGCATGACGGCGCAAATGCATGCTGCTGGCCAAGCGGTGCCGAAGCGATAAAGTGTCTAAGGAGGCGAAAGAGAGCAAGAACATAGCTTTATTTTTGGATGCTTGAAATGGACAAGAGCTGACAGCCTGCCGACGGCGTGTAATAGGGTTGGGTATTCAGGCGGCATTAGGGGACGGAATAATTTTCCAGTGACCTTCAATCCAAAAAGCGCCCTTTGATTATAATGCGTGTTCCAAGAGGTCACTATCTACTGCAATGCACATTTCGCATCTCATAGGCACATTTTCCGAGGCGTTATTGATTATGTTATTTGGGATGGAGTTGCAGACTTTTCCTATTTTTTCTTTGAGGTTATCTGATGTTGGTCGTTCGTGGCCGGTATACTTGATCCTTGACGTAGCCCCAGAGAACGAAATCCAAGAGAGTTAAATCTGTTGACCGTGCCGGCCAAGCAATGGGCCCATGCCGTCCAATCCACTGCATAGGGAATACTTCATGCAGCCATCTTCAAGCTTTGCTGCTGCCGTGCGCGGGAGCACCATCATGCTGATACCGAAATATCCTTGATCCCAGCCAATGAAACTCCGCATGGAAAATCCTCAAGCGCCCCATCAAGGATGTCGTTAACGTATGTTTCGCCTTTAAGTGTTACAAAAAAAAAAAACACGAGACCAATGATAGTGCCACCGTAAATTTCACACCCCACATTATTCGACCACTGATATTAGAGATGTGTATTCAAAACCCAGTGGGGATTGTCGTCACTCCAATAGTGAGCGTTGTGGATGTTCACTTGGACATTACGTGAGAAGATAGCTTCATTGGTCCACAGTATTTTGTTTACAACGCCTGGGTCCTCTTTCGTCTTGATTATATTCCAGTTTGCAAAGTCCTTTCGATTTCGGAAATCGCGGGGCTTAAACATCTGCTGCAGCTCCACGTGGTACGGATCAAGTTGCCTCTACTTAAGTACTCTCCCCACTGAAGACTTTGATAGTCCAGCTTCAGCACCCACACTATGGCACTTGCATGTGGGTCTGAAGAAAACTTTGACAGAATATCTGTCTCGCCGTCCTCGCCTAGAATTGAAGATTTATGTCGTTTCTTCGTAAAAGTCCCAGTCTGTGTCAGCGTTTCTTATACACGCGCAATCGGCGCTGAGCTCTGACGCGTATCTAGATGCCAGCGTTCAAATAGCTCAACTGCGCACCTTCTATGTCCACTTCACGCACCTAGAGCCAAACCATATCCGCTCTTTCCTCATTGGAGTAAGCCACATCTACTGCTCAACGTCGGTCACAGCCAAATATCGTTGCTGTGGAGAACACCCATGGATACGGGCGCCTGAGGAGCACTGGATATGTTGCAGTTCGCTGGGATTGGTTCAAACGAAGTACATAAGGTATGATCTATATCCGGTAAACTGGATCAGCCTGCGGGCGCACTCTCTCAGGGACAGACGCACCGGTCACGATGCACAAGTTTGAAGCCAGACGCGGCCACCCGATACTGCGACCACGAAGCGATGCGCACGTGAAGGGTGCGAGATCAAAAAAGAACGTCTGGTGAGACAGTTAGTGTTAGAAGGAGAGCAGATGGGGCCAGTGAGAAAAGAGTAATCGTCTGAAGAAGACATGCGTAATCTTCCTTTAATATAGCCAAGGTTTTTTTACGATTACTTAATTTTGTCCTCGTGCGGTTTATCCGCTGTTATTGGAGGCCTAAGATGTAAAGTTGTAGCATAATCGTTCAATTGGAAAACTACTACAAGGTCATCTGCGTCGAAAGGCGAAATTGTAGCGGCCGTCATCGCCTTCCATCGTTCCCACGCGCTTCGCCCTTTCCTTCTTTCAAGCAGAATAAAAATGCTGCGTTCGTCTTTTCTTTTTCATGGCCTTAGACTCTTTATCGCTTCGGCAACGCTTGGCCAGTAGCATACATTTGCACCGTCATGCGATAAGAGCCGCATGCCCAGATACCTACACCAGGCATAACGCCCTGTCCCGGGCAAGTCTCGCAGCAGCCGACCTTGCTCATCCATCACACGCTTATGAGCAGCTCAATAACAGTGGTCAATTGTCCCGTCCCGTGGTATTTTTTTATTTCATGGGCTTTGTTTGGAACGGGGAAAAGAGTACCACATGAGACACATTGTGTTGGAAACAATTTACTGAGAGGTTTCTCAAGGTGCTCTACAACTTTGCGTATCACACTTGGGGTATGCAGCAAATACTTAAAAAGTTGATTAATTAAACTGATCTAATCAGCATGTCAAGGGGAAAATAAAAAATAGCATGAGTAACTCTAGGTCAGTGC